>NC_072379.2:62396854-62703548 GCF_028885625.2 Pongo pygmaeus
ATGATTTTCCTATTCCACTCCCACCAGCTGGTATTTGTGCACTGACTGGCGTACAACTGTGCTTTCACATTTTATTCAAACGGACTCTGCTACACCAGATGCTCTTGCATTTCTGCTGGCTGGTCGAGAGATGGCCTTGCAAATGGGCCACGAGGCGAGGGAGGAAGAAGACCAAGGGGAGGCAGTGGTGAACTTGTATTTTGCTAGGGGAAGAGCTATGAGTGAGAAGGGAGGGGAGGCAGCGCATAGCAGGGTAGTGGAGCCGTCTTCCCAAAAATGTCTCCTTCCAAGAACCTGCCCCCCAGAGACAAAGAGGCAGAGTGAGATCAGGGCTGGGAAAATCATCGTCACCTTTTGAGGATTTAGTTGTGCCATTTCATCTCTCTTTCTCTCTCTCTCTTTTTTTCTTTTTTTCTTACTGATACAAAATGTTATATGTTTATGGGGTACATGTGAATATTTGTTACATGCATAGAATGTGTGATGATCAAGTCAGAGCATTTGGGGTGTCCATCATCTTGAGTGTTTATCATTATTATGTGTTGGGAGCATTTCAAGCCCTCTCTTCTCGCTACTTGGAAACATATATTACATTGTTGCAGACTATAGTTATCCTACTCTGCTATCAAATATTGGGGTTATTTCTTCTACCTAACTGTACATTTGTACCCACTAACCAACCTCTCTTTATCCTTCCCCCCGGACTCACACACCCTTCCCAGCCTCTAGTATTTATCATTGTATTCTCTATCTCCATGCGATCATTTTTTTTAACTTGCATAGTGAGAATTTGCAGTATTTGTCTTTCTGTGCCTGGCTTTTTTCTCTTAACAATCACCAGTTCCATCCATGTTGCTGCAAATGACAGTATTTCATTCTTTTTTATGGCCAAATAGTATTCCATTGTGCATATATACCACTTTTTCTTTATCCATTTGTCCGTAGATGGGCTTCTTGAATTCAATTAGCTGGAAGGTTTCCTAAATGGCTCCATTTCCACCTCCCTCCAGAGAGTCAGGGAAAAGTGGCAGTCAGAACTTAAAAGGAGACAGATCTCAGAGGAGAAAGCATTCTCTTACACAGTCCTCTTGGGCCTGCGATTATTTCTTTTGAGAGCCCTGAAAACTTAGCTTTATCTACTGTGTGACTTTCTCTTTAAGCTGTACCTGGCGCTCCATTAATTAGCAAGTCTCTTAGTTAAAGGCGACTCAGTCTTCATGCTCGGGCTTGTGATCCACAGTGAAGTCAAATGCTGAATCCAGTGCCTTCTCGCTATTTCCATGGCAACCAGCCACAGTCACCCTGGTGGAAGTTTGTGCCTTCATTCTAGACTCCTGGGATAGAGAAGCAGGGTGAGGAGAGAGACAAGCTCTATTCAAATACAAATATCCTGAACAATAGCTCCACAAATGACTCTGTGAAGTGAATTGATTTGCAGAACACTTACTTATCTTAGATCCAACACAACTGCCTGCCTTCCTCACTGCCTGCCCGCTCGTATTTCCATATATCATTTAAAGGGATATTTTTAATTTATGTCTTTAGATTAAGTCTCATTTTAGAAGTCTGCTTCTGGTAAAGCAGTCAGAGTTATGCTAATCTTCTTGACATTCAGCTTAATTTAAAATTAATCTCTTTTCTTAATTGTTCATATCTTTTCACTATCAGCCCCTTCCTCCCCCTAGTAAAGCACACTGACTACACCAATTATTTGGCTCCTAGGACAGTAGTCAAGCAGAGACCACACCAGGGACTGTGCATGTGATTCTAGTCTAACTTCCCAAGTTAGAGCCGGTCCAGAATCTGAGGATGGTTCTTGTCATCCCAGATACTGTGGGAAAATTGCCCTTCGGACATTTTCTGAGGTGCTACTGTTGAAGCTGAAGACCCCAGGGCACTCTGAATGAACTTTGTAACATGTGTGGGTGACTAAGTACGCGATTCCTGCTGTACCCATCTTTCTTGCTCTCAGCAATCAAGTTTTGACGCATGGCAATTGAGATGGAGCTTTCCGGGAAGTGGACACCTGATAGGAAAAACAAACCAACACTTGCCTTGTCATTCTATCATCAAGTTCAGATTGCCGCCTCCCTCCACCGAGTCATTGTGTGAGAAGGAGGAGTCTTTGAATTGGCAGGAGGAGTCTTTGAATTGGCATTTAGGGGATAGTTTTAGGATCATATTTCTCAGCCATTAGCTCCAATCTGTCACGGTGAGTGCAAAGCTCAGTTCCCAGTTGGCAGTGCTGAGACACCCCATACTCGCTCCTGTTTGTCATCCTCGTCTTTCTTCAACTTACTCCTTCCTCTCCACACTATTTCTTTTTTCATTTTCTTTTTTTCTTTGAGACAGAGTCTCGCTCTGTTGCCCAAGCTGGAGTGCGGTGGTGTAAGCTCAGCTCACTGCACTCTCTGCCTCCCAGGTTCAAGTGATTCTCATGCCTTTGCCCCGCCAAGTAGCTGGAATTCCAGGCGTATACCACCACACCTGGCTAATTTTTATATTTTTAGTACAGATAGGGTTTCACCATGTTGGCCAGGCTGGTCTTGAACTCTTGACCTCAAGTGATCTGCCCGCCTCGCTCTCCACACTGTTTCTGAATGACTATACATGAGTGATGAGGACACAGCTGTAGGGGTAGGACAATTGCTATGTCATTGATGAATGTAACCTCCATCCAGAGAGGAGATATCATATATGGTCTTTGGCCACCACGACACACTGGGACTCATTATCAGACTTTAATGATCAGAATTTCAGAATGTAGAAGAAGTGGCCTCTCCTTAGTGTTAGTTCTTGCTGGTTCCTGAAGTGAGGAAATATATTGCCTTGGTACAAGTTTGCCCGGAGCTGACTTATCCATTTGACGCAATACACAGAGTGCCCAAGGCTCACGATGTTATTAGGGGTCCATGAAGAGGTTTTAATTTCTTTTAAAGTCAGAAGAAAAAAAATACAATCCAGCTTGAATTATACTCATCTTTAAGCCTGTGTAGTTAGTCATGAAATACCATTTAAAATATTTTTTATGGAAGAAATGGCTCATGATGGCAAAAGTGGCTAGAGTCCCCAAAAGTCATAGTGCAGCCCCTGTGTCTGTCATTTCTAGTTGTAAATCCATTTGAACAACAAATGACACACATGATGATGACAGTATAAGATATTAGGCCGAGGCAGGTGGATCGTCTGAGGTCAGGAGTTCAAGACCATCCTGACCAACATGGTGAAACCCCGTCTCTACTAAATACAAAAAAAAAAAAAAAATTAGCTGGGCATGGTGGCATATGCCTGTAATCCCAGCTACTTGGGAGGCTGAGGCAGGAAAACAGCTTAAACCCAGGAGGCGGAGGTTGCAGTGAGCTGAGATCCTGCCATTGCACTCAAGCCTGGGCAACAAGAGCGAAACTCCATCTCAAAAAAAAAAAAAGATGTTAATGACACGGCATGCAACAGGAGTTTTTAGAACTAGCAGTCAGGATTGGGTGTCAAGCTACTTGTCCTTTTAAATGGTGTAGAGTGTTTGTGTGTGTGTGTGTGTATGTGTGTTTGATTCACTGAAGGTCTTCTACAAGTCTGCCTTCCTACATCCCTGTCCTTGGTCAAGTAGCTTTCTTCTAAAATCTTTCTGAAAATTTAAGAATTGTCCCTTATTTCTTGAGGCACTCAGGAAACTAACTTGGTCATTTCTCATTATGAAACAGTTCATGTTCCCAGTTCCTTGCAAAGGCTGGAAGGATGCTTTTGAAAGCTGGCTATTTTAGCCAGGAGCGTTAATCATGCTGATTCTGCTGTCAGCTGAGGTTATACCATCTGATCTTCCATTTCCCTTGTCACAATCATTTATGCTCTACCTCTTGACATGATACATAAGTCCTTTTTTATTCTATTACATATTAAATACACCAGAATACATGAACAACTCTTTGTTATCTAGTAAAATAGAATATAACGTGGGTCCATCTTGGTATCTTAAAAGCATCTAGCTACCGAAGTGCCTAAAGGACCTGCCAGATACTTTTACCTGTAGGGCAATGAGGAAGCACAAATTCCACAATGGCTACATAATAAGGTTTCAAGTACATAAAAATGTTAAATTATGGGTTTTTGTTGTTGCTGTTGTTGTTTTGTTTTTTTGCAAGGGGAAGATTCTTGAAGATTGAGTCTACCCTGTATATGGAAGAAAGGAAACCAGTCTTCATTGACTACTTCTCTGTGCCAGCTTCTATGCTGGGTTCTTCAACAGATTATCTTTGAGCCTCGTAATCTACCTGTTGTCTTTATGTTACAGGTAGGGGAACCAGGAGACAGTTAACTACCTTGCTGTAAGTCACACAGCTAATATTTAGAAGAAATAGGATTCAGACCTAGGTTCGTGTGATGCTCCTCCCTCTCTACACCCTGGATCAGCAAACTTGTTCAGTAAAGGGCCCAACAGCAGCTGTTCACACTGCCATTATAGCATGACAGCAGCCATAGACATGTTGTGAACAAATGGACAGGGGTGTGTGCTTGTAAAAGTTTATTTACAAATGTAGGTAACAGCTGGACTTGGCCCATGGTGGGTAGTTTGCCATGCTCTGCATTTTGCTATAGGATTTCAACCCTGGCTGCCATTGGAATCACTGAGAAGCTTTGAAAAATCTTGGTACACAGGCCTCATCCCGTATCAATTAAATTAGAATAATTTTTAAAGAAACCTTCCTGGGTAATTCCTACAAGCAGCCACAGTTGAGAACCCCTGCTCTACAGCTCATTTATGAATCAAGGCAGCCAAGTTAGAGATACACACCGACACACACACACACATAAAACCAATGAAATTTACAGCTAACCCTCTCCATGTATCCAAATCTTGTTCCATCAGTAGCCAACCAAAATCATACCTTCTCAATTACACCTTGCTTGTCTTGATCAGAAAAATTGAGACCTCCCTTATCTGATTTTTAATGACATTGTGTTGCAGAATGAGCCCTATTGCAACATATTTTGTATGATTCAATGGTTATTCAAATCTTCTACTACTATTTAAATCTTCTACCATTATTTAGACATGTGGGCAAACCTTGTCTCCTCAAACAGTCTGCAAACTGTGGGTGTATAGCTTACTACACAAGATCTGGCTTAAGGCCAGCTACAAGGTAGTGCTTGTAGGTGCAAGGAGCTTTCTTGAGAAGGACAGAAATGAAAATGTTGGGGATTTGAAAATAGATTTTAATGTAGTTTGATAGAATTCAGTAATCTTTGTGATCTCTCCCTTCTCCCCCAATCTGCTCCCCTTTCCATCTTCCCCAACTTCGTTAATATCAACTCCATCCTTAAAGATCTTAGAATTGAGCCTGACCTTTCTCCTTTCTCTTACATCTACGTCAAAATCAGAGAGCATAAATGAGCAGTTCTATCTTTACCATATACACAAAATCTGACCATTATTTAACATGTGCCCTGCTACTATCCTGGCCGAAGTCATCCCTTCTCACCTGGATTATTGCAAAATCTTCTAAAATGCTCTCCCTTCTTCTACCCTGGCACCCTATTCTGCCTATTCTCAGCACAGCATCCAGAATGATATTGTTTAAAAAAGTTTAACTCTGCTCTAAATGTTCCAGTGGCTTTTTATTTCACTCAAAGTGAAAATTAAAGTCCTGAAAAAAATGCCATTATTTATCTGACCTCATCTCCTACTACTCTCCCTGTTGCAGATCTCCCAGTGTCAACACCAGTGGACTCCTTGCTAATCCTTGAACATGCCAGACGTGTTCCCACCCCAGGGCCTTTGCACATGCTGTTTCTGTTTGCCTAACTGCTCAACTCCTTGGTATCTATATGGTCGCCTCTCTCACTTACTTCAAGTCTTTGTTCAAAGTCACCCAGTGGAGCCTTCATGACCTCTAACACTGAATCTCCTTTTCTCCTCGAATATACCCTACTTCTCTTTTGTGCTTTGTATCTCTCCATAATGCTTCTCGCCTTCTGACTTACTGTATAACTTACTTACTTGTTTTATTTATTGACTATCTCCCCTACTTTGAAGGTAAGCTCCATGAAGGCAGGATGCTTGCCTTTTTAAAACCTGTATCTAGTGCCTAGGGAAATGCCTAGCTCATTACAAAGGACATCTGTCATTGAGTAAAGGATAGGCTTTCAGCCTGCTAGGCAGTTTCCTTAGAACACATATGCTGGTGACATGGTTTTGCTCTGTCCCCACCCAAATCTCACTTTGCACTGTAATAATCTCCATGTATCAAGGGCGGGGCCAGGTTAAGATAATTGAATCATGGACGTGGTTTCCCCCATACTGTTCCCATGGTAGTGAATAAGTCTCACGAGATCTGATGGTTTTATAAATAGGAGTTCCCTGGCAGAAGCTCTTTTGCCTGCTGCCATGTAAGACATGCCTTTGCTTCTCCTTTGCCTTCCACCATGATTGTGAGGCCTCCCCAGCCATGTGGAACTGTGAGTCCATTAAATCTCTTTACTTTATAAATTACTGAGTCTCAGGTATGTCTTTATTAGCAGTGTGAGAACAGACTAATACAGTTACTATGATGGGCATCTCTGGTTCTGGTCCGTGAGGACCCATTCACTTCTCTGATGGTGATAGGATACTTTTATTCCATAAGAGACCCTGTTATTTGAATTCATCAATCAGTTTCCTCAATTCCAGCTCCAAGCATGGGCCTGTATGAGTCTGGCTTTGAATGCTCTGTCTCCTTGGCTATAGTTATTAGAGTTGTTGGCTTTGAATTAAGAATGTCCAACCTAGGTGAATCCAAATATCACTTGTGACCTCTCTGAGAGAGATTTTAAAACATTATTTTTCCCATTGGGGTTGCTAAATCGGTAGAATGAGGGGGCTGGTGTCATTTTCACCATGTAGCAAGAACCCATTCAAAAGACAGAGATAAATAGGATTTAAACACTGTTGTTTGGACTTGACTCACACATTTCTAAAACTAAATTTTCCCTGGATATTTCATCTGTGTTAACTCAATACATTGCTGTTATTATTTAAGCTTGGGTTTCTGTTACTTGAAACTAAAAGAGTCCTGGGAAAAAAAATCTGGTATGAAAAGACTAAATTTCCTTGCTAAAAATCTTTTTATTTTTACTTTTTCCAAAGACGGATTAAGAAACTGAGGTAATACAATAAAAATGGAATACATATGCAATTTATGAAGAGATGTTACAGAGCCTGCTTTTTATTGTTTGGTAGAGAATGGTGTCTAATTTTTTATAATTAACTCAGTCAACATATTTAACACTATTAAATTTTTATTGAGCTTTAAATTAGCAAATTAATGCATGATATGAGTTAGATTCTGTAGTCCTAAATAAGGAAAGACATCAGGGACCTCCTTACGCTAGGTTAATTACAAAATAAATGGCAGAAAGGGCTTCAACTTTCATGCAGTCTCTCATCTTAGTATCCCCCTTGCATAGTGCCTGCCACACAGTTGATACTCAGTAAATAGTTGATGAGTGAATCAAAGAATAATTGAGTAATTGAAATAGCAAGTTGTTCTTAGCATTTTATTGGGTCATAGACTTGGATGAAAACTCTTCCCAGAAAAATGCATACCCTCATGCACATCACACACACACACACACACACACACACACACACACACACACACACGCACACACATACACACACACACATACACACACACACACATTTGCATAAAATGTCTGGATTTTGCAGTGTCCTTGAAGCACTCATAAACTTGGAAGGTGTCCCTAGATCCCAGGTTAAGAAGTGCTTTGAATGATCCCCCTGCAATATATGGCCTAGGCAGTATTTCCATCTAGAATTTTAGTACTGAGAAGGTGAAAAACCTTATTATAAACATGGACTGTTGAGGCAGGTTATTGCATTGGTGGTTCAATGGCTAAGTGGCTTTGGAATTAAATGTGGATTGCCTTGGCCAATACATCTATGTACAACCTTGGGTAACTTAGTTAACCTCTTTAAGTTTGCATCAATTTCCAAATATGTAAAATGAAAATAATAAGTCAATCTCCTTCATGTGACTAAATTAAATACTGCACATAGAACAATGAGCACAGTTCCTGTTATTCAATAAATGATAGCTGATGATGGTCTTAAAGCCACTTATAAAAGGCAATATTTTAAGTACAGTGAACTCATGTTGTCTAGCTCAGGTGGGAATATTGCCAGCCAACAGGGAGATAACTATGGGCTCTTTCATGGCTTCTTTGGGTTTAATTATTTGTGACATGAAGTTATATTTTCTAATCATTATAAAAAGTTGATTTTATTGCCTATAGGATCAAAGTGATAATCCCTCTATCTAGTCATCAAGACCTTTATGTAAGTGGAAACCCATGGACCAGCTAAGTCTTAAAATTTAAAAATAAATTTAGTTAAAAGTTGATAGAGTTGGCCAGGTGCAGTGGCTCATGCCTGTAATCCCAGCACTCTGGGAGGCAGAGGCAAGCTAAGCACCGGAGGTAAGGAGTTCGAGACCAGCCTGGCCAACATGGTGAAACCCCCTCTCTACTACAAATACAAAAATTAGCCAGGCGTGCTGGCAGGCACCTGTAATCCCAGCTACTTGGGAGGCTGAGGCAGGAGATTCACATGAACCTGGGAGGCGGAGATTGCAGTGAGCTGAGATCATGCCGTTGCACTCCAGCCTGGGCAACAAAAGCGAAACTCCATCTTAAAAAAAAAAAAAAAAAAAAATTGAGTCACCTTGTGAAAGACCCAGCCAGAGTTGCCATCACTCAATTTCTAGGCTTTCTCTTTCATGACTGTTGAGAGATTATATATTGATAATAAACTGGTTATATTACTTCTTCATCCTCTTGGACAAGTTTCCTAATTAAAAAAAGATGCTTTTACGTCATTAAAAGGAGTATGTAAAAATTCATGAATAAACAATGAGGCAATTTCAACAAGCTCATTGGTCAGTTAGAAAACATCATTAATTATTTGCTCTGTGCTGCCCTTCTTTTCCATTATTGATTCATTCCCCGTAATATTTATAGAGGATCTGTTATCTGCCAGGAGCTGTTCCAGGTTTGGAGGGCCAAGAGATACTTGTACCTGGGGTCAAAAGAGTGTTATAATAGACGAGACTCTCCATTACTACCTTCATTCTATAAGCCAACCAGTACCTAATGATTTTCTTACTGGAGCGTTACTGATGGTAAAGAAGAAATGTCCCTATGTTAGGTAGGGCTCAGCACTGAAGCTAAGTGAAAACGACCTGCTCCTCATTCTCTCCACCTTGCTCTAAATCAGGGCTCTCCAACTCAAATGCCTTCAGAAGCCACAGAGTAGCTTAAATGTGGAAGTGCTGGGTTTAGAAAGACAGTGAGCTGCACTTGGAGGTCTCTGAGCATCATCTAGAGACATTGATTCTGTTTTGAAAAACATGATGCTTGCTTGAGCAAACTATTCCGTTTCTAAATGCTCCTCTCAATGAAACCCCAAAGGGAGAGGCACTGAAATAGGCATGGGCAAAATTTTTCTGTCAAGGGCCAGGTCACAAAGATTTTTGGTTTTGCAGGCCATACAGTGTCTGTCACAACTACTCAACTCTGCTGTTGCAGCTCAAAAGCAGCCCTAGGCATACATAAACAAATGTGCATGGCTGTACTCCCATGAGATTTAGCTGCCCATAGCTGGCCAACTTAGCATTCTGAGAGCCAAGCAGTTCCTTGCACATATCGGGTGCTCAGGAAACATTGGTAGATTCCATGTAGTAGAAGGTGTATTCCTCATGACCAAGCTGGTGCTCAGAGCTCAATCCTCCCCTCCCCAGAAAAGGGCTGAAGATGAACATCTCTCACTTAGAAGAATTTCTTTCTCTGGGCAAAATCCAGGGTTGGACTGGATGAGCCTTGAAGTTCCTTCTATGTTTAAAAAACTAGAGGAAAAGACAGAAGGCAGAAAATAAAGTTCCTTGAAGGTATACTCTGTCCCAGCTCCCAGCTGCAAATTTAAGCAGATTAGGAAACTCCACGTATCTATGTTTTGCACAACATGTAAGACATAGTTATTTTACTGACTTGGAGGCTAGAGATAATTTTGTCTCCTGTGAAGACACCATCAAGCCACCTTGGGAAAAAGTGCTGTGCCTGCCAGGCATGGTGGCTCACACCTGCAGCCCCAGCACTTTGGGAGGCCGAGGTGGGTGGATCACCTGAGGTCAGGAGTTTGAGACCAGCCTGGCCAACATGGTGAAACCCCGCCTCTACTAAAAATACAAAAATTAGCTGGGCATGATGGTGGGTGCCTGTAATCCCAGCTACTCAGGAGGCTGAGGCACAAGAATCACTTGAACCTGGAGGGTGGAGGTTGCAGTGAGCCGAGATCGCGCCACTGCGCTCCAGCCTGCTTGACAGAGTGAGACTTTGTCTCAAAAAAAAAAAAAAAAAAGTGCTATTTCATGCCCAGTGTAATAGCTTAAACCACTTGAACTGTCAGCTGCTTCCCAAATAGAATGTAAAATGATTCCCTAAGCAAATAACTCATCGTTACTTCTGACTTCCATCAAATAAAGTGAGTAGTTGTTACACCATCTAGATTCGTTCCTATTGCCAAATATCCACAACACAGCCTGATCAAGGCTTGTTTAGAGTTTGGATTTGTACAGAATAGACAAAATGCCTCATGTCCTTTCAGGGAGAAAAATACAAGAGAGAAAAGCCAAATGAAAAAGCCCCAGAATCCTCTGATTACAGAAGCCAAAATAACCAGAAGGTGATTCATAGCAACTGTTATTACAAATAAGAGTCTGGGTCTGTTTTAGAAAGATGTTAAAAGCACGGAAGGTGGCCTAAGTGCTTTTTCCACATTACGCTTCCTTTTTATTTTCCTACATATAGCACTCATGGAAAAAAAAAAATCTCATAAATAGGAGCAGCCCAGTCTGTTTGCTTGGCCAAGGGCTCTTCAAAACTTATAGAAGGAATAGGAACAGCATTTGAGAGGGCAATGAGGTAAGAAGACTTGAAAGTACACTATTTTCATCCAGTCCATTCTCTGTGTTTTATAGTTACTGGGTGAAAGGATTAGGTGAGGATCTTCCTATTCTACAGGTGGGTTGTTCAGAGGAAATATGGTAGAAACAAGTGCTGCAGTCATACTGCCTGGACTGAAAATCAATCCTTCGCCCATATCCTTGGGCAAGGTGCAGATGTGCTCTATGCCTCAGTTTCCTCATCTGTAAACTTGAAAGCTACAATAAAACATGTCATATAGTGTTCATGTATGGATTAAGTGATATACAATTCAGCAATCATGGAGCCTGGCATATGTAATAAGTGTTAGTAAATGTCAGCTGTGGTCCTGTGGATAGAATTTTGTTGATGAATAAGATGCATAATCATTTCAAGAGACTTTTATTCATTTACATCTTGCTTTCCCACTTCTGGGGACAAAGATCCTTTCAAATTTTATACTTTAATTTGTGATACATATAAGGTTAATTTTTCTTTTTGGTCAACCAATAAGAAAACCCAGTAATACAAATTTATATTCTATTTCAAGTTCTCATGATGCTACCAGGGTCAGAAATGTCATGTTTCAACAAGGTGGCTTAGACAGGAGATGACAATTTGATTAAAAGCTTTCACTAGAAAAATTGCCCTATAACTTTGGGTCCCTAAAGCACAAGCAGAATAAAGCAGATGGTGACCGCCCTATAACAAATATAAATGACACAATTGTTTACTTGGCACAATTTAAATTCAGCCGTTAAGCTTCATACAGTCAATTTTGGTAACTGATCCCCTCTGATCAAAGATTAAGTGACTTGAAGCAAAAAAAAATTGTTTTGACATTGTGAGATCAATAAGTGCTGGAAGCCACTAAACTGGAAGCTAGTGACAAGGCTCTGAGTATATTTTACAACATAGATTTAAATTTCAGTACAAAGTCTATTGCCATTGTTTAAAATATATGCAAGAAGTTAATATCAGCATGTGAGAAATCATAAGTGTGATTTCATTTTATTCTTTTGTCTGGTTTCAGGATAAAATTTATCTGCTAAATAATTCTTCTAAAAAGGTCAAATTGAATTAAGAGTAAGGTTTTAAAAATGTTTTGCTAAAACATTGGTCATTTAATTGTATCACTTCTACTAAAAGCTCTTGAATATGAGCACTCACTTAATTCTGTAAATTACTGAACCCAAGAGCTTTCATTATGTAGCCAAAGCCCACGTGCGTCTGAGTTTTTCATTTAGAGACAGGCATTGATTTTCAGCATTGCACATCCCTCTCCAGGCACCTTGCCTGTGCAGGGGTGTGAGCACTGTTACTATTTCACACGACCATATGTGGCTTAGGCCCTGACTAAGAGATTTCTGGATTTAAAATGCTATTCTTGTGGTGATGAGTGTGTTGAGAGACCAACCATCTTTACCTTCCTTTCAGGTCAAGGATAATGGCAGGTCTTCTAACCTCCCCAAAATTAGATTATTAGGTTCTCAACTTTCCACACTCGTGGCTGCTACAGTTGCCCACATCTCTTTCAAAGAAGTTTTACTGAGGGCACTAGGCAAGCACACCTAGAAGGCATTCCTCAGTACATCCCTGGTTTTAATTTTGCAGCTTCCTGTAATGGAGGACAAGCCCACTAACTCCTTACTTAAGGGTAGTTCTCTTTCTACCTAAAGGTTGCTGTTCAGGAGGGGCAATGGGGGAGCACTGACTTCTCCTTAGCATTTTAAAATATTCGGGCACTGTAAAATCCCAGCTTCCTGTTGACCTTGTCTCTTCAGAAACTCATCAGGCACAGATGCAATGATACCTACAAATGCATAGTACCTACAAATAATAGGTCCAGGCACCCAGTAATTCCCCAAGGTAGACATGTAGTTAAACTAACCAACCTGCCTGCATTGTAATAGACACTCTAATGCCGAAATAGACTACTCTGAATCCCCCAAGATAACAGATTGTAATCCACCTCCTTTTGAATAATTGTCCCCCTCTAAACATTTGAACTTTCTGATCTCAGATATCAGAAATGTGCATATTTTTTACTCTTTTTTTGGGGGGCAGGGGGTGTGGGTGGGTGGGGGATGGAGTCTTGCTCTGTCGCCCAGGCTGGAGTACAGTGGCAGGATCTTGGCTCACTGCAACCTCCACCTCCCGGATTCAAGCGATTTTCCTGCCTCAGCCTCCTGAGTAGCTGAGATTACAGGCATGCCATGCCCAGCTAATTTTTGTATTTTTAGTAGAGACGGGGTTTCACCATGTTGGTCAGGCTGATCTCAAACTCTTGACCTCGTAATCTGCCTGCCTAGAACTCCCAAGACTAGTAAAAAAAAAAAAATGTGGTACTACAAAACAGACATCATATCCATGTTTAAACAATTCTATTCTGAGGAACTGGAGAAAGAGAGAGAGAGAGAGAGAGACTATTTCCCCCACTTACTGAGTGGAAGCCCTGGAGTCAGAAGGAGAGAGGAACGCCTACTATTCACTCAATATTTTTGCTTTGTTCTCTAACAGTGGGAGCATCTTGCCACACTAAGCATGATTCTAGTATTTACAAGATGCGTATTTTTCTTTAACATGGCTACTAAAATTGAGCCAACCACTTCATTGATGCTCTACTAAAGAGATTGCAATTTGTTCCACCACTGTAAGAAAAGCTAGTGTTGGGGATCTTACTGAGAGACTGAGATGGCTTCCAATGCAGCTCTTTGCTAAAGGGTTTTTAAGGGTAATGATGACTAGAGAGAACATTCACTTTATATTGTCTTCAGAATGGAACTATTGGCTGGGTGTGGTGGCTTACGCCTGTAAACCTAGCACTTTGGGAGGCTGAGGTGGGCGGATTGCCTGAGCTCAGGAGTTCAAGACCAGCCTGGGCAACATGGTGGAACCCCATCTCTACTAAAATACAAAAAATTAGCTAGGTGTGGTGGCCTGCGCCTGTAGTCCCAGCTACTCGGGAGGCTGAGGCAAGAGAACTGCTTGAACCCGGGAGATAGAGGTTGCAGTGAGCTGAGATCTCACCACCACTGCACTCTAGCCTGGGCGACAGAGCAAGCCTCTGTCTCCAAAAAAAAAAAAGAAAATAGATTGGAACTGTTGCACAAGATGCTTCTCTCTCGTATTTTTCTCTGTAGCTAGTTTTCATAAGCTGAGCCTGAATGTATTCACTACTCAAGTTATTCAAAGGGTTTCTTTATTTACTTGGGCTCCAAATGGCACACTTCTCATGAGTTGCATTAGAGACAGAGAAACCAGATACTCCATATTAATAACATTATAGTTTTTTTCTTGTCTACAGATCTGGTTTTGTCTTCAGGAGCATCTCCCATGAGAGTTGAGGAAATTCATAACTGGTTGAACAGCTGTTGGCATTGATCAATGTACTCCCAGATGGACACGGCCCTGGCTTGTTTGGCATTTATATCCACGCCTTGGCTGAAGGTTTAGAGGGCACATTGATTTAATTTGTGGATGACAAGAGTCTGGAAACGATAGCAAATTCATTGGCTGATAGAATTAAGACCAAAAAGACTGACAGGCTGGAGCAATGGGACAAATCTAACAAGACGGATTTTATCAGCAATAGAAAGAAGATCCTGCACTTAGGTAAAACAAACCAGGACTTAGGGCATAGTCCTAGGAAATTATTCATATAAATCTTGAAGTCTGGGATAATTAAGTGCAGGTACCTGGTGTGCATGTGGTAGTGGTGGTGAGATATGGTTTAGCAGAAGCAGTTGTGCAGAAGATTTGAGGGTTGATATGGCTGCCAAAATCCAGTGGGATCTTAGGTTATAGAATTAGAAATAACAACAACAATTACCATGGTAATGGTGGGGATTGGGGCAGTGAAAAGAAAAAGTGGGAAGGAGGAGGTCGGGAATGTCTTTCATTTCAGGAAAGATCTTCTCCATCATTTAGTGTAATATGTCCTCTAGTACCTTCCTGAGAGTAAATGGAAGGAAAATTCAAGAAATTTGATTTCTAAAAAATCATTATTCAACCTTCACATTTGATTAGTAGGCTGAGTAGAAAATTTTAGGTTGGAAATGCTTTCTTTTAGAATTTTTTATATATATATATATGTATTTTTTACTATACTTTAAGTTCTAAGGTACATGTGCATGACGTGTGGGTTTGTTACATATGTATACATGTGCCATGTTGGTGTGCTGCACCCATTAACTTGTCATTTACATTAGGTATATCTCCTAATGCTATCCCTCCTCCCTCCCTCCACCCCACAACGGGCCCCGTTGAGAACATTTGGACACAGGAAGGGGAACATCTTTTAGAATCTTAAAACTATTCTAGCCATTATTTTCTGGCTTCCATAATTGCTGTTGAGAAGCTCAATGGCATCCTTGATCCTTCATACTGTGAAAGTTGTCAGAATCAAAATGGAGTCACTGGTGCTGAAAAAGCCTGACAAATAGAGCCAGCCAGGCTCATTTTCCTTTAAAACACTTTGTCTTCTCTTACTTCCCTAAATACACATAAGAGTTGACTATGACATGCATATTCCCATTGCAGTGCTCTACTCCTAAATATCTTTTTCTTTTAGAGGGCTTCTCTCTGTTTCTTATTTAGGTTGGTAGTACAAAACCTGTTTTTCTCTCCAGAAGTTTCTTCTCTTTGTTCTAAGAGTTTTGAAAACACAGTGGTGTGCCTCATTCATTGTATTGGGCTCTGTAATGATTTCTCCAATATTGATACTCACATCCTTCAATTCTGAACTTTTTTCTTGAATTATTTTTTTGGCAATTTCTTTCCCCTCATTTTATCTTTCTATAATTATTATTATCATCACTTTTTTCTGTTTTCTGTGTACCAGAAAGTCTTCTAACCATGGAACAAATACTAACTCTTCTAATCTTCATTGCAGCTCTAATTTCCATTTCTTTAACTTTTTGCTCTATTTTGGGGAGAGATTCCAAACCTTATTTTTCATATTTTACTTTCTAGGAGCTTCTTTTTTGTGTTCTCTGAATGATCTTTTTATTTCAAGTATTCTGTTATTATTTCATGAGTGCAATGTATTTTCTGTACCTGAGGATAGGTTTTATTTGTTTTCAACTTTTTAAAATCTCTAATATCTGTTTCATCCCAGTTGCTTTTGGTCACTTTCTCATATTAGAGATTTTCCTCAAATAGTTAATGATTTTTGGCTATTAGCTCATATGTAACATTGAGATATTTAGAAGCTAATTCAAAGCTTTCTTCATTCGACCTTACCATTGTGGTCTTCTTAGTAGGACGGTATGGCAGGGCTATTTCATTTGGGAAACAATTGATATCAGTATCTTTAGGTCTTATCTTCAGGCTGACTACATTCCCCAGAGAGGACACTTCTAGTTGCCTGACTAATAAGAATACATTTGGCTTCCAGCATTATCAGAACCTAGAGGAGAAACAGGGTATTTAGTATGTAAACTTTTTTGTATATTGAATTCTTTTGTTTTCAATATATACCTCTGCCCTCAATTGTTTCATTTCTCTCAGTCTAGAGACCCTCTGATTTACCCACTCCAGAAAATAAACTTTGAAACTTCATGGCTGGGGTTGGCAGTCACCTAGCTGCATCAAATTGGAGAGGGGATCCAGGAGTCTAACTGCTTCTCAAACGGAAACTAAATCAATTCTGTTCTTTTCAGTTCCACTTTTCCTCCCATGTCCAGAGGCACCTGACAACACCAGCTCCTGAGCTTCTTGGGGTTCTGCGATGTATACCAGACTGCATCTTGGCTTTCCTGCAACTTTCCAAAGTCTGCTAAGTTAGATGCCATTTCACTGTGTCGCTGCTGTTTCTTCTATTCTCTTTCTGGGTTTATGCCTTTAAAACAATCCATTTACTGTAATTTAGTGGAATTTGGCAAGAAAATCGAAGTTAAATCTGACTGTTTAAGAAGAAGATCTGTGTACAGTTTTTATTGCAGCACTTTGGAAAGGCAAAAAACTAAATACCACAAGAAGGCACTTCAGTTAAATAAATTTTGGAAATCACTATGGTTCATCCCCTACCTTGGAGTACTAGACAGTCGCTAGAATGAAGGTGTAATATCTATAACAGTTTACTTGAAGGATTTCAATCATATATTGTTAAGTGGAAAGCAAGGGCCAGATAAATGTGTAAAATAGGATTCTACTTTATTTATCTATTTATCTATTTATTTATTTATTTATTTATTTATTTATTTATTTATTTGAGACAGAGTCTCTCTCTGTTGCCCAGGCTCGAGTGCAGTGGTACGATTTCAGCTCACTGCAGCCTCCATCTCCTGGGTTCAAGCATTTCTCCTGCCTCAGCCTCCCGAGTAGCTGGGACCACAGGCCTGTGCCACCACGCCCAGCTAATTTTTGTACTTTTAGTAGAGACGGGGTTTCACCATGTTGGCCAGGATGGTCTCAATCTCCTGACATCGTGATCTGCCTGCCTCGACCTCCCAAAATGCTGAGACTACAGGCATCAGCCACCATACCCGGCCAGGAATCTCCTTTTTAAAAACAAATACAAAATTTCTATAAATGTTAATATATATTTATAATTTTAGGTTAAAATTGATTTCCCCATTTGGGGCAGGTGGGGCTGAGGAGAGGCTGAGGGAATGAACACAGAAGAAAAAGTAAAGACTAGAAGAAAACAAATGTGTTTATAATAGAAATATATGTATAATGTCCTATTAGTATAGTTTTATTTACACATTTGCATATATGTATAGAAAGATGTATAAATGCACAGTTACTGAAATATTAACAGTGATTTACTCTGGATAATAGAATTATTTTTGCATTTTTCCTTACATATTTTGTACTAATTTCTCTTTTTTTGTTGGGAACCCATGTTATCTTAATAATGTAGAAAAAAATCTTTAAAAATATAAGTTCAACGTGACCAGAAGAGGCTGGGCGTGGTGGCTCACTCGTGTAATCTCAGCAGTTTGGGAAGCTGAGGCAGGTAGATCACCTGAGGTCAGGAGTTCAAGACCAGCCTGACCAACGTGGCGAAACCCTATCTCTACTAAAAATACAAAAATTAGTCGGGCATGGTGGTGCATGCCTGCAATCCCAGCTACTCAGGAAGCTGAGGTGGGAGAATCGTTTGAACCTGGGAGGTGGAGGTTGCAGTGAGCCGAGATAGCGCCACTGCACTTTAGCCTGGGCTGTGAGACTCCATCTCAAAAATAAAATAAAATAAAAACCAAAGTGACTAGAAGATAAAATGATTTACAAATTGAAACAGCAGAGTTTATTCCTAGCATAGTGGATAAGGGCACAGCAATTGGAGTCAGAGAGATTTTATTTGAAATTCTGGCTGTAACATTAATAAGGCTATTTAGCTTGAGGCTTAAGAGCAAGGGTTGCCTGGGATTTGAATCCCAGCTCCACTGTTTACTGGGTGTGTGACTTTGCACCAGCCACTTAACCCTCTATACCTTAGTTTCCTCACCCAGAAAAATGAGGATAATGATACTACTTGCCTCATAAGATTGTAACAAAGATTAAAAGAGTTAACATTAGTTTAATGGTTAGAACAGTGCTATATACATGCTTGATTTCCCCCTCTTTCTTTGCCTTGTTTAGTTTTCATTTATAGATTTTTTGATATTTTATATTATTTATTTTACCTCTTCTTTTAGCATTTCAACTATATACATTTTTTTAAACTTTTCCAGTGGTTGCCCTAGGGTTTGTAATATAAACTTTTAATTCATCTAAGTCCACTTGCAAATAATACCATTGTGCCTTTTCACATATAGTGCAAGTATCTTATTTAAAATATTTTCAATTCCTTCCTCCCATCCATTGTGACATTTGTTCCGCTTATCAATATGCTCTAATCACTCAGTACGTTATTACTACTATTGCTTTAATCAAAAAGTTATCTTTTAGATCAACCAATTCTCTGATGCTCCTCCTTTGTAGATCCAAGTTTTTGACCTATATCCTTTTCCTTCTGCATGAAGAACTTTTAATATTTCTTGCAGAACAAGTCTGCTAGTGAGAAATTCCCTCAGACTGTTTTTCCGAGAAAGTCTATTTCTCCTTCACTTTTGAAGGATAATTTCTCTGGATTTAGAATTCTAAGTTGGCAGTTATCTTTTTTCAATGATTCAAAGATTTCACCCTGCTTGACTTTTGCATGGTTTCTGACAAGAATTCTGCTGTAATTCTTACCCTTGTTTCCAGTGGCCATGAAAACTGTGGCCCCAGCAGTTTCTCACTCTCCAGCTACTCCACTGGCAACTTCCAACAATTTGTCGAAGTGACCACTTGCATGCTCTTGCCAGTCTATGGCTCCAGTTGCTTCTGTTCCAGGTTAGCAGACCTCTGCTATATTCTCTGTCTCTCCAGATTTTGAGGTGAAAATTTGTCCTATACAAGTACAAGTCATTGATTTTCCCTTCCCAAACTGGAAAAAGTTTGTCCAGCTTTTTCTTGTTGTTAGGATAAAAGTGGTGACTTCCAAGTTCTTATGTGTTGGAACTGAAACCAGAAGTCTACATACTTGTTTCTAAAACTGGGTTTCTTAAAAACTCTCTGAACCTCAGTTTCAACATTTGTAACTGGATGTAACAATATCTACCTTCTATGGTGATTGTGGGGAATAAAGGAGAAAATGTGAAGTGCCTAGCACATAATACCCAGCAATGATTGGATAATGGTACCCATCCCCTCCTCTCCCCTGCAATGAAATCACTAGGAAGTGTGCAGGCCAAAGTAGAAAGAACCCCGGGTAAGAACAAGGTGAAGATTTAGTATCAGAAGAGGGAAAAAGTTCTTTACAATTTTTCCTGCCTCTGATTTTCCATAGTTTTCTCACTCCCATTTTCTAAATCTGGTCACTCTTAAGAGAAAGTTAATTAACAGAATATGCAAATTAAAGAGCAGTTATAACACTAATTAACATTTTCATAATAATAGCTAGTCCAGTTCTGTACATGTGTAAATCAAGACATCAGTGTCTCTGCTGCCTACAGAACTTCACACTGGAAAATTGCAATTACTTCACTATCAAAGCAGAACTGAGAAGCGTGGAAATGGTGGCTTCTAAAAGCCTCTTCGTCTAACACAGTGTCCAAATAGGTCGATACCATGCTCTGATAGATGAGCAATAACTTTGAGCTTCATCGTGGCCCATCCTTTGCTTGGCAAGCAGTGGATGGAATGATGACACAATAGCCTCCCCTGCAGGACTGAGGTGACAACCCCAGAACTTGAGCGGCGACTTCTTTACCTCTTCCCCCTCCCTCTTTCAGTCCCAGGAAACTAAAGCTGTACCTTTTCAAAATGTGGGCAAGCTGGATTTTCTGTGCTTTGCTGGAAGATAGTCACAACTTGTTGAACAACTCCCCTGAGGACAAAGCAATTGGGCGGCTCTGAACGCTCAGGGAAAGAAGTTGTGTTGGTAAAGAAATTGCTGGCCGGATGCGGTGGCTCATGCCTGTAATCCCAGCACTTTGGGAGGTCGAGGTGGGCGGATCACGAGGTCAGGAGATTGGGACTATCCTCGCCAACATGGTGAAATCCTGTGTTTACTAAAAATACAAAAATTAGCTGGGTGTGGTGGCACGCGCCCATAGTCCCAGCTACTCTGGAGGCTGAGGCAGGAGAATTGCTTGAACCGGGGAAGTGGAGGTTACAGTGAGCCAAGATCGCACCACTGCACTCCAGCTTGGTGACAGAGGGAGACTCCATCAAAAAAACAAAAAAAAAAAAAGAAAAGAAATTGCTGTGCCAGCCGTAGGAATTTCTGTGCAGCCACATAAGCCATCTTCCCATACATGCTTTGTGCAGCATTAGCTGAAGACGCACACCTGAATTTATGGGGCTCAGGATGGCTCTCTGTCCCTTTATTATAGATTACATGCTGGAAAATTAGGATAGAGCTAGATACTCTTAAAAAAAAAAAAAAAAAAAAACAAAATTTTGCCACTATGACCATGTCTTTGTAGGCTGTGGTAGACTTGCTTTCTAAACACTTCCTCCATCTATGCTTTCCAACATTCACTAAAGTTTTCACTCTCCTATGTTTATGTAAATGGGACAAAACTCTTGATTTTTCAGTTAATATAAGAAATTACACAAATGCATGGACTTCAAGTTCTTTTCCAGTTCTTTTCTGGTTTGACAGAGTGATATTTTCATTAATTTCACTAGTTAAGAATTGTGAACCCCCGAAATATGAGACAGGTCTCAGTTAATTGAAAAAGTTTATTTTGCCAAGGTTGAGGACACGCCCATGACGCAGCCTCAGGAAGTCCTGATGACATGTGCCCAAGGTGGTTGGGGCACAGCTTGGTTTTATACATTTTAGGGAAACGTGAGACATCAATCAATATACATAAGAAGTGCATCGGTTCAGTCTGGAAAGGCAGGACAACGTGAAGCAAAGTCAGGAAGACTGGAAGCGGGGAGGGGGCTTCCAGGTCATAGACAGGTGAGAGAGGAACAGTTGCATTCTTTTGAGTTTCTGATTAGCCTTTCCAAAGGAGGCAATCAGATACGCATCTATCTCAGTGAGCAGAGGGGTGACTTCGAATTGAATGGGAGGCAGGTTTGCTCTAAGCAGTTCCCAGCTTGACTTTTCCCTTTAGCTTAGTGATTTGGGGGCCCCAAGATTTATTTTCCTTTCACAGAATACTGAGCTATCCATCACATTATTACCGGAACAATAAACTATCAAGTAAGATCAATACTCAGAATTACCTCTTTTAAAAGATTATTGGTTCTTGTGAGAAATAACTTCGAACTCAGATGGTTCAAGGGATTACTTATAAAGGTATGAGTAGGGTTAAGGGAAGCTGGGGTACCCAGAGACCAGTAACAGTGGGAAACCATCTCTATCTGCAGGGCTGGAGGGGCAAGGGGAGCCCAAGGAGAAGTGGATCCCTGAAGAAGTTTCCCCTGTCACCTCTAGCCCTTTCCTGGGCAGGGGAGCTGGTGCTATAAGTAGAAACATAGCCCAAAATAGAGAGAGAGTAGGAATGAATACCCTGCCCCGTAATTCCCGAGTGAGGAAGGAAGGTGCTCATTCTCAGGCTCATGCTGCCCAGGGTGGAACCTGAGAGTGAAGACCTCCTTAGATTTTGCTTGAGTATTTTGCTTGCTTCCCCCAAGTCTCGTGAGGCCCTCCCATTGGTCAAAGTCAGCCAGGCGCATGCACACAGGGCAGGGCGGGGTCGGAGTGGGGTGCTGGGTGATGCGTTCTGTGCAGTACAAGGCTTAGAAAAGAAGAGAATGGATCTTGGGAGCAGGCAAGAATAATGGAAAATAACAAGCACTGTTATTTTGCAGGCCATGGCAACAATTTCTAGTTTTAGGGCTTTTACAAGATCGCTTTGTTCATATTAGTTTTCAAGGACAGATTTTTGATAAAGGAAGAAAATAAGTTGGTAACAGTCATTCACACACAAAAGCAAGACTGATACTTGTCTGACTGCTCTCAATTTAGTGTTTTATCAAATTAGATTACTGGAACTAGTTTTATGGGAAAAAGATTCCTCTCCCTCTGTAGAAGGGGAGAAGACGGCATCTCTTCCATGTCTTTCTGAGGTTCCTTTTGTTAATTATGAAGGCGTGCGTTTTTAAGGCCAGGCTCTGAAATTCCATTAGTTAGTAGTATAAACAAAACAAACTAGCTGGTAGGGCTCTGTTTTATTGACAGAAATGGGCAAAATGAAATTTTACTAATAATAGTGAAATAAGGAGCATATAACCTTATTCTTCCATACACACTTGATACACACCTTTTCTTTTCTTTCTTTCTTCCTTCCTTCCTTCTTTCTTTCTTTCCTTCCTTCTTTTTTTTTTTTTTTCTCAAAAAAACAACACTTCTAACATTTCATAGGCGTCACTCTGTGTGTAATGACAAGGAAAGGGCAACCCAGCACATTCAGGAGCAGAAGCCTAGTGGTCAGCTAAGTGTCCTCTCCACTCAGCCACTCGGCCACTCAGCCCGCAGACCCTCCTTGCTGTCTGAGGAGCCCATTCACAAGGACAGACTGCCATGGCCCCTGGGAGTCCTACCAGGCTGATTGGATGTCAAGTGATAAATCAGAGAATACCAAGCACCTACTGTGCAACTATTCTATACATTTCACTGGACAGAATTTTGAAATACAGAGATAACTCAAAAGGAAATGCTTTTAGAGCAAAGCTCTTTTGTATAAAATCAGCCTTGGCTCAGACATTGCTGCTGAGAATTTTAGTCTCTTCAGTTATGGTGGCAAGAGCTAAGAAAAAAAAAATCTGGAAGATATTGAGTAGTTATCTATATCAGGCACTGTTAGGTCTATTGTATTAGCTCACTTAAGGTTATCACAGCCCTATGAAGCAGTCCCAACTTTTAGTCCTTTTTTTGTTTGTTTTTTTGAGAGGGAATCTTGCTCTGTTGCCCAGACTGGAGTGCAGTGGTACAACCTCCACTTCCCAAGTTCAAGTCATTCTCCTGCTTCAGCCTTCCAAGTAGGTGAGATTACAGGCACCTGCCACCACGCCCAGCTAATTTTTGTATTTTAAATAGAGATGGGGTTTCACCATGTTGGCCAGGCTGGTCTCAAACCCCTGACCTTAAGTGATCTGTCTGCCTTGGCCTCCCAAACCACTGCACCTGGCCTAATCCTTTTTTTTTTTTTTTTTTTTTTTAAGATGTAGAAAAGAGGATCCCAGAGCTCCTGAGGGTAAAGCTGGAATAGGAGTCCAGCCTCTCTGCCTCCAGTGCAGAGCCTGGTCTTAACCAAGCCACAAGCATCTTGGAGCAGATGAGGCTGCTCATCTGCCATCCAAAACCCATTTTGTTTGGGTTTTGTTTTGTTTTTGTTTTTGTTTGTTAGTTTGAGACAGGGTCTCACTTTGTCACCCAAGCTGGAGAGTGCAGTGATGCCATCATAGTTCACTGTAGCCTGGAATTCATGGGCTCAAGTGATCCTCCTGCTTCAGCCTCCCGAGCAGCTGGGACTACAGGCACATGACACAGCACCTGGCTAATTTTTTTTTTTTTTTTTGAGAGACAGAGTCTCACTATATTGACCAGGCTGGTCTCAAACTCCTGGCCTCGAACGCATCCCACCTTAGCCTCCCAAAGTGCTGGGATTACAGCCATGAGCTGCTGCATCCAGTCTCTTTTTTAAATTTAAATAAGTATTTAGGAAAATATATTTTTATACGTAAATTTAAAGACCATTATTAAGGGATGTTGGAACAATAAAAAGCTTCTGTGCAAACTGTAAAGTTTCCCTCATTTTACTTCTAGTGGAAGTCAAACATACAAGCTTTCCCATTTTGTTTGTGAAGCATCTGTTAAAAAGAGAGAGAGATTGGAGGGAATGACTATTGATGGAGGAACTCCTTTCAGGTGCTAGGGATTCAATTCAGGAACGAGCAGGATAGACATGGTTCACCCACATGCAGCTTCTCTGAAAGTAGGAAGATGTTTCCAAAATCCTAATGAAAAAAAAAAAGCAGGTCACACAATGGTATGTACAGTATAAGCATGTTGGGATTTTAAAAAAGAAAAAACTGTTTGGGTGTTTGTAAATGGAAGCTTATTTATCAAGATGTTCTCTCTAGGTGGTAAAATGGAGAGGATTTTAGCTTTATTCAAGTTGCTTATACATAATATCTAAATTCCCTAGAATAAATTGATCATGAACTCTCAAGACAAGAACTGGGTCTCATTCTTCTTTGTAATTGCAGCACCCAGACTGGTGCCAGCTACAAATGGGCACTCACTCAGAAGTGGTTGTTGACCCAGAGAATGGTCTGCAATATTCAATGACCACAGGCTCAAATGGCACATTCCTTAGTTCCGTGTGATTGCAGCCAAGTTTTAGACAACATCAACTGTGTTTATTTTGCTGACTGATTCGAGTGTGCTGGGGGGGTTAATTGTCACGCCCATGTAGAAACATAAGAGCAAATTCCTATCAGTACATGAGGCCCCTGACTGAGTTGAATCTTGATATGACTCGGGTTGGTAGCTAGAGTTTGGGGATCTTTGCCCTTCACACTGCAGTGACTTAAATTCTGCTGAGATGTGCTAGGTGTCCTGAAGAAATGGAGATGGTGTTGGACTAATAGAAATGTTAATAGATTTTTATTGCTTTATTGAGTTCCTCAAATTATGCTATTAGGTATAAAACATTATTTAGAAATTGTTAAAATGCATAATTTTGGTCCATTGCTTTTATATTATCCATACCCATAATTTGTATTATGGATTTGTTTTGTTCATGTGCAGACTCTTTAGACCTTGGGAACAGGAAAGAACAAAGTGTTATGTATGCATTTGCTGGTATGTGAAGGGCTGTGAAATGTAGTGCTGGCTTCGACAGATAAGCTAGTCAATTTAAGTTATATTAAATGAACTCACTTTTAAATAGAGCTATAATTTCAGCCTGGTTGGAAATGGGCAGGGATGATAGGGTGAAATTTAAAGTCTACAACAATTTCTTTTTAGGACATGATTTTCCAGATTTGGGTTGGGAGGCAACACATGATGATCTATTATAGTCAGTGCTTACGGGGGTTAAAATAGAATCTCAGTCATTTACATCCATCCCAGACTTTCTCTTTCCCAAATCAGGTCTTACCTCATGTTCTTTTATATCCAATTCTTACAAGCTTTTATAAAGCTCTTTGTTTTTAAACTTTTTATTAACTTGGGATCTGCAAACAGAAAAAAAATGTACAAATAATAATTGTACAGTTCAATTAATTAACTCAAAGCAAACACACCCATGTAACTACCACCCGGATCAAAACATAGAACGTTACTGGTACTGCATGAGCTCCTCATACCTCCTCCCAATCAGTGGCCCCTTTATTTCTCCCCAAAAATAACCACTCTTCTGACTTCTACACCACAGAATAATTTTGCCTGATTTTGAATGCAAATTTATGCATCATGTGGTTATGCGTGGCTGTAGATCATTCATTTAATTGCTGAATAGTATGCTCCTATTGATGGGCGTTAGACTTATTTCCAGTTTGGGGGCATTATGATCCTTCTGCTTTGAATAATTCTGTTCATGTCTTGATTTACATATGCACACTTTTCTGTTGGATATATATCTAGAAATAAAATTGCAGGATCATATTGTATGTTTGTATTCAACATAACAATGTGATACCAACCAGTTTTCCAAAGTGGTTAAGCTCTTTATACTTTATCAGTAGTATATAAACATTCCCATAGTGCTATGTTCCTGCTAATGCTTGGTCTTGTCCATATTTTTAATTTTAGCTATTCTAGTGGGTTTGTTCTAGTATTTTGTTGTGAGTTTAATTTGCATTTTCTGGATAATTAAGGAGGTTGAACACATTTAACATGTGTATTGGCTACTTCTTGGAGTCTCTTGCCCATTTCTTCTGTTGGGTGATTTGCCTGGTCTGTTGTTTTGTAGGATTCTTTATGTTCTGCATATGTTATTTGTGTTGCATATAACTCCTCTTACTATGTGGCTTCCTTTTCACTCTTCATATCCGTTTTGATAAACCAAAGTTCTTAATTTTAATGTAGTTCCATTTATCAATATTTTCATTTGTTGTTATTGTTCTTTATGTCCTGTTAAAGACGTCTTTGATTGCCCCAAATCAAGAAAGTATTTTCCAACGTTAGCTTCTAAAAGCTGTATCGGTTCACCTTTTACATTTAGTTCTATGTGCTACTTGGAATTGATTTGAGAGTATGATGTGAGGTTGGATTTTGGAAGCTTTACCAGGCTTTAGAGCGCCTACAGTTAAACAGAGCTTTGCTTTCTATCATTTACAATTTTCATTTTAAACAGAACTTTGCTATCATTTAGAATTCTCATTGTATACCTGATAAATGAGATATTTTAGATGTATTTACAGAGATTTTTGAATCGTATATGACTCTTATGTATTCATAAAAGGAAAAATATAAGCAATTAATTGGTTAGTGTGTGGGTATCCACTGCTTGACCCTGTAATTCCTCTTCCATGCTTTTTAGTCCTGCTGTGTGCTCCAGGAGGCTGACCTGCATGGACTCTATGAAAAGGCTTCTTGCCTTTTGGCTTCTGGTTGGTTCAACCACTGGGGAGCAACAGAGGGAGATCAGAGGGTAGAAAGTCTTAGGGTGGGGTATTTATTCCCCCAGCTTCCTCCCTTCCAGGTCTTTTCCCTCTACCAAAGGCTACAGCTAACCTTCTATACAGTTACCCTCTTGCGTGCCTAATAAGCATTCCTTCTCCTTGTCCCACGAAGTGAAGGAGTAGTAACTGCTCCCTGCTCTTCTGGCCCAAAGGTACTCCACTCTCCTTTTCTGATTGTCCTAAACCCTTCACCGAGTGGCTGGATGGATCCAGCATGCTGTTGCCTTCCAGTATGTCCACAGTATTTCCATCTTCAATAATGGCAAAGCCTTATTTCAAGCAGCCAGCAGGGAAGCAACTGCCTACTATAAGAATATGGTGGGAAAGATACGGCAAGGCTCAGAATAACGATAACCAACAATAGCCCCACACTCATAATGTCCTTGAACATGTAGGATGACGTCTGATCCCAGAGTCACAGTGCAGATTCTGAGGAGTTGGTAAGTGCCATTGAACAGAATGAGTACATTTTCCCCATCACTAACGGTACTCAAGCACTACACTTGAAAATTGCTCTAATCTCAGTCCAGAGACTGGCCCACCAATATGAGTTTTAACAAACCTCCAGGTGATCCTTATGCATACTCAAGTTTATAAAGCACAGATGTACAATATTTTGAAAGTTGGGGGATCTATGGTGATCTCCATATTTGCCACTGGATTAAATTACTGGATATTAAAAATACATATTCATTTTTACACATCAGATGTTACAAAGATGTGTAAAGTTCATCATTTTCTCATCTCCATTCCCACTCTTTGAAGGGAAGCAAATTTAATAGTGTGACAGGAATTCATTCACACCAGTCTATGTTTATTCACACATATACAAATATATATACTCCTATATGTGTTTTTTCCTTTTCATTCCTTCCTTTTTTGTTGTTGTTGTTGTTCAAAAAATGAGATCACATTGTAATACACAAGATTGCTTTGCAACCTGTCTTTTTCACTTAATGTATCATAGATATCCCTTCAGGTCAGCACATGCAGTTCTAATTTATTTTCTTTAGAAGTTTCAGGATATTCCAAAATACAAATGCTCCATGTCTTATCCAATCATTTTTCTATTGATTGACATTCAATATGTTTTCTGTTTTTCACAGAGGCTAAATTAGAGGGCTCCCACTGTGAAAATAATTTTTTTGGTCTTGAATGTGAATCATAGACTGAATTTAAAAAGGCTGATATTTGAGAGTATTTTTGAACATAAAAAAGGGCCTCAAAAGATACATAACTCAGATTGCCTGAGCTATTCAAGCTAGGCTTCTCTGTTTTCTTTTCTTTTTTTTTTTTTTTCGAGACAGAGTCTCACTCTGTCACCCAGGCTGCAGTGCAGTGGCGCGATCTCGGCTCACTACAACCTTTGCCTCCTGGATTCCAGTAATTCTCCTGCCTAAGCCTCCCAAGTAGCTGGGATTACAGGCACACACCACCATGCCTGGCTAATTTTTGTATTTTTAGTAGAGACAGAGTTTCACCATGTTGGCCAGGCTGGTCTGGAACTCCTGACCTCAAGTGATGCGCCTGCCTTGGCTTCCCAAAGTGCTGGGATTACAGGCATCAGCCACCACGTCCAGCCTGTCTCTGTTTTCAAGCATTCAGCAAACACTTGTCAATTGTCTTCTAGGTGCAGGCTTTGTGCCAGTTGCTGGGGATGAGATTGTGAACAAGACAAACATGATCTTGATCCTCATGGAACTTGCTTTCTGTTGGAGTGACTTGTAGGCACAAAAGGCAGCTGTAAAGCAGGGTCACTGATGTCAACAGAGGTGCCAGGGAAGGTGCTATAGAGAAGGGGCACCTAACCAGCTCTAGGAGTATCCCAAAAGGTTTCCTGGAAGAGATACCAAGTAAGCTATGACCTGTCAACTGAATGGAAGTTAGTCAGATGAAGGAGGAATGATGTTCAAAATTGAGAGGCCAGCATGGTGAACTTGGAGAATTTCTGAGTTGCCTGAGGGAAGGAGAGATAAAGCTGGAGGAATAAAGAGGATCCTAGTCATGAAGCCACTTGAAAATTTCAATTTTTTCTTTTATTCACCACATTCCATGGGAATATGATTCTCATAGGAAATGCAGACTTGGCTGAAGACAGATTACATGTTTCCAGGACCTGTGCACAGGTGTCATGTGTAAGCTAAATTGTTTGGGGAGAGACAAAGAAAATGTGGGAATCATGTGTCTGTGAAGGGGCTACATGAATGAGACAGAGGTTTTAGCAGCTGCCATCAGTAAAAGAGGATGAGGAAAGAGGCTTTCTGGGAAGTCTTTTTTGTTTGTTTGTTTTGTAAAACCCTTAAGCCACCACTTTATGGACAACCACAGTAAAAGGGCTCTGGTGTTTCTCCAGACTTCTTAATTGGATCACTGTTTGTTTGAATGAGATGCTGCATTGAGCATGAACCAGGAGGGTGATAGTTATATTTGGGTTACACACCTGCTGTATCATTAACCCTGGCCACAAATCTTTTCAGTAGCCTGAAGGCCAAGTGCCGGGGCAGGAAGCCAAGCAGTGACAAGGACTACACCTATAGTCTAAGGTGTGTTCTTCCCATTTCATCCTCACTACTTCCTGTCCATGAGATAACATACCTCATGTGGGCATCTGCCTCGTCCCACTCCCAGATGTCTGTGACATGGCTGTATGCGTGTCATACACTGTGAATGTTTCCACAACAACAAGTAAGACAGCTACACCCTCTCCTTCTTCTCATCTCTGTCTCTAAAAAATTGGCCAGAGTCATCTAATTCCATGCTGCACTTCTCAGAATTCTGAGTGCTGCTTCTTAGAAGGTCTTTCTTTCCTATTTTTAGCTAATACGTGCTCACAATAATGCATTCAAACCATATAGAAGGTTATACAGTGAGAAGATATACTATAGGAAGTCCAGTGCTCACTCCACCCCCACCCTGCTCTCAGAGGTAACCAATTTGATGTCTATCTTTCTAGATTTGTTTCTACACATATATACAATATACATCATGTATAACAAAACTGAGATTTTACTATGCACTTCATAAGGTAATTGCTTTCTTAAAACAGTGTATCAAGGATATCTTTCCATATCAGTACATGTAGAACTTTTTCTTTTTAAATGCTAGACCTGGTACCCATGGACCATAATTTAATTAATCCTCTGTTAATGTACATGTGGTTTATTTTCAACTTTTTCTGTACACAGGTTTATGGAGATGTAGATATATCAGTGTGTATGGATGCAATCTATTCTACAGGATGAGTTCCTTGTAATGAAATTAATGCCTCAAAGGAATACATTTTAAAGCCTTTCCTTACATTCTTGCCCAAATTACATAGTTCCAGTAAATTTATTTTATTTGTGTCTTGTGAGGACTTCTTCATGCCAATGTTATAACAAATTTTCCAAAATTTTGTATTATAGTTTGCTTTTTTAATGCTGATAGTTTTTTATCCAGGGACCACCAAGTAGCCTATCTTTGTGAATAAAGTGTTACTGGAACACAGCTATACCTATTGGTTTACGTATTGTTGATGACTGCTTTTGTGCTACAATAGCAGAGGTGAATACTTGCCAGAAATTATATTGCCCCCAAAGCTGAAAATATTTACCATCTGACCCCTTCTAGAAGATGTTGTCCAGCTAATGCTTAGAATTTATTTTATTGTTTATTTGTTTTTGTGAGGCAGGAACTTAACTTTATCTTCTCGGTTGACATAAAACCATTCAATGAAAGGTTCCTCTTTTTCCTACTGATATAAAATGAGTCATCTAACAAATTCTGCTTCAGGCTCTATTCTGTATCAACGATTAATTGCTCTTTTTGTCAATCAGTGCCATGCACGTCATTTCTTCAGTTTTATAGTCTTTTTTTCTCCAATAGTTTTATAGTTTAAGTGTTTATGTTTGGTATATTGTCCTTAAAGCTTTTTGTGTTTTTTCATTCTCTCTTTCAGATGAATTTTAGAATCTGCTTGTAAAGATTTCAGTGGGGTTTATAATCAGTATTTTATTTACTTTAGTTTGAGAGAGAATTGAAATCTTTGCAATATTTTATGACAGTGACCATTTCCTCATAGCCTCACCCACACTAAATATTATTTTTTTCACCTTTGCCAATGGGCAGATAATAAGAGTGTTTTAATCTAATAATCTACAATGGATAAAGTAGGTATTTTTAGCTTATTGTTTATTTTTTCTCAGCTTTTTCTTACTATATATTAAGATGAGGAAACGCTGCAATTAATAAATATGTAAAACAGGAATTTTACCACATTGCCAGCCTTGCAGTTTCCTATGCTGCAAAAAACAGTTTTAAGGACTGGTCAATTGAAAGACATTGATCCCTAAAATAAGATCTTTAGCAAACATCTTCCCTATTGACTCAACATTGCTGCTCCAAAAGGCTCCATTATTATTTCTGTTGCCTAAATTAATTTTTAATCAGCTACATGTTGAGTGAACAAGTACAAATAATCCTCTCCTTATACAAGCAAGCCCCACGAAGGACGGCAGAGAGTGGCTTCATTCCCAGCTTCTCTCTGTCTCACCTGGAATAACTAGCCCTGCTTCCCTGCTCTCTTGAGCTTCCATCAGCCTCAGCAGGGGGAGTGTCTCTGTTTGGATTCCAGATAAACAGCTTCTGGATGGAGATTTGAGGTCAGGAAGTTCCCTGGGGAGTGCTCTTGTGATTGGAGAGAGAAAAACTGAACTACTATACAATCATAGAAAAGGACCCCACAGTCCTGTCTCACATTCTGGAGAATTGTCCCAAATTAGGGCAAGGGGGCTTGGTCTTTATACCTCTGCACTGAGAAGACTTGGGTGGGGGCTGCCACTAGAGAGGGGATTTGACCTTGAGTGAACCAGCCATCCTCAGCTGAGGGTAATTCCCAGAGGGCGACTCAGCCGAGAGTCAACACCCCCAGGACTTAGGGAAGTGAGTGCCTCACACCTGAAGGGGAAATCACAGCATCCACTCCAGGGAGCTCTTCACCTTTCCTCCCGCCACTCAGCTCACCTGTGAGCTGAAAACTCAACAACTTTTGGGTGCATTGATTAGCTTTGGTACTTAGCCTTTCATGTAAATTTCTCATGTCACATGCAGGTAACATTTTGTTTCTCCTAAACACATCACCAGATTCGTAAGCCAAATAGCAGGGAACAAAGGCTGCAGAATTATGTTTTTACCAAAATCTCAAAATATGTTATTCAAATAAATAGGGAAAATATATTCACTTTTTTTTTTAAAAAAGAAAATTTTATATAGTCATTGAACTAGCATGTTCTCGTGTCACTTTTTTTAAATGTACAGCAAATGAAAAAGTTTACAGATTACAAGGACATTTTGCAATACATCAAAAAATATATTGCAAAATGATTCCTGTGGTCTTCAGTAATAATAACAACACCAATAGTCATAATGGCTATCATTTGTATGGTGCTTTAGTGCTTACAGAGTACTTTCAGATCACCAACTTGCTTGAGTCTTATGAGAGGCAGAAATGATTATGAACTGAGGCTTACAGAGGCCAGGTAACCCATGCCTCAGTCCAGCACCAGCAATAGCCTATGGCCGCTGCAGGACTGGTTTGTCTCTGGAGTCCTCCTACCTCCCCTTCCTCAATCTTCTCCCCAGCTCCACTCTGCCCTCGCTCATGCTCATTATCTGTTGTTCCACCCAAAACACCTACACTCCCCAGCCAAGATCCCTCCTTGGGAAGGACCCATGTCCTGCTTTATCTGTGTCTATGCATTAAAATCTGCTCTCAGATGGCTGTCCCTGGGAAAGGGACTCATAAACTATTCACACCAAACTATTAATGTTCAACAATGATGTATAAACTGCCCTCTACCCCCACCCAGGTATATGTTATCCGCTTTTTAACAGGACCATATGGTGTTGAAGTATGGAGCAGATTAATTAGAAAGATATTTTGGAGAGGGCCTTCCCACCTGCCCCCTCCTCATCCCATTCATGTTATTTTACTGCTCTACCTGCAAAGCATTAATCATATAGAGCACTGGACTTGGAATCAAAAGTCCCTTGAATTTGAGTCCCTGCTCTTGGACAGGTACTTAACTTTGCTGTCCTCAGCCTCCTCACCTCTGAAATGTGAAGATTGGATTAATGTTTCACTTTGCAAGGTGATTGGAGTGACCAATGACACAAAAATCTCAGAATTACCTAAAACAGAAATTTTATCAAAGCTCCAGGACTAGAAGAACTTGTACTGGAGATGATGCAAGAATGAGACCAAGATCTCACTGCCCCATGGGCCTCACACCACCAGCCACTGGGGTCCCAGGAGGCTCTCCTGAAACACGTGAGCTGCAAGGCTGAGCTGAGCTCTGCCATTAGCTGCTACTTGACACTCTGTCTTCCCTGTACCACTGCTGTTTTTACATGTTTTACTTTGGCTTGTCCTTGAGTATGTAACAGAGATGATGTCATTAAAATACCTCATTAGGCATATCTCCTCTCAGCAATTTAGTTTCTAATGCCCCCTCCACCATTAATGCTGTTTTATGGCTCTAGGAAAGGGGAAGGTGATTACTGCCCAGAACAAAGAAGGTGGGAAAAAAGAAGCGATATGGTATAGAGGCATCAGGTGGAAAGGACAAGTAGAGGCCCTTTTGCCAGACAGAAAACAACATATAGACATGATAAGACTATGGTTCAAATGCTGCTGCTCTTTGGGGTTAGCTCAGTGTGTATGGGGAATGGAGGAGAAATAAGAACATAGAAAACCCAGAAAAAGGGAAGGGGTTTGTAGGATGCTCTTCTCCAACACAGGTGTCCAGAGTAGAAAAAAAATGGCAATATGGAATATTTAGGTGGATAAAAGGATAAGACAATTCCCTCTGCTTTCCTGTGTGTATGGCAGGGGAGGCAGCTCAGAGTGCTGGCTGGACCACATGTGCTCAGTTGAAGGGCACAGTGTCCCTCTAGCAGAGGATTGAGAGTAAGTGTTCAACCTCTTAGATGGATGTGATTCACAGCCAGAGATTAGTGGATCAACAGCATAATGAGAGGCAATGTGAAGGCCCAGTTAGACAGGACACATCGTGCTTGGACCACCCTGAGAGAAGGAATCACAGCCAAGAGCACTTCAACAATGGGTAGAATGAGGGCAGAGGCTACTGCTGCCCAGACATGAGTAGCAATAAATTGCTGCTTCTTTGGGGTTAAGAAGTACCTGGAGGGCAACACTTAGGTCAAAAGTCCTTCCCCCAACACCAAGCTTCTCCTTGCACTTAGATTGTATGTTGGAAAAAGGAAGGGAAACTTTTGAAGGAAACAAACAATCCAGATATAGAGTTTGAAATTTAAATTTATTATATACCTAAAATGAGTCAGAGGAGATTGAGTTACATTTAATGGGTAAGTTTAACTCTTCTCACCATCAACATGAAAGGTACCTTGCAAGAAAATTCAGTTCCACAAGGTTGAAATTTAAAAAGTTACTTTTTTCAATATATATAATAAATAGTGATCAAACCATGACAACTTATTCCCAAGGAAAGTTACTTTCAAAAAAATTTTTCGAGATATAGTATGAACCACAAATAAATGCCCATGCTATAAATGAATAAACAGTCCACCTTTAACATTCTGGCAAATCCCAACCTTAGAAAATACCATGTTAACAATGTAGAAGACAATTTTTAGTTCTCTAGTATAAGTTGTTCCTCTAGAGCAACTGCATTGTAATCTTTCAGGATGTAATTACTATTCATCATTCTGTTATGAAAAACTACCAACCAAGGCTGCTAGGGACTGACACCAGGAACAAGGTTTGACAATTTCCAACAAGTTAATGATTTTTAAAGTTCCTTCTATCTCTTGATCCTTGTGAAACACTGACATCGATTTTGGCATTATGAAGAAGTGGCCTGGGATGTGGCTGTCTTTCCCACTTACTGCCTCCCCTCACCCTTTAGTAGCTGAGATGTGGGAGAATGAATGCTACATCAACGGGGAAACATTCTACAGTTATGCATAGATAAAGTTATACCGAAGTCATTTCTTCTTGATAAGATCAGATGCAACAAGAATTTAAAGCAATGACCCCATTCAGATCTTTCAAAGATATTAATTGCCAACTTTGTTAGAGAGATCCCGCAATCTGGCACTCAGAGGCTATAGGTCATCAATGTGGTAGGTGCTGTGAGTAAGGGACAAGTTAGGATTTGCATCTTTATTGGCCCTTTCTTTCCCTATTGAATCCATAGGACTCTAGATTTCTAAAGGCCAGGTTGATGATGTAACTAAATTAGCTATTGAAATCCCTTTTTGTAAAACCATCCCTAATTAATGGTATGACAACATACACACCTATTTGCTATGTCTTAGCGGAGGGAGAGAACAAGAATTTAGTGAACACTCACTATATGCCAGGTATTTTGTCAAGTATCTTATTCATTTCCTCATTTAATCCTAGCAATTGTGCAAGGTTGTGTTAATCATGTTTTCAGAAGCTGAAACTAAGGGAGACAGAGAATGTGACTTGGCTGAGATCATCCAAGCAGTAAGTGATGGAGCAAGATTATAACTCCTGTTATAAGAAAGTGCCTATTCTTTCTTCTATTCCATACTTCTTTGATAGGAGCTGATTTTCTCACTATTCTGTGGTTTCCTTAACTATTTATGGTATAAATTTATGTGCATCTTCGTTTCTCTTTGTTGGTAGCCTTACTGATACATTTGCCTGAATACAGTTGTGTAACTGTCTCGTGTACGTGCAGGAGACATAAGGAATGACTGCCATTTTGTGGACACACAGGACATAGTAATGAGTGGGGAATCTGTGACTGTAAGATCCAGTTGAGTAAAATTCAAGTACTAAGATGATGCAAACAAATTAGAAATGCTGACTAGAATATACAATGTTGAAAATGTAAAATAGAGCTCACAAAAAGAATAACAGTACCAGAAATTAAAATTAAAACTAAAAAATCAAAGATCTAAGCAACTGTGCTCATGCTTCAGCCTTTCTAAGATAGTACCAGGAATAAGTTCAAGTAAACTAGGAACTTAGATTTTAATGCTTACATGCGGGTAATAAATTAGGCCTCCAGCCCAAGCTAAGTGGGATGGTGGAACTGATCTTTCAGCATAAATACAAATAGCCCTCAAATAGTGGTTTATTACAGATATAACAAATAATGAAAGGATGGACTAGAAAAAACTATGCCCATGGCTTAGCTTGCCTGTCCATGCCTGTGCTATATAAGTGGGGAGGGTGTCTTCATAGGGATCTAAAACCCTAGTTGAACATCATGGTGGTTTGGGAGTTAGATTTCTATTACCGCCATAATCCAAAATTCACCAAGCCGAGAAATTAATATGAGATGGTTGATGATTCCCCTGGCACACTTGGCAAATATAAACACGAAGCTGCTCTGAAGGAACATTCCTACAATCCAAGTTATATGGAGTTTCCACAGGGAAGCAGAACACAAAAGATAGATGGGTACACTTACTACACTGAGGTGTAGTAAGGGCTCAAGGACCTGCTGAAGAGAAATTCAGAAACTAGAAGAAAGATTTGAATAAATTATTCAGCATGCAGAAGAGATTGTAAAAAATAGATGGGAAATAGAAAGAAATTAAGAGATTTGCAACATAGAATAAGAAAGTTTACTCAATAGAATTTGAAGAACAAAAGAATATAGAAAGTAAGAGAGAGACAATATTTAAAGAGGTGGCTGTGAATAGATAAAAGGCATAAATTCATATATTTAAAACCACAATAAATCTCTACAAGGATAATAAAAAAAATCCCACATCTGAACACATCATCATCCTGAAATTCAGGCCACCAAGATGAAGATAAATTCTTACAATCAACCATAGAGGAAAAGATGAAAAGCAATCATAGTGGAAAGATAAAAAAAGATAGAAAATCAGTTATGAATGACTATAGACTTCTCAAGATCAACAATGGAGGCTGGGAGTCATTGAAATACTAGCTGCAGAGTGTTAACAGAAAATTGGAGATGTAGAACACTGTATGCAGCTAAAGTGTCATTCAAGAGTCAGGGTGAAAAACATATATTTGCAGAAATGATTAAAATAGTTTAGCATTTAAAGACCCTATCTTGAAAAACTACTGAAGGATATACTCCAGGAAGAAGGAATTTGAACCCAGAAAGAAGGAATGCATTGAAAGAAGTAATAATGAACAACGAACAACAAAACATTGGTAAACACGAGTAAATATAAATAAACCTTGACTATACATTTAAAAGAAATAATGCCTTTCTAGCTTGGGAGGACAAACAAACAAAATGTCTAGAGTGGGTTATTGTAATTGAACAGATTTTAATGCACTTACTTTGTTTAGGTAGAAAATATAGTATCCAAACTAGCAGAGATATGAAGTGGAATTAGGAAATTTGATTTATTCAATAGAAGGCAAGAAAAAGAAAAAAGAAGAAAAAAAAAGCATTGCAAAGAGAAAGAACAAAATAAGTTGTAGAAATAGATCCATATATATTCAGTAATCATAATAAATGTAAATAGTCTAAATTTACTAGTTAAGAGAACTTTTTGTTTACATTTTTCAAATAGCTATATTGTGTTACAAAAGATACAACTAGAACTTAATGGCTCCTAAAGGTTGAAGGTGAATAGATAAAAGAAATAGGTAAATATCAATTTTTTTAAAGCTAGCATAGCTGTTATGAGTATTAGACACACTAGACTTCTAGACGAAATGCATTTTTGAGGTTAAGGAGGGTTGGTACCTGATAATAAGGATCCCAGGTCTTTCTGACATCTTAGCAATTCTCAGTGCTGCCTCTCCCTTGTGACCATAGTGCATGATGTCACACAATGATTTAAATTACCTGTGGGTAAAAAGGTATAACTTAAGGAACATTGGTATATAGTCAGACTGGCCTTGGTTAAAGTTCCAGCCTCGCCAACCACCACGTTTGTTGTCTTGTTTCATTTCACCTCTCTGAGCCTATTTCCTCATCTATGAAATGTGGCCAGTGTATCTGCCTCTCATGGTTTGAGTGATAATTAAAATAATTAAAGTAAATAAAGGGCCAATTTATACTAGTTTCTAAATACATGTTAGTTCCCTCATGCCCTATTTCTTTTCACCAAACAAAACCTGCAAAACTTACTTATAACTTTAGAAGGCAAATAGCTATTTAGGATTTCAAGCAGAAAACATTTTTCTTATGAAGAGTTAATTATCCATGAAATTAAATATTTATGCATTCATAGAACCAACGTATTTGTAATGTTACAATATGAAAGTGGCTGGTCTAGAAATTATAAGATGTTTTAATGTCTTCACAGCTGATGTTTCTCCATCATGGGAATATTTTTACATTACCTTTTACAATTATCTAATGGGAATAATGTACTGTAAGGTTACTTAGGAAAATAGCATGCAGTTGAAAATTTATATTCAGGTGTGTAAATGCTGACTGCTGGTTGAGATGCTCACTTGTAAGCAGCTTGACACTCAAGCATGTTTTCCCTTAAAACAAGATCATAAATGCCAGTTTGTTTCTCAAGTTGGGTGACCAACTCGTCCAGGTTTGCCTAAAATGGAGCAATTTCCCAGGATGCAAGACTTTCAATGCTAAGTCTAGGACAGTCCTGGGACAACCAGAATGGTTTGTCAACTTGCCAGGCCAACACCCCAAAACTGATCTGCCTGCCTCAGCCATTGCTGCTTCATCGGAACCCTGCTCTGCCAGGAGCCGAAGTTCCTCCTGTTGTATGGCTGGGCACAACACTTGATCTCTGACAGTCACCTGAGCCCCCAGGGATGAATAGCTCTGGTGTCTGTGTAGGGAGATAAAATAAGCATTTCCTCTCTGTTACATTTTATCCCTTAGACCCCAGTGTGCCTTATCCTATGCCTAGAAAACACATCTTTCAAAAACATGATATTTTTAGCTCTGATCACATGCTCTTCTCTTACTGTTGCCCAAAATGAGGCCCCCATGTTCAGGGTGGAGGTATAAGCAGCAAAAGAGGATAAGATGCTGTCATATCTCCTCCACGGTCCTTATTCTCTCATCCCACCACCCACACATATCAACTCAGACAAGAGATGCTCACTCTGAGATGCATGGTCCATCACCACTTCCCCAGACAGTGATTTCAGAATCCCAGTTGGAGCTTGATTAAGCACTGCACAGCCATTTTTCTAGGAATATGATGTTGTTAATAATGACCTTGACATCCACAAAAGTAAAGCACAGGCTACTGAACAACTGTCATCCACCAAGGACCAATTCAAATGACACTTCCCATTCCTCACATACACTAGTGGAAATGATTTCAGCCTCCCCTGTTCTCCCATAGCACTTATTTTATGCGTCTATTTAAACATTGATCATGATCTGCCTTGCATTATAGTTCCTTAAACATGTGTCTATCTCCTTTATAAATTGTTAGGTCTTTAAGAGCAGGGAAACTGTCTCACTCATTTTATATCACCCCTAGAACCTAGCAGAGTACCAGTCACAGAGAGACTATTCAATGAATATTTCAGAAATTGATAACATCCTTGGGACTCTAGAAACCCATTAGAGATCAGCTGGTTCCATTTTAACTTGATCAATAATCCAGCCTGTTAGAAAGAGTGACTGTATTAAATATGTTCTGCCAACACTGCTTATTCTTGCATTAAATTTCACGACCAGTTAATTCAGTAGGCCGTTCTGGTTTGAGAAGACTTGGCAGTGATAGAAAAGATACAGGTATTAGAATAAATAAAATTCAAATTATTCTAGGCAAGCTTTAATTGAAAACTTATTTGAATAATGTTATTCTCTCTAATAGATAATTCCCAAATAGTAAGGTGTTATTTAGTGGGAAGAAAGGGTAAAATGTGACTTTTATATTCCGTAGAAAGATTCTCATTTCAACTTAAATTGCTTCATAATACCATAGTAAAGCAGCCAAACTGAGTGAAGTCAAATTTCAGATAAATACACTGAACAAATCAAGTTTAAAATTCAATTAAATTCTGGAAAAGCAAAGAATTCTGAAATTAGGAATAGATTGGGAATCAAAGGAATCCATGTCTTATAGATAAAACAGTTTGGAAAAAAAAACAAATTCTTTATGTTTAAATATCAAAATAATTTACCCAAGGACATAAACAGTTGTAAAATATACTCCCTAAATAGAGCCAATACATTAGTATGCAATATAAGTGGTAACAATTGGTGAAAACTCCAAAATCTTCACTAAATTCAAAGCCGGGAAAAAATTATCAGTGACCCAAAAAGCATTTCACAGAATTTTGGTACTTCAATATTCAAGACTTTTTGGAAAAAAAAAAAAAAAGATTTTTAAAGAACTTGATATTAAAGGTAATGCCAGGTAAATCAAACTTCTAAGATGACAGAAAAGAACTGTGTATTCAACCAGTAACTTTCAGAGATCCACGAAGCTATGGTTAAATAAACTCATATTTTTGTCAAGACCCTGCATAAATGCTAACTGTACCTCCTGAAAGAACCACAAAAAACCTTTGTGAGGCTGTTCAACAAACATTGCACTTGTTCTGGCTCCTCTGGGATCATTCTCAGTATTTACAATCAACTTCAGACTGAACCAGCTCTCGTTGAGAATCTCCTATGCATCAGGCAACAAGGGCAGTATCAACATATCCATACCACCCTTCCCATAATTGCACAGCATTTGAATACTGCAGCATTAGAATGAATTTAAATTGATAGCTATTACTTAGCACATTAAAAAAAATGAGCCCGGATGACACATATGATTAATTATATGTTATTCCATTCTGATTTTAAAAAGAGAAAAAGATTCTGTGTGATTTCACACTGTGCTAATTTTTCTAATAGGCAGAAGAAAAGGCAATAATTTTATTGTGACAATATTACATTCCTCCTACCCAGAACCATGATAAAAGAATATCCCACTGAAACACCTCATTCAAAAGGTTGTTTTCCTTTATGGTGATAGAAAAGGTATTTGTTTAGTTCTGATGACATTGTAAATGATTCCAATGTTCTGCATGGAGGAGAAAAGAACAATTTTCTATTGTATACATATTAATATGTAACCATATAAGCATAATGTTTGTGCATTAGAAAGAGAGGAGATAATTAACTGCCATCATGTTTACCTTCCTGTCATCAGTAGCACATGTGGGACCTGCACATGGGTGTGCTAAGTTGGTGAAAAGAAACTGGTTTTGCTATTACTTTCAATGGCAAAAACCACAGTTACTTTTGCACCCATCTAATAATATTGAGCAGTTACATCCACCATCTTTTTTTTTTTTTTAAGACAGAGTCTTGCTCTGTCGCCCAGGCTGGAGTGCGGTGGCACGATCTTGGCTCACTGCAAGCTGTGCCTCCCTGGTTCACGCCATTCCCCTGCCTCAGCCTCCCTAGTAGCTGGGACCACAGGCGCCCGCCACCACGCCCGGCTAATTTTTTGTATTTTTAGTAGAGACGGGGGTTTCACCATGTTAGCCAGGATGGTCTTGATCTCCTGACCTCGTGATCCGCCTGCCTCGGCCTCCCAAAGTGCTGGGATTACAGGCGTGAGCCACTGCGCCCGGCCACATCCATCATCTTTACTTCACCTAATGGGAAGCATCACACGATGGTGTGCAAACTCCAAGCCAGTGCTGTTTTTTCCTTCTCTTTAAATCTGTTTTTCTGTTCTGACCCTTGTCTAGGCAGGGGAAAGAGGATGCAAGATAAAATATTCCAAAGAAATTGTGAATCCTTGCCTTCCTGACCCTGGGTGTGGAACCACCCCTACACCATTTATTCTCTGAATTTGTTAATTTGTCCATAAGATTATGGTTAAGAGATCTCAGTCTGAGAAGTCTAATCCTAATTTGGCTGAAGGAAAAATATTGGTAGAGAGGCCTCAGTATGCCCTGGAGTCAAGTCTGTAGGAAGAGCAGATGGGATGTTTTTTTTAAAAAATAAAAATAAAAAATAAGGAATGCCTGGGAGAAAAGAGTTTGAGATGACTGTGAGATTAGACTTGATTTTATCCTAAATGAGGTTTTCTCCTTAGAACATAACCCAGTTATCCAGGCCTACCACTATCAAATTCAAAGTATGGGAATCACAAATAATTAAAAAGTAATCAAAATATGCACTACTGTGTCATATCTGCATGTTCTCTACCTCCTATCTGGCATTCTTCATTTGGCAATTGCTGCTCATTCTTCAAACCTCAGCTCAAGCATCAGTCAGCTGCCCTAGGAATTCTGTCCTACTCTGCACTATCCTCAGCCTGGGGTGAGTGCCCTTCACTACCCCAGTAAAAGCACAGCCCACTTCTTGTTAGGGAAGGAGATATTGCTACCCTGAAATAGGAAATACCAATTTTGGACATACTGAACTTTTTTTTTTTGGAGACAGGATCTCACTCTGTCGCCCAGGCTGGAGTGCAATGGCGCAATCTTGGCTCACTGCAATCTTCACCTCCCAGGTTCAAGTGATTCTCCTGTCTCAGCCTCCCAAGTACCTGGGACTACAGGCACGTGCCACCATACCCCGGCAATTTTTGTATTTTTAGTGGAGATGGGGTTTCACCATGTTGGCCAGGCTGGTCTCAAACTCCTGATCTCAGGAGATCCGCCTGCCTTGGCCTCTTAAAGTGCTGGGATTACAGCTGTGAGCCACCGTGCCCGGCCAACATATTGAATTTGAATGGTCTATAGGATGTCCACATTTTAGCCTTAACCCATAAGACCTCTGGCCTCTGTTCTTTCTCTTTTCCTGTCTCCCTCTGCATGGGAGACAGTTGCTATTCTGACTGATCCATTAGGCCACATTGTCTTAACAGGCAGGGACACAATTGAAAGGTAATGAGCAGTCACAAGTGGCGCTTCTCTTTTTCCATCTGCTGCTAGAAGTGACAGGCTAGCCTTTCTGATATATGTGGCTATTTGTGTAAGTGAATTTGGGAATCTTCCCCAGAATCCTTACTTTTCCTGTCACTCTTCACTAGGCTGCTGAGATTTGGTTTGGAAACAGGGGTGCTCTGGAGGCTTGGGCAGCAGCCAGGCACCCTGACTCAGCTTACCAGGCAGCCCTACATTTGGGCCTCATTGGATGCTTGTTCACCTGGCTCTGTTTCCTAGTTGGCAACTGACTCTTGTATGTACAGCTCCCTTGTTAGGAAACTGCAAAGGGAAGCATGATGAGTGGGAAAGTTCTAGCACCTAACTACTTCTCAAACCTCTGACACATCTCCGCACTTCCAACAATGTACTGTAATTATTTGCCTCCCTCATTAGATGGTAAATTCCCTGAGAAACTAATCTTTGTATCCTCAGTGCTTAGTACAATTGTATCCTCAGTGCTTAGTACCAATACATATTAGGTGATGAAAACATGTTAAGTGAATGAATGAGTTTGGCCATTCTTAGACCTAGTTCATCAATCTAGCCTCTGCTACTCTCTCTCTGTTCCTGTCAAGTAGAGCTCTGAAGGTTCCCTTCACAAGCTGTGCTAATCCACACAGTTTTTAGCCCAGACCCAAAACCTACTATTCTCAGGTCAATCCACATTCTCTAGTAAGCATTTTTCAACTAGTCATCCCACACTAATTTCCTTTTCTAAATACTCCTCACACAATTTGTTTAGTACTTCGTTACTCTCTAATTTGTTTTCAGTGTGGTACACCAGAGTTATGCTCTTAACTAGATCATACACAACCTGATCTCCACTTGCATTCACTTCTGGAAGACATTGTCAAGCAGGGCAAAGTTTTCAAGTAAAGAGGAGCTGCTGTCTTGTCCCACTAACTTGAATGAGGTAGGATAAGTCACTTACTTCCTATAGACCTTTCTGTGAAAATTGAGGGAGTATTCATCTGCTTGAGTATGTCTTGGGTATTGCAGGAATCAAAATAAAAACATGACACTTGCAAAAAATTATGCATACATTATACCTCATAGATGATGGACTAGAGCTAGGGTGAGAGGAGACCTTAATAAGTGCGGATGGATTTACTTAATAATGATTATGTTGCTCATAGGGATCTCATTAATGAAGGCTAGATTGTTCTTACTATAACTCTAGTAAGCATTATCATTATTATTGTTTGCAATGACAGCTGAGTGATCCAGTGCCTTTAAACCTATTCTAAAACCTATTTAAACCTATTTCAAACCTATTCCCATTCTAAACCTGAAAACGTTTGAGAAATATTACTATAGAGAATCTCCTGAAATGCAGTTTTGCAGTTTTTTAAAAGTTTGCTATCATTTTATTTCTGAAAGCTAATTCTGGTTCATTAGGGATTTAGAATTCAACACAGGAGTCATCAAGAACTTCATTTTTACCCACTTCTTTTCTATTACTTGTAACATTATCTTAACCTGAATTTTGATTCCCATAAAGGTATACATGGAAATTTAGGCAGGAAAAATTATCCCCATCTCATGGATGAGAACTCAGCCATGTAGTGAATTTGAAGGTCAGAGAGCTTGAAAGTCACTGAGTCAGGTTCATGGGGCCCACACGGTGTGAAGGTTAAGTCCTCCTTCTAATAAGATGAGGTGAAGAAGCAGAGGGATCAAGGCCTGGGTTGAGTATAAGTAAAATGCGGTTGTTTAATGCTAAGTTTTCTAGGCATTTAGGTTTGATGAGGTAAGAGATTAAAATTTTTGTTTAAAATCGAATTCCTGGATTCTCTCTGAATGGATCATATACATTATTCCTGTTTGCTCTTCTGCATGTAATCAAGAGTTCTACAGTCATGCATCAATTATCAATAGGGGTACTTTCTTAGAAATGCATTGTTAGGTGATCTTGTTGTTGGGCAAACATCATAGAATGAATGTACTTACACAAACCTGGATGGTATGGCTTTCTATACTCCTAGGGTATATGATATGGCCTATTGCTTCTAGGTTACAAACCTATACAGCAAGTGACTGTACTGAATACTATAGGCAATTGTGACATAATGGTAAGTATTTGTGTATCTAAACATAGAAAAGGTACAGAAAACATTCAGTATCATAATCTTATGGGACCACTGCTATGTGTGTGGGCCATCATTGACCAAAATGTAGTGAAGTGGTATATGACTATATGCGTGGTAATGAGTACTCAGCTTATTCATGCTGAAAGATGGACTTTTCCGTCAACTTTCTTTGTGTATTACTAATTTTAATAAAGAAAATTCCCAGATATACTAGGTTAATAGCTTTGATGTGTAATAAATTATGACTTACTTAACTTTTTAGATCTTAAAAATGCTTTACATATTGGTATTTAGTTCCAAGAATAAAGAAATAAAAATAAAGGAAATTTTAGGGAAATCGTGGAACAATTTTATCTTAGTTTCATTAAAGGAAATTACACTTTGCAGCAACACTGACTCCATTGCCTGAAAAAAAGTTATAATTTTTTATATGCAGAGAATATTGTATATTCTACAAGATTCCCTAGGTCATGATGAATATTGCTATTCATGCATTTTTTGGTAAAGTTTTAAGATGTCACATAAACACATTTATACATATTTTTTACAGTGTGGTATGAAGTACCACTATGGGATGAGACTCATTTTCTTTGATTTAGAAATGACATGTAAAAATATAATAACATTCATTCTAAAGTAAGCCCATGCAAATAGGTACTTGAAGGAGGAAGTTTAATAAGTTTCAGCTAAATTAATTAACACGCCCCATGTTGTGTGAAAAGATAATCATCCCACTCATTGTATTTCTGACTCAAATTCTAACAGTAGTGACCAAAATAGATGTATAGACCTCAGCAGTCTGATATGGTAGCCACTAGAGACTTAATGGCCATTTGAGTTAAAATTCATTAAAATTAAATAAAATTTAAAACTCATCTCTTTATTTGCACTAACTACATTCAGGGGCTCAAAAGCCACATGCGGCTAGTGGCTGCCATATTAGACAGAGGGATAAAGGACATTCCACAGGAAGCTCTAGTTAGTCAGGAAGTCCTTCTGCTGACAGCACTGGTTAACAAGGTTAGCAAGGGTTCCATGTTAATGGGGGGAGAGCTCAGAAAAATTTCCCAAATTAGCATTCCTTTGATCAATATCTTCAAATGCATCTATATGTTTTACACACATACACACATACACACACACCCACACAGCTGATCTTGGTTATCATGAATAATCATATCTTCATATCTTTCATAGCCACTGTTTTAATATTAGCGAAACAAACCCTGAATCTGCTAGTTGAGGGAGACTATAATGACTAATTGTTAATAATAAGTTTAATGAAAATAATCCTCACTATTGTAATAGATTTTTCATTGAGGAGGATACACTTTTGAATGCATGATACTTTATTTAAACGCACATATATACAATGATGACAAAGGAAAACATTGCAGAATTCAGCACAATGGCTGCATGCATTGGTAGGATGGGTGGATTCTCATTTTACATGATGAAATATGGGCTGAAAACAGGAAAAGGCCAGAGAGCAAGTCTCATTTCCCATCACCACATTGAAGGGTCTTCAAGCCTGTAAAACATAAGAAGCAAAGCATGTAAGGGAAGCTGCCCAACTTCCTGAGGTATTAGCAAGGGTGAGACATTTAGATCTGAAGTGAAAGATGACCGGGAACTGTTGAAAAGTCTCCTGTTGGCATTCTAAATAAGAAGCCATGTGGAATATCAGATCGCGAGGCGGAGGCACAATATGCACAGCCCCAGCTGAGCAGCATTCCACGATGTTGACAGGCGTCTCGGGCAAACATCAGAGGGAGCATTTGAAAGGCTCTGTATGTATCAAAGGAGCTGAAGAACACCACAATCTTTTGAAAATCAAAATTACAGAAATCACATGAAGCTGTAACAGGAAAGTTATTGTTCCTCAACTCTAAATATGCTTCCGTTTCCTGCCAGCTTTATTATGTAGTAAGATGCTACTTGTTAGACTGTAATAAGACCTTTTTAATAAAATAGCACTCATAGGCAACTTCAAGACTGTCAAGTTTTGTCTCCTTCTAACTGCACATGATGGAGTCTGTCAATCAGGGTGCAATTAATTTTCCTTCATGCACTAACTGTGTGACCTTGGGCCACAAAACAAAGACAAAAAACCAAGGTTCTAAGTAGGTCTGCGCTGTTATTTTTCTAACAGTAAGTCGATATAGTCTACCTTAAACTTTTTACTGTGGCAAACATCATATGCATGTCAGTGAAACATGGAAAGACATTTACTGCTTCGTATTAAAGACAACCCTCGCCAGGCATTATGGCTCACAACTGTAATCCTAGCACTTGGGCAGGCTGAGGCAGGAGGATCTCTTGAGGCCAGGAGCTCGAGGCTGCAGTGAGCTATGATTGCACCACTGCACTCTGGCCTGAGTGACAGAAGGAGACCTTGTCTCTGAATAATAATAATAATAATAATTTTTTAATTAAAAAAAGGTAACCCTTACAAATTTTCTGCCTGTTTCCCTTGCATTTGCTATTTAAGTCTGGGCTGGTTCCTCCAGGGACAGGAGCACTGGAGTTTTATCTCAGTTCAAATCGTTGTTCCCTTTAGAGAAAACAAATCTCACAACTCTATACTAACACCCTTCGCGCTGGCTGGCCATTTCACAAGAGAACTGAGGGAGGTTAGAAGGGAAGGTGGGTGGCCCAGCGGGTCACCCTGCTGAGTCTCTAGGGAGAACTTGATGGAGAGCCACATGTCAGTCACACTCACTGAGCAAGTGTTCTAGTGACCTCTTCTGGGGAACTTGGTTCTTGACATTGTAGAACTCTGGGTTTAAGGCAGCCAAGCTGCCACAGACGTGGGTGGACCCTGTGAACTATGATCTTACTGTGGTTAGAGACAGGAAGCAAGGACTGAAGAGCCAGAAGGTTATGAAGATGGAAGAGGACCAGGCTCCTCTTCAGCAGCACTCCTTGTCCAGGAGGCACCAGAAAATCTTAGCTCAATGTTTAACACTTAGACATTGGTGGGCACTTCTTTCCAAGACAGACCCAAACTACAAGAAAGTCCTGAGACTACAGATAAACTCCTAAGAATACTGTCATTCAACGTGCATTCATTGAATATAATAAATCACTATGTGACACAAGTTGAACTAAAATATGTCAAAAAGTAATCCAGAGCACCTAATTTACCTACAGCTTCATGTAAAACTGGGAAAGTTGGAGTAAAAACCACGTGGGACATTTCCTAGGATATCTGGACACTCCACATGTATAAAAACTACAGATCTTCCCAGCCAGAGATGGACAGTTGGTCATTTCAATTTAGAGTCAGGGACTCACTCTATGCTCCCCTGACTCCAACAATGTTAGAAATTCTATATAATTTCTAAGTTAAAAATCAATTATTTTTAAAATTGTCAAAGGAGCACCAAATAACCTGGGCTAAAAAATATTATTCCAGAGAAGTTTAGAGATTTGACAATGAGTACATGAAAAGAGAGGTCTCCTCTGCCTGCTTCTTCATCCTCATTTCTGCTGAAATCTCCCCTAGTCTAGAAGCTTGGCGGTGCCTCCCACCAGGCACCTGTCTCTGACTTCCCTCCCCTGGGCACCTTGAGCTCTGCAACAATATCCCCATCACAAGCCTTGTCATACCGAGTTCTGGGAACATTTTCTGTGCTTTCTCTCATCAAGAGGTCTGAAATCAGTGTCTCTGGGCTAGATCGTTTTCCATATCTGGAAAAAAAAAGTCTTTTAAAGCAAGTTTGGAATAGGCATAAAAACCTTCAGGAAAAAGGAAGATAGTCTCCTATTTGGGATATGAAAACTAAACATTACTGTCAGTTGTTCATCTGTAACAAGCAAGCTAGGTGTATGAAGCATATATTATCAGAAACATTATCATAAATATTATTTCAAATTATTTATATATATATATTTAAATTTTGCTCAAATACTCAATAAATAATCTAGGAGGTTATTTAAACCAAACCAAAATTCCTAGTCAAATTCCTGCCTTTTTAAACAACCACAAATAATATGTATAGAGATACATACTTTTATAACTAGGTGACAGGAAATTTGAAAACATGGAAGCATGATTGTAAATGTTTCCACAAGTAGTTAATTGGCTATTGTTCTGATGATACACAGCAGTTTAAATCTTAACAAGAAGACCAGATGATATTTCAAAGACAGTCCTAGAAAAAAAAATCAGCAGATTGCCGTCTAAGACCCACCTGTGTCTTTGAATCCCAATTTTCTCATTTGTAAAACAACCCCTGCTTAAATCAGAGTTTTTGTGAACACCCAGTGTGAAATGTGAGTCACAATGCTTTCAAAGTGACAAAGTGATACACACATGCAAATTACTGCTGTTGAAATGCATCCATTCTTCTGGCTACCAACAGACCCTGGGTCTTATATTTTCCATATTCATTCAAGGTGCCAAATGCTAAAGTCTTTCCTGATGCTGTGATTTTAGCCCCCCTGTAAGTCTAAAGGAATCTAACTGATCCATGGAAATGTTCTTTTTTTTTTTTTCTCCTGTAGCAGGATATGGGTGAGACAATACATACAGGTAAGGTTTCATTTACCTGTGAGGGTAGTATATGCTCCCCACTCCAGAACACTACAAAAGGGTCAGACAAGTCTATACCAAATTGCATCTTTTGAAGAGGCCATTTTTGCCTTTCTCAGAAAAGGCATTGGACACCATTTGCCACTTTGTTTAGAAATAAATTAGCCTGGTATGGATTGGTTAATAGGTCCAACAACTGAACAAAGCTGACAGAGGGTATATTCTAATTGCCCAGCAAAATTATATCTAAATTTTTTGGAAATATTTTCTATTACTGTTCTTTTGCTGACACTCAAGGGAAGCAAAAACAAAACAACCCCCTGTCCCACTCCCATCATGTGTGAGATTTCCTCAAAGGTTTTCTGGAGTTGCAATATTAGACTATAGGCACCTGCTTATACTTATTTATTCTGTCCATCCATTGGTTTTACTAATCGTAAAAGTCTAGGGCAACTGTAACTCATTTATCTTCATCATGCTCCAGTGAGTAAAAGAACTGCCAACTGTTTTCTCCAATTTACCAGTAAAGAACCTAAATCTGAAATAGGAGGATTTGCACAGTGATAATCTTGCATCCAGTTCAGCATTGTTCACTCTTCTTCCTTCTTTAATTAATTCTGGATCATCCTTCCTCTCTATAATGCTGTAACTTTCAAAGATTGAGTCCTTGGAGTAAAGATTCTCAAACCTGGCTGCACATTAGAATCACCTGGGGAGTGTTAAAAACACACTCTAAAGCCCAGGCCCCATCCCAGAGGGTCTGATTTAATTGGTCAGGGGTGGATCCCAGCATCAGTGTACTTTAAAATCTCCCCTGATGATTTTAATGGGCAGCCAGGAAGGAGAAACACTAATCTAAGGCTGAGTTTCTCCGGGACTGGCTATTCTGTGTAATGGGGGCTGTCCTGGGTATGGTAGGATATTTAGCAGCCTCCTTGGCATCTAGACACCTAGATACCAGCAGTGCACACCTCCAGTTGTGAAAACCAAAAATATCTCTGGACACGGCCAAATCACACCTGGGGAGCATAAAATCACCCCCAGTTGAGAACCACTAATTTAGGGGGCTATATAAGTAAATCGTAGGAGACCCACACTCTAGAATAAGTAATGCAGCTTCCAGAAGCAATGAGCCAGGGGTATATATACAGCAACAGGAATTAAGCACAAATTGAGTGCAGGGGGAAAGGGGGTGGGGGGGAAAGAAAGATAATGATATCAGATTATATCTATACTAAATTAAAGCACATCCACAAATGACCCTGTAATTTTCAGAAACACACATAGGAGTGGGTGTCTGTGCTGGGAAGGAGAAGATGGATGTACATTAAGAGCCTCTGCTGGTTTCTAAGAAGGAGTTTATACGAAGATGAGACAGGAAACTCTGCTTCAGAGACCAGCTCATTGCCATCTAAGCTGAATCTCTTGCCATGAAACCCAAGTCCCTTTCCCTTATGTTTTTTTCTCATCAAACATGTTGGAGATAACACTGCCTGTTGATGGTGGTGACAACATCCAAAGAAACTCAAAGGAGGGCTCCAATTCCATAATTCCTATAAAAATAGCTTTCATGAAATGTCCTTAGCTTCATGATTTGTGAAATGGACATAATTATACTCCCTTCAAATCTTTGAGGTAAAGACTGAATGAGATAATGCCTAGGAAAACATTTTAAAATGCTAGAGCTTTGTAAAATGGTAAAGCTTTATAGCAATCATCTTCGGAAAAATGAGTTCTACTGTATATAATGCTATAGCTAAATAACAGGTTTTTCTAGAAAAAATATCTTTTTGTTTGTACAAGTTCTCTTTGATCTGCATGACAGCATAGCGTAGCAAGAATTTGAATCAATTAACTTTCTGGGAAGTATGGAATATAAAATATTATTGCTTTTTGCTAATTAAAATGATCAGATTTCAAGGGATCACAAATAAATACTATTTAATTCCGGCATTTTCATGTTTTTCAGATTCTATATAAATTGGGGCTTTTTCAAAAGTTTTTTAGGATGTTAAATACGTTTTTGATGAAACAGGAAAAAGCAAACTTTATTTTAAAAGTATAAGCCCTCCCCCTTTTGGATTGTTTCCAACTACTCCCTGACTTGTAAACAGTAAAAATATGGTCTAAATAAATAAATAAATAAACCCCACAATACTTTAAACGTATAATTTAAACATGTTAACTACCATTAATGCTTCTAAAGGGCTTATCCTTTAGATATGGTCAAATGACTAAAATCATTTAATCTCAGTAATTAAAATAAGATATTAAATGATTTAGAACTAAGATCAACCAATTTTGAAAACAAAATTCAAATCCTATGTAATTTGTAAAATGGTTTGGATTTGATTTTTCCCTTAATTGTCATTGTTGAGAGTGAAAATATGGCATTTCATTTTGACTTTCTGAATGTTCAGAATAAAGTTTACAATTTCTCAGATTCCATGTAATCCCTGAATTCATCCTAAAGTTACTGGACCAACGTAAGTTTCTTCTTAATGAAATACCAAGTGGGCACTTTCTTTTCAGAATTCATAGCTATAAAATAGGGAGATCTCTGCATTTTAGATAAACTGTTTTCAGGCTAAATCTCTAATTATTGGGACTAGGATTTTCAAATATGGGAGTGAGACTGCAAAAAAACACAGTACAGAAGAAAAGAAAATAGCTCTATTTGTCTTTTTCTAAATATTGTCATTCAATTAGCCCTGGGCAGGCCGGAAAGTCTGACAATGTCTGTGGCAACCCTGCAGTTTACTCCTTGGTTTGGTTTTCTTTGGTGGTCGTTCTGTTTTTCCTAGACACCTTGCTAGCGTTTCTCCCTACAACATTTCTCTGGCGCATTCTTGCCCCTTTCACTGGGTACTTTCGAGATTTCTGGACAGAGCCTCACTGCTGTAAGAACCACAAAAAACCATAAGAGGTGAGTGAGAGGAGATTGCCAGCCTACCAGCCTGGGGAACCTGAATCTGGGGATCAAGACTCTGTGACTGTAGTTGCACAAAATGGAAGGTACCCATTTTGTGTAGAGTGTGCCCTGTACAAACATTTACCTAGAGCTGACTAAGTGCCTGATACTGTCCTGCCCTGGGATAGAGGGAAGGAAAAGAAATAATCCCTTTCCCTAACATCCCCAGGATCTCCTGGTGTGCAGGCACTGGCGCTCCCGGAGTCGGTCCCGCCGTCCCACCCACCTCTGTCTGGTGATGAGGTTGATGTAGTGTCGCAGCGCCGAGTAGTATCTGGCCATGTCCTCCGCTGGTGCGTCCTCGCCCGGGTTGTCCGGCTTGGAGGGGTACGCCTCGGCCAGCGCACCCAGGCACACGAGCAGGGACAGGGCGAGGGTCAGTCCGGACAGCCCCAGTTGCTTGTTACCTAGCATCTGCGGGCACAGAAGGCTCAACGGACGGGCTTGGGGATTCAGAGCACCCACGCGCAGCACCTCCCTCCTCTGCCTCCCGCGATCCTCCTCCTGCTACTACCCGCGACCCCCCATCCGCTCTCGTCCCAGTCCCGCAGAGAGAACCCAGGCGTGGCTAGCACCACCTTGCGGGCTCCGGGCGCCGTCTGCCCGGGACCTGCCCCTCTGCTCCACCTGAAAACTTCGCGCAACTTCGTTCCAATTCTCAGGGACCAAGAAGCGCGCGGCGAGAGTGCAAGGTGGGGGCCCCGCCAGTTTAGACATTCAAAATCGAATTGAAAGTTCCTCCTGCTGGGTCACTTTTCTCCCCTCTTGCCCAAACTCTTGTCTGGGAAGAAAACTTTCTTCTCTGTTACTTTTGGTCTGCCTAGCTTCAGGGGATCAACGCTGACAGCAGAGATCACCTCGGGGTGACGACTGCGGTGGGGAAGGGTAAAGAGAATTGCTCCCTGGGCCAGAATTGCTCCAAAGAGATTTGGAGCCCAAGAATCCAGGGAGGTGGCAGGGCGCGGGGCTCCCGAGCTCCAGGGATTCCTCACTCGATGGCGCTGCCGGGGAAACCTTCCTACCGCGCACCGCTTTCTGGGCCTCAAGGCGGCGACCCGCAGCGAGACCGCCAGCTGCCTTGGGATAGCGGTCCCGGGTTCTCCCTCCATATCTGCTAAAAGGTAACTCAGAAGAACCGCCCAGCGGGAAGGGCCCGGGAGAAGGGCCGTGGACAATCAGAGGGGAGCAGAGGAACAAGTGGAATTTAGCCGCCAAGACGGCTGGTCCGCGTCGGGGCGCGGAGCCGGCATAGTCCCGGCTGGGGAGTGGGGCGCTATCCTCCCAGTGCCCCAGGGCTCCACAGAGCGGGAGGCTGCGCCTCTAGCAAGTTCACGGGCGCCCCGTTCGCTCCCATCCCTAGACAAACGGGTCGTAGCACTCACGGTGGCTGGCGCGCGGGCGTGGCTGGGCGGCAAGTACTCTGCTGTCGGGCGAGCGTCTCCGAGGGGTGAGAGCCAGCGGATGGGGTGCAGAGAGCGGGTCGCGACAGGGCTTTTATGGAGCTTCCTCGCCGCGGCAGGAGGGGCCTCGGGCAGTCACGCTTGGGTGACTCCCACCCGCCACTTCCCGCCCCCGAGTGGCGGGGGAGGGGGCTGGAACCGCAGCCGCACGAGTGTCGACTTAGGGAGCCACCCACACCCCAACCCTCCCGCCCCAGGCACTGCCCGAAGAAGCGGGGCCTGGGACCGCGCGAGCGAGGCAGCGCGCTCCGAGCGCGCTGGACAACACCAAAGCCCAAGTATCTGCCCTCGGGCAGTGCCCGATCCCTGCTTTCCTTCTTTCCTTCACGCCCCGTCTAGTCCTGCCAGAGATAGGAGCAGTCCTGCCAACAGGACTACCAACCCACTGCGCGCCGGAGTAGGAAGCACCTGAATCCTCTGTAGTGGGGCATCTCCAGGACTAGCGCGGCATCCTCGCCGGGCACAACTGCCCGCTGTTGGAGTGAGGCAACTGGGCGCACAGATTTTTCCTGCACTTAGAACAAGTCGGAGGCAGCTGCCGGAAGTCTCCAGCTAGAGGGTCCCAAAGCTGCGCTCCCCACCCCACCCCCGCGCGTGGTTTCAGGGGCTTCTGCCCCTTCTCTCGGCTCGTTTTTCTAGGAGATCAGCCTTCCTCAAGTACTCGCTCAGACGCAGTGAGCCAGGCTCCGTCGAGACATGAGTGTGGCGACTCAAAATTCCCCAGAGGGGGAACACGGTAAACCTATTCCCCCAGTTTGCTGAAAAAGAGCCACGCTTCCAGCTTCTAGAGACTCTTTTAAGCTCAATTTTAAAAATATATATTTTTTTCTTTTTTGGTCCAAAGTGACGGTAGTTAAATGAACAAGTTTCTGTCTTATTTACTAACCCTTGTATAGTCCTACGTACGTTCAATTAATGTTAATTGAGAATGTGGGTTCTGATTAAGATGAAACATGTTAAAAACGATGAACATTAATTTGCTCATCACGCTAAACCTGTTGAATGAATATGCAAGATACAGAAACTATTATTACAGGATCAAGATTTTATGCAGTGGACTGAGATCTGAAAGTTCCGTGAATGAATGCTCCTGTATCTTTCTAAATAAAATGGCATTTTATTTCTAAATGAAATAAAAGTCTGAATCTTTCTAAATAAAAAGGCATGTTGGGAAATTAAAGCATTAAGTTGCATGTTATTTTAATGCTGAAAGGACAAGTGATTCTGTTAAACTGACACTTAGTTTTTGTGCTGTTCCAACAGCATTGAATTAAATATCAAAAACTGTGAAGCAAACAATCCTTTGCATGTATGTGTTTGTGCATTTGTGGGATCAAACTATAATTTTGGAGCCCAACATCACTTTCACTTGGCAACTGCTTCTCTTTCTGTATTACACAAACACATGCTGAGGACACAAAAATCAAGGCTCTCAGAGTTGCTCAGGGGTGCTTACAAGACAGAGCCTTTGGTAAAAGTGCAAAACATCTTCTAACTTAGAGCCCTTCCTAGATAAGGGAAAGTTACAGTCCACTTTTCAATAAAATAATCTTATTTTAGAGTGTATCACAGATTCATATCAATTAAAATCTGAACTTAAAAGTTATCACTGAATTTGGGAAAAATTACTTCTAGGGAGGCCCACACCACTGTTGAGAGAAGAACACTGTGGAGGCTTGATTAATTTAGCTTAAGATAATGTCATTGATTATCAAGAGTAAGAACTTATTCTCTGGGTTAAGGATTTAGAGAATAAAAAATAGGGGGTGATATGCCCTACATGTGTGTTTACATCCTTATCTCCTTTCTCTCCAGTCCAAGCCACATCCCCTGTCCAAAATACAAACAAAACCAACTGTTTGCAACTCAACCCTGCATCTTCTCCTAGCTGCTGAGCCATTTCTCTCCTTTGTTTCAAAGTCAAGTTGTTTATTTCTAACAGCTTTGTTAAGATAACATTGAGATACTATTGAACTTGTTGAGATTCAAAAGGAGGTGAATCAGTGGAGACTAGAGAAGGTAATGATCGAGAGAAGTCAAATAACCAGTAAAGGTCCATGTGGTTTGCAATTAGGAGGTCTTACTGATAGCAGGTTCATAGCTTGATTCAGATAGAACCTGGACCACATGAAACCCAGTGGTTTCATGACTAAACCTAAGATAAAGAAGCAGAAGCAATGAATAGATACTGCTGAATATATACAAAGCTACAAATGTGTAAAATATTCAACTGGATATATTCTTACACATATGCATGTGTGTTATATGCTCAGGAAGCCATCACTGAAACCAAGAAAATGAAGATTATACATCACTTCCCCAAATTTCCACATGTACCTTTGTAATTCCTTCCTTTTGCCTCTTCCTCACCCCCTGCTCCACTGATCTGCTATCACTAGAGATTTGTTTGCATTTTCTAGAATTGCACATAAATATAGTTCTACAGTAAGTACTCTTTGTCTGACTTCTTTCACTTAGCATCATTATTTTTGAATCCACTCACATTGTTAAATGTAGCAATAGTTTATTCTTTTTTATTGCTGGGCAGTATTTCATTATATGATATACTTCAAAATTTTTAATCAATTCTACTGCTCATGAATTTTTGGTTATTTTCACTTGAAACTTTTATGAATAAAGCTGCCTTGACATTCATATGCAAGTCTTTGTATGGACATAAGCCTTTAATTCTCTTGGAAAATACTTAAAACCAGAATGGCTGAGTCAGATGGTGAGTGTATATTGGCCCACAGTTTGTTGGTGATCTGTTTTTGCTTCTGTTTTGCTCATTTTTTCCTTTATATTTTATTTTGGATAGTCTCTATTGCTATGTCTGTGAGTTCACTAATGTTTTCTTCTGTAATATCTGATTACTGCCAATCCTATCCAGTGTATTTTGCACCTTATACCTGGTAGCTTTCATCCCTAGAGTTTCAACTTGAATCTTTTTTTTAAGTTACAGGACAATACAAAGCAATGAATCTTTCTTATATCTTCCATATCTAAACACGTCCACTCTTCTCTCTAGCTTCTTGAATATACATTAATAATAACTTTTGTACTACTAACATCTGTGTGATTTTTGTATACTTTGGGTTGATTGATTTTTCTCCACATTATGGCTTATATTTTTCTTCTTTGTATGCCTGATAATTTTTGATAGGATGTCAGATATTGTGGATTTTACCTTGTTATTTGTTTTTTTTTTTTTTTTTTTTTTTTTGTATTTCTATGACTGTTCTTGAGCTTGTTCTGAGACAATTAAAAATTTAGAGACAGTTTTATCCATTCAGGTCTTGGATGTGAGTTTTGTTAGGTGGGACCAGAGCTGGTTTTAGACTAGGTTTACTCTTTCCACACTTTGAGGCAAAATTCCTTCTTTTTACTTTAACTGATAACTGACTTCCTCCCAACACACACACCTCAAATTGCACAGCTCTCCGCTCTGGCTGTTGAGATAGACACTATTCCCAGCCCTTGGTCAGCATCAGACACAGTTTACTCTTATCTTTTTGTGTGGTTCTTTTCGTGGTCTCAGGTGGTTTGTTCTTGTGTAAAATCTGATCAATAATCAACTAAATCCTCAAGGGGGACACCCTTCAGACTTTCAGAGTATTCTTTCTTTTACCTGATACTCTTCCTGTGGACACTAGCTGCCCTGGCTCCCTACACTTCCAGCCCCAGCTCCTTGGCCAGGATGATTCATATCCTTCCTTCTGCACTGTAGCCTGGAAGACTCCTTCAGGCAGTGTATTCTCATGCTCCTATGAAGAAATATCCAAGACTGGGTAATTTATAAAGGAAAGAGGTTTAATTGACTCACAGTTCTGTATGGCTGGAGAGCCCTCAGGAAACTTACAATTATGGTGGAAGGGGAAGCAAACACGTCCTTCTTCATATGGCAGCTGGAGAGAGAAGTGGCGAGCAAAGGGGAAAAAACTTCTTATAAAACCATCAGATCTTGTGAAAATTCACTCACTATCATGAGAACAGCAGCATGTAGGTAACCGCCCCCATGATTCAATTATCTCCCACCAGGTCCCTCCCACAACACGTGGGGATTAAGGAAACTACAATTCAAGATGGGATTTGGGTGAGGACACAGCCAAACCATATCAGGCAGTGATCTGGGACCACTGTATGGCTCTTGTCATTTGTTTTCTATCTCTAAGATATTACTGTCCTTTACTGACGTCCAATGTTTTAAGTGTTGTTTCATATATTTTTGTCTAGTGTTTTAGTTGTTTCAGCAGGGAGGGTAAATCCAGTTCCTGTTTCTTCATCTTGGCCAGAAGAGCAAGTCTTGTAGCAAGGCTTCTTTAAAAAGATGTTTCTATTCATTGTCTCTGGTTCTTCACCTTAGGTGTAGTCATGAAACCACTGTGATCTAGGTTCTATCTGAATCAAGTTATAAACCTGCTATCAGTAAGACCTTCTAATTGCAAACCACATGGATCTTTATCAGATATTTGACAACTCTTGACCATTACTTTCTCTTGTCTCTCTGATTCACCTCCTTTTTCTCTGAATGTACCAGCATCTCCTTTGCTGACTCATCCTTCTGTACCCCTAGTCTTAGCCTTAACCTTTCCACTCCACACATAAGCTCATCTACTCCTACAGCTTATGATCCTGAAATCTCTCCCTTCAGCTCAGATTTCATACCTGGAAACCAGTTTAGCTCAGAAAAACTCCATCAAGGGCCTCAAATTTAGATTATCAAAGTGGAGCTTCCACTAACATGAATGTCTAATTAATATCATATGAAGTCTAAAATGTTTTCACAATTCTTCCATTGCACTATAAGGCCCCACATATTTTGGACCCTACCTCCTAGGCTCATCTAACATAATTTTCTTCTTCACTCCCTGTATTTCTGTCCATTGGCCTCCTTTCTGCTCCTTAAATATGCCAATCAACTTTCCTATTTGGGCCTTCATTGTGCTGTGTCTGCTCTCTGAGATATTCTCTCTCCCTACTCTTTACCTGGCCAACACCTACACAACCTTCTGGGTTTACCTTGAAATATCACTTTTCCAAGTGTTCTTTAGGTCCGTTCCAAGATGGCCAAATAGGAACAGCTCTGGTCTGCACCTCCCAGCTGATCAACGCAGAAGATGGGTGATTTCTGCATTTCCAACTGAGGTACCTGGTTCATCTCACTGGGACTGGTTGGACAAAGAGTGCAGCCCACGGAGGGCAAGTCAAAGCACGGGTGGGCATCGCCCCACCCAGGAAGTGCAAGGAGTCGGAGGATTTCCCTTTCCTAGCCAAGGGAAGCCATGACTGACTGTACCGGGAAAACTGGGGCACTGCCACCTAAATACTGTGCTGTTCCGACGGTCTTAGCAAATGGCACACCAGGAGATTATATCCCACACCTAGCTCAGCAGGTCCCATGCCCACAGAGCTTTGCTCACTGCTAGTGCAGCAGTCTGATATTGAACCGCAAGGTGGCAAGCCTGGCTCGGGGAGGGGCATCCACCATTGCTGAGGCTTGAGTAGGTAAACAAAGCTGCCAGGAAGTTTGAACTGGGCAGAGCCCACCACAGCTCAGTGAGGCCCACCTGCCTCTGTAGACTCCACCTCTGGGGGCAGGGCATAGTTGAACAAAAGGCAGAAGAAAGTTCTGCAGACTTAAACGTCCCTGTCTGACAGCTCAGAAGAGAGCAGTGGTTCTCCCAGCACGGTTTTTCAGCTCTAAGAATGGACAGACTGCCTCCTCAAGTGGGTCCCTGATCCCTGTGTAGCCTAACTTGGAGACATCTCCCAGTAGGGGCCAACTGACAACTCATACAGCCAGGTGCCCCTCTGAGATGAAGCTTCCAGAGGAAGGATCAGGCAGCAATATTTGCTGTTCTGCAGCCTCCGCTGGTGATACCCAGGCAAACAGGCTCTGGAGTGGACCGCCAGCAAACTCCAACAGACCTGCAGCTGAGAGACCTGACTGTTAGAAGGAAAACTAACAAACAGAAAGGAATAGCATCAATATCAACAAAAAGGACATCCACACCAAAACCCCATCTGTAGGTCACCACCATCACAGACCAAAGGTAGATAAAACCACAAAGATCAGGAGAAACTAGAGCAGAAAAGCTAAAAATTCTAAAAACCAGTGTGCCCCTTCTCCTCCAAAGGATTGCAGCTCCTCACCAGCAATGGAACAAAGCTGGACAGAGAATGACTTTGACAAGTTGATAGAAGTAGGCTTCAGAAAGTCGGAAGGAGGATGCTTTAGAAAGCTAAAGGAGGATGTTCGAACCCACCGCAAGGAAGCTAAAAACCTTGAAAAAAGATTAGATGAATGGCTAACTAAAATAAGCAGTGTAAGGAAGACTTTAAATGACCTGATGAAGCTGAAAACCATGGCAAGAGAACTACATGACACATGCACAAGCTTCAGTAGCTGATTTGATCAAGTGGAAGAAAGGGTATCAGTGATTGAAGATCAAATTAATGAAATGAAGCAAGAAGAGAAGTTTAGAGAAAACAGAATAAAAAGAAATGAACAAAGCCTCTAAGAAATATGGGACTATGTCAAAAGACCAAATCTACATTTGATTGGTGTACCTGAAAGTGATGGGGAGAATGGAACCAAGCTGGAAAACACTCTTCAGGATATTATCCAGGAGAACTTCCCCAACCTAGCAAGGCAGGCCAACATTCAAATTCAGGAGATACAGAGAACACCACAAAGATACTCCTCGAGAAGAGCAATCCCAAGACACATAATTGTCAGATTCACCAAGGTTGAAATAAAGGAAAAAATGTTAAGGGCAGCCAGAGAGAAAGGTTGGGTTACCCACAAAGGGAAGCCCATCAGACTAACAGAGGATCTCTCGGCAGAAACTCTACAAGCCAGAAGAGAGTGGGGGCCTATATTCAACATTCTTAAAGGAAAGAATTTTCAACCCAGAATTTCATATCCAGCCAAACTAAGCTTCATAAATGAGGGAGAAATAAAATCCTTTACAGACAAGCAAATGCTAAAAGATTTTGTCACCACCAGGCCTGCCTTACAAGAGCTCCTGAAGGAAGCACTAAACATGGAAAGGAACAACCAGTACCAGCCATTGCAAAGAAATGACAAATTGTAAAGACCACTGATGCCAGCAAGAAACTGCATCAACTAACAGGCAAAATAACCAGCTAAAATCATAAACACAGGATCAAATTCACACATAACAATATTAACCTTAAATGTAAATGGCCTAAATGCCCCAATTAAAAGACACAGACTGCTAAATTGGAAAGAGTCAAGAGCCGTCAGTGTGCTGTATTCAAGAGACCCATCCCACATGCAGAGACACATATAGGCTCAAAATAAAGGGATGGAGGAAGACCTACCAAGCAAATGGAAAGCAAAAAAAAGCAGGGGTTGCGATCCTAGTCTCTGATAAAACAGACTTTAAACCAACAAAGATCAAAAGACGCAAAGAAGGGCATTACATAATGGTAAAGGGATCAATTCAACAAGAAGAGCTAACTATCCTAAATATATATGCACCCAATACATAAGAACCCAGATTCATAAAGCAAGTCCTTAGAGACCTACAAAGAGACTTAAACTCCCACACAATAATAATGGGAGACTTTAACACCCCACTGTCAATATTAGATCAATGAGACAGAAGGTTAACAAGGATATCCAGGACTTGAACTCAGCTCTGCACCAAGCAGACCTAATAGATATCTACAGAACTCTCCACCCCAAATCAACAGAATATAAATTACTCTCAGCACCACATCACACTTATTCCAAAATTGACCCCATAGTTGGAAGCAAAGCACTCCTCAGCAAGTGTAAAAGAATAGAAATTACAACAAACTGTCTCGCAGACCACAGTGAAATCAAATTTGAACTCAGGATTAAGAAACTCACTCAAAACCACACAACTACATGGAAACTAAACAACCTGCTCCTGAATGACTACTGGGTAAATAACGAAATGAAGGCAGAAATAAAGTTGTTCTTTGAAACCAGTGAGAACAAAGACACAATGTACCAGAATCTCTGGGACACATTTAAAGCAGTGTGTAGAGGGAAATTCATAGCACTAAATGCCCACAAGAGAAAGCAGGAAAGATCTAAAATCGACACCCTAACATCACAATTAAAAGAACTGGAGAAGCAAGAGCAAACAAATTCAAATGCTAGCAGAAGGCAAGAAATAACTAAGATCAGAGCAGAACTGAAGGAGATAAAGACACAAGAAACTCTTCAAAAAATCAGTGAATCCAGCAGTTTGTTTTTTGAAAAGATCAACAAAATTGATAGACCGCTAGCAAGATTAATAAAGAAGAAAAAAGAGAAGAATCAAATAGACACAATAAAAAATGATAAAGGGGATATCACCACTGATCCCACAGAAATACAAACTACCATCAGAGAATACTATAAACACCTCTATGCAAATAAACTAGAAAATCTAGAAGAAATGGGTAAATTCCTGGACACATACACCCTCCCAAGGCTACACCAGGAAGAAGTCGAATCCCTGAATAGACCAATAACAAGTTCTGAAATGGAGGTAGTAATTAATAGCTTACCAACCAAAAAAAGCTCAGGACCAGACGGATTCACAGTCAAATTCTACCAGAGGTACAAAGAAGAGCTGGTACCATTCCTTCTGACACTATTCCAATCAATAGAAAAAGAGGGACTACTCCCTAACTCATTTTATGAGGCCAGCATCATCCTGATACCAAAGCCTGGCAGAGACACAAGAAAAAAACAGAATTTTAGACCAATATCCCTGATGAACATCAATAAGAAAATCTTTAATAAAATACTGGAAAACCGAATCCAGCAGCACATCAAAAAGCTTATCCACTATGATCAAGCGTGCTTCATCCCTGGGATGCAAGGCTGGTTCAACATATGCAAATCAATAAACATAATCCATCACATAAACAGAACCAATGACAAAAACCACATGAGTATCTCAATAGATGCAGAAAAGGCCTTAGACAAAATTCAACAGCCCTTCATGCTAAAAACTCTCAATAAACTAGGTATTGATGGAACGTACCTCAAAATAATAAGAGTTATTTATGACAAACCCACAGCCAGTATCATACTGAATGGATAAAAACTGGAAGCATTCCCTTTGAAAACTGGTACAAGACAGAGATGCCCTCTCTCACCACTCCTATTCAACATAGTGTTGGAAGTTCTGGCCAGGGCAATCAGGCAAGAGAAAGAAAGAAAGGATATTCAGTTAGGAAAAGAGGAAGAAGTCAAATTGTCCCTGTTTGCAGATGACATGATTGTATATTTAGAAAACCCATTGTCTCAGCCCAAAATCTCCTTAAGCTGATAAGCAACTTCAGCAAAGTCTTGGGATACACAATCAATGTGCAAAAATCACAAGCATTCTTATGCACCAATAACAGACAGACAGAGAGCCAAATCATGAGTGAACTCCCATTCACAATTGCTACAAAGAGAATAAAATACCTAGGAATCCAACTTACAAGGGATGTGAAGGATCTCTTCAAGGAAAACTACAAACCACTGCTCAACTAAATAAAAGAGGACACAAACAAATGGAAGAACATTCCATGCTCATGGGTAGGAAGAATCAATATTGTGAAAATGGCCATACTGCCCAAGATAATTTATAGATTCAATGCCAACCCCACCAAACTACCAATGACTTTCTTCACAGAATTGGGAAAAACTACTTTAAAGTTCATATGGAACCAAAAAAGAGCCCATATTGCCAAGACAATCCTAAGGAAAAAGAACAAAGCTGGAGGCATCACACTACCTGACTTCAAACTATACAAGGCTACAGGAACCAAAACGGCATGGTACTGGTACCAAGACAGAGAGATAGACCAATGGAACAGAACAGAGGCCTCAGGAATAACACCACACATCTACAACCATCTGATCTTTGACAAACCTGACAAAAACAAGAAATGGGGAAAGGATTCCCTATTTAATAAATGGTGCTGGGAAACTGGCTAGCCATATGTAGAAAGCTGAAACTGGATCCCTTCCTTACACCTTATACAAAAATTAATTCAAGATGGATTAAAGACTTAAATGTTAGACCAAAAACCGTAAAAACCCTAGAAGAATAACTAGGCAATACCATTCAGGACATAGGCATGGGCAAAGACTTCATGACTAAAACACCAAAAGCAATGGCAACAAAAGCCAAAATTGACAAATGGGTTGTAATTAAACTAAAGAGCTTCTGCACAGCAAAAGAAACTACCATCAGAGTGAACAGGCAACCAACAGAATGGGAGAAAATTTTTGCAATCTACTCATCTGACAAAGGACTAATATCCAGAATCTACAAAGAACTTAACAAATTTACAAGAAAAAAATCGAACAACCCCATCAAAAAGTGGGCAAAGTACATGAACAGACACTTTTCAAAAGAAGACATTTATGCAGCCAAAAGATACACGAAAAAATGCTCATCATCACTGGTCATCAGAGAAATGCAAATCAAAACCACAATGAGATAGCATCTCACACCAGTTAGAATGGTGATGATTAAAAAGTCAGGAAACAACAGGTGCTAGAGAGGATGTGGAGAAATAGAAACGCTTTTACACTGTTGGTGGGACTGTAAACTAGTTCAACCATTGTGGAAGACAGTGTGGCGATTCCTCAAGGATCTAGAACTAGAAATACCATTTGACCCGGCCATCCCATTACTGGGTATATACCCAAAGGATTATAAATCATGCTACTATAAAGACACATGCACATGTATATTTATTGTGGCACTATTCACAATAGCAGACTTGGAAGCAACCCAAATGTCCATCAATGATAGACTGGATAAAGAAAATTTGGCACATATACACCACGGAATACTATGCAGCCATAAAAATGATGAGTTTGTGTCCTTTGTAGGGACATGGATGAAGCTGGAAACCATCATTCTGAGCAAACTATCGCAAGGACAGAAAACCAAACACCACAGGTTCTCACTCATAGGTGGGAATTGAACAATGAGAACACTTGGATATGGTGTGGGGAACAGTACACACCAGGGCCTGTCGTGGGATCAGGGGTTGGGGAAGGGATAGCATTAGGAGAAATACCTAATGTAAATGATGAGTTAATGGGTGCAGCAAACCAACATGGCACATGTATACATATGTAACAAACCTGCACGTTGTGCACATGTACCCTAGAACTTAAAGTATAATAAAAAGAAAAAAGAAAAAAGAAATACCACTTTTCTATGGAGGATTTTCTTGGTCTTCCAGCCTGGATTAGTTCCCTATTATATGCTCTTACGGGACCTAAATTTCTCATTAGTTACATATACTTACAGTTCAATCTTACATGTATTCTTTAGTTATTGTATTAGTATTTGTTTAATATCTATAAATTTTGTTATGTTAACTTAATAGAAGGGACAATGCCTCTCTATTATGATTCCCAGCACTCAATAGATACTATAGTTTGGTTTGTTTGACCCCCTCCAATATTATGTTGAAATTTGATCCCCAATGTTGGAGGTGAGGCCTAATGGGAAGTGTTTGGGTCATAGAGGTAGCACCCTTATGAATGGCTTTATGTTGTCCTTGTAGTGATGGATGAGTTCTTGTTTTATTAGTTCCTGTGAGAGCTGGTTGTTTAAAAGAGCCTACTACCTCCCTCCTCTCTCTCTTGCTTGCTCTCTCAGCACATGATTTCTGCACACACCAGCTCCCCTTCACCTTCTGCCACGAGTAGAAGCAGCCTGAGGCTCTCATCAGAAGCAGGTGCTAGTGCCATGCTTCTTGCACAGCCTGCAGAACCATGAGCCAAATAAACCTCTTTTCTTTATAAATTACCCTGTATTCTTTTATAGCAACACAAATGAATTAAGACAATAGATTTCCAATAAATATGTATTGATCAAAATAAATATCTTTATGCAACTGAAGTTTATAACTGAGTTTTAGAAGGGCCTGATAGAACAGGGATTGGCAAACTGTAACCTATGGGCCACCTCCCTACCACCTGTTTTTGTAAATAACGTTTTGTGAGAATGCAGCCACGCCTATTCATTTACATATTGCTTATGGCTGCTTTCGTGCTGCAATGACAAAGTTGAGAAGTTACAACAGACACTGTATGACTCACAACGTCTGAAGTATTTACTTTCTGGCTTTTTATAGAAAGTGTGCAGAACGTTGATTTAGAATTTAAATATTTTACATAAACCATAGGTAAGTAAACATAATAGACAATTTGAGGGTCCTGAGCATGCCAAACTACTTCCTGCCCGGGGCTCTTCCTCATTCTATTTTCTCTTTCAGCAAACTCCCACTTATCCTTCACGTTTACTCTACATGTCATTTCTTCATGATCCCTCAATCTAGATTAGGTTCCTCTCCAACTCATCTCATTGTATGATCCCACAATGTCTTATACTTTACCTTTAAAGATCCTTTAAAGAACTTTATCTTTAAAGATAGCTCTAACTGTCTATTTAGTTACATAGTCAAAGTGTTATTTTTAGTTTGATGTGTCTAACATTTCATAATTGTAAGCTCCCTGAGAGCAAGGATACGTGTTTTGTTTTGCTCACCATTAAAATCCCCATACTTAGAATAACGTACTTGTATACTTGGAAGATACTTGGCTCTTAGTAGGTGCTCAATAAAAATGAGTTAAATGATCATGAGACTTGGCGTGTCATTATATATATAACTTGTAGCTGAAGTTTGTTAGGATTTTAGGGGTCCAACAAATAACAACTACCACCACCCCTGCCACCACCATGGCACCATGGAAACTGATCAATAGTCAGAAGTCAGACATAGAGATCAATATACAAGGTTTGTCACTAGTAAACTATAGATTGCAAGATATACCTTTAGCTCTGCTTGCTTTTTAAGAAACAAACTCTAGTTTTTCAACATTTATTTTACTTCTAGAAAGCCACATAAGGCAATTTTGCATGCTTTGTTTCTTTTCTAGAGTTATTTTTAATTTTAATGGTGTCCTTTAACATAGGCATGTATTCAAACACTGCTTATTGCTTATCTCACATATCAACATTTTCTTTCAGGTGTTTGTCTCAAAAGAATTTAAAAGAGTAGCCACTCTGTAAAGTTAGAAAGGAGTAATAATATTAATATGCTTCTCTTCTTTAATACCTTTTTTTTTCCCCATGGATCACACGGATGGCGAATAACAAGAAATCAGACAGCATCCTCTTGAGATGGGAACTTTCTTAGTGGAACTGGAATTATGAAAATAAGACAGAGAAATGGGACAATTAATTTAGATGTTAGAGAAGCAAGGGATGATAAGGACACAACATTTATATTTTCTAGTAACCTAGAAGACCACATGTTATCTATTATATAAAAATTAAACTAAATTTAAGTATGATAAAGGATGATAATCTAATAGTTTAATTTTAAGAAATAATCTGAGGATTATTTTCTCTTAGTTTATGCTATTTACATTAATATTATGTAGTTTTAAAAATTATTTTAAAATTTGTTAATGCATACACATAATTTCTTTTGATAAATTTTTTGAATTATCATTTGATTTTTTTTTTTTTTTTTTTTTGAGACAGAGTCTACCTCTGTCGCCCAGGCTGGAGTGCAGTGGCACAGTGGCACGATCTCGGCTCACTGCAAGCTCCGCCTCACAGGTTCACGCCATTCTCCTGCCTCAGCCTCCCGAGTAGCTGGGACTACAGGCGCCTGCCACCACGCCCGGCTAATTTTTTGTATTTTTAGTAGAGATGGGGTTTCACCGTGTTGGGATAGTCTCAATCTACTGACCTCGTGATCCGCCCGCCTCGGCCTCCCAAAGTGCTGGGATTACAGGCATGAGCCACCGCACCTGGCAGTAATTTTTTTTTAAAGACGGAACTTGAAAGTCTTGCTCCTATCCCTGTCAACATTTATCTCATTTTCCTACCTCCCACTGGGGTAATCATTTTTATTAACTTTTTGCATATCTTTCCCAACTTTCTTTATGCAAATAAAAGCAAAAATGAATATATGTTCTTATATTTCTCCTCTTCTTATAAACAAATGCAACATGCTATACACACTGCTTGGCATCTTGATTTTATTATTTAATATTCTCTCTTGGACATCTTTCCATTTTAGAACTAAAAGCCATCTTCAATCTTTATTAAAAACAATTTTTGACAGAAAAGATTTCATTGTATAGATGTATTGTAATTTTTTTTACCAGTCCTCTATAATGTGCACTTTGTTTCCAATCTTTTGTTTTTAAAAAGTAATGAAACTAATAACTTTATAAATTTGTCATTTTTTTATATGTATATTTGTAGGAAAGTTTCTCAAAAGTGGGATTGTGAGGCTGGACAACATGGCTCACACCTGTAATCCCAGGCACTTTGAGAGGCTGAGGCAGGCAGATCACTTGAACTCAGGAGTTCAAGACCAATCTGAGCTAGCAAACATGGCAAAACCCTGTCTCTACTAAAAATACAAAAAAACTAGCTGGGTGTGGTGGCACAAGCCTGTAGTCTTAGCTAGTTGAGGGGCTGAAGTGGGAGGATCGCTTCAGTCTGAGAGGTTGAGCTTGCAGTGAGCCATCTGCACTCCATTTCACTCCAGCCCAGATGAGTGGGAAAGAAAAAAACAAAGTGGGATTGTGGGTTCAACAGACATTTGTAAATCTTATACATAGTTGCCAAATTGCTGTACATAGGGGATTTAAAAAGTCCCACTCTCACTAACAATCTAAAAGATGTCACTTTCCCACAGCCTGAACCACAGTATAGTCACATTTTGGATTCTGATACTATGACAGTTAAAAAAGGGGGAAGGGGAAGAGGTATTTTGAAGTATCTTAAATTACATTTCTTTTATTATAAATGAGATGAAGCATCTTTTCATGTATTTACAAGCCATTTTTTACCTTTCCTTAAAAATTTTCTATTATATATAATATTAGATATTTTATAAGAATATCTAAAATATTCTTTGACCTTTTTTCTGGGCTGGTGATCTTTTTAAAATCAATTTTATTCATTCTTTTAATAAATATTTTGAGAGCTTACTGTGGCCAGGAACTGTTCCAAGCATTTGGGATATATTTAAAAACAAAATACATACAAGGCTTACAGTTTAAACAGAAAATGAATAATAGACACAATTTTACAAGTAAATGACTTGGTTTGTGAGACAATGGTGAGTGCTATGCAGAAAGTCACAAAGACTTGAAGAAGGTGAAGGAGTGAGACACATAAATCACGGGGGCAGAGCATCCGAGACCACGTAAAACCTGACATGATGACCCTAAGGAGGGCATGACCAGAGTGGTAGCAGGGAAGGGGTGAAAAATGGTTGGATTCCAGATATATTTTAAAAATAGAGCAAATAATGTGTGAGAAGGAAGAGAGCCAAGGATGAATGCAGATTTTTTGGCCAGAGTAACTGAAAGTATGGGGTTGCCCCCAACAGTAACAGGGAATAGGTTTGGGGTTGGCATTGGGGGCTCAGTTGAAGATATGTCAAGATTTGGATGTCTATTAGACCCCGAGATATCAGTTGTATGTCTGAATCTGGAGTTAAGGAGAGAGATCAGGCCTTGATAAATAAATTCAGGAGTTGTTTGCCTTTTGATGACATTTAAAGATATGACAATAGATAAGATAACCAAAGAATTGAGTGGAGAAAGAGGCAAGAAGGTGTCCACATCAAGTCCTGCAGTGAGCTGATATTGAGAGGCCAGAAGGTGAGAAAGGAAGAGCAAATTAGCCTGAGAATGAGGGACCAGAGAGGTAGAGGAAAACCAAAAGAGTTTGAGGTTTGGTATTCTAGATGTCATGTGCAAACGTTTTTTCAAGAAAGAGGAAATGGACTCCTGCATCAACTGCTGAAAAGTAAAGTCAAATTGACCACTGGCTAAAATTGACCACCAGTTTGAGCAATGTGGGAGTCTTGACGAAAAGCAGTTTCAGTGGAGTGGCAGAAGGAAAGACACTAGATAGGATTGAAGAGAGAAAAAGAAGATATTGGAGACAATTCAGGGAGTTTCACTGCAAAGGAAAGTAGTAAAAGGGGCAGTAACTGGTGAGGGAAATGACATCAAGAGAAATGTCTTTTAAGATGGGGAAAAAGGGAGCATGTTGGTCTGCTGGATGGAATGATCAGGAAGAAAGAAAAAGTGGCACTGAAAGAGAGAGCTTCTAGAAGGTTTTATATATTTGAGAGTTTATTCTTTTGTGAAACGAGTTGCAAAAATTAATTTGTGGTTTGTCACTCATCTTTTGACTTTGTTTAATGTGTTGTTTTTGCCTTACAGAAGTTTTAAAGTTGAATGTATCAATCTTTTCTTGTGTGCTTCTGAATTTTAGCTCTTAGTTTATTTAAAAGGCCTTCCACACTCTACAGCAGAGGTTTGTGAAATAGGGCTAAGGACCAAATCTAGTCTCTCACCTGTTTTTGCAAATAAAGTTCTATTGGAACACAGCCACACTCATTTGTTATGGTTGCTTTTGCACTACAATGGCATAATTGAGTAGTTGTGACTTTAAAATTGTGGTAAATACACACTACATAAAGTTTTCAGTATAACAGTGAATGATGAGAAAATACTATATTTTGGGTGGAACTATGTATAACCACTAAATAGAACAGTAGACAACATTTCTTATTTAATACTATATATTCTAGAGCAGTTTATGTTGTGGGGAAAGATGTTTGGAGAGTGTGGTAGCCCACAAATCTAAAACATTTACAACATTTGACACTTTATGAAAAAGATTTGCCAATCCTTGCTCTATGGTAAAAAGTAAATTTCTTCATGTTTTTTTCTTGTGCTTTTATTTTATGATTAATTTATTTTTCTTTCCTTTTGCTTTCTTTTTCTTTTTTTTACAAGAAAACTTAGCATTTGTCCTGATATAGTGAATACATTAAAGTTTCAAGGTTTTTTTCTCTATATTGACAATTAGTTTTCTCAATGCTGTTTACTGAGAAGTCTATAATTCCCCCACCCCCTCACCCACGACCGCCAGCTTTGGGATGCCGCCTTTAGCATATACAGTAATAAATTCCTATGTGTGTTGATTTCTGGATTTTCTGTTTTATTCCGTTGGTCTTTCTGCCTATACAGGTATAAGAACCACACTGCTTTAGTAATATGGGTTAATATGTAGTTAAGGCTTGTTCCACATCTGCCATCATTGGTCTCTTTCTTTCTTTCTTGTTTTTCAGTGTTTTTGATTTTCTAGTAATTTTTCATTAGGCTGAATATACTTTTAATATTTCATCACCTTCCTTTATGTTACTTTTTTGGTTTATTTTAGTAGTCTTGTGTTTCCTTTGTTTTCTATCCTTTAAGATCTATGATCTTTTTTTTATTTGTTATTTTGGCAATTGGAAAGCATATAATCTGTTTTATTTCCGCTAGTGTTTCTCTTAACAAATTTGAGTAATTTGAACTGAACAATGGTTATTTTGTCTGCCCACCTAGTCGCTACTCCTGCCTTCTTTATTTATTTATTTATTTTGTGTGTGTGTGCGTGTGTGTGTGTGACAGAGTCTCGCTCTGTCACCCAGGCTGGAGTGCTTGGCTTGGCCCACTGCAACCTCAGCCTCCTGAGTAGCTGGGATTACAGACACCCACCACCAAGCCGAGCTAATTTTTGTATTTTTAGTAGAGATGGGGTTTCGCCATGTTGGCCAGGCTGGTCTCGAACTCCTGACCTCAAGTGATCCACTCACCTCAGCCTCCCAAAGTGCTGGGATTAGAGGCGTGGGCCACTGCTCCCAGCTCCTGCCTTCTTCTTTGTTAATAGGTCCCTGATATCTGTATTTCCAGCCAAGGGGCTGAATTATGGTAACTCTCTCATCTTTGCTAATGATTGGTTTACTGTTGAATTTCTGACCTGTTTCTGGCCAATGAAATATTAGGATAAGTCAGCTGGGGGCTTCTAAAAAAGAGTTTTCTTTCTGTCAAGGAAGAGGCATGTCCTTTGCCATAATTCCCTCTCTTCCTGCTTTGGAGATGATACTTTGGAGGTGATGCTCAGAGCTGTGGTAGCCATCCTATGGTCATGAGAGCAATATTGAAAGTACACTGTGGCTGGCAGAATGCAAAGACCAAAAGGGCCTAGGTGCCTGACAAAATCAGTGAGATGCCAAGCCAGTCTTGGGACTTACAGCCTTTAGATATCTCATTAAGTAATAAATGACCATATGGTTTAAGCCACTGGTAGCTGGGTTTTCTGCTACTTGCAGCCAAAAGCATTCCTAATTAACAAGCTACTTCTCATTCTTGACTTTTTTCCTCTATTACTTTTGTTATTTTTTTATTTTCAAGTTATTTATTTTTTAATAAAAGAAATCTCTACTTGGGCCTTACTTTTACCTTTCTATTTATAATAGATTTTCCTTTGTTTTCTTACCATGCTATCTGGGCTCTCGTTGGATCCTTATCTCAAAGATAAGGGCTAACTTAGGCCTTCTGTATTCAAGAGTTGTGTTACATTTGCTTTTCTGTTGTCTGAGATGGTGGCAAGGAGTGAAGTCTGGGAGAAAGTGTGGAACCAGGGCTATAGGTATCACAGTTGGGGGATTTTGACACTGCTTTTTCTATTAGTTAGTTAAAAATCCTGTACTGAGGTTTACTCTGCAGAGTTGGAGCTATTTCTGATCCTGTGATAAAAGCCCGTGGCTTTCAGGTTGTTCATCAGGTCCCAGGTGAACTCAGAGCCTTTTCTTCTCTCAAAGACAAGCTGTCTTCAGTAATTCTTTTCCCCTCTCCTCTCCCTGCTTGCTTCTCCTGCTCCTTTCTGGGATTTAGGTAGGAAGGTTATGAAAAACAATGGATGAATAAAGAGTTCGTCTCTATTGTCCCTTTTCTGCTTGCATATTGTGTTTTATTTTCCCAGCTAGTGAAACAAACCAATCCCAATTCTTAGTAGTTCTTCCTATCTCTAATAAATGAATATCTACTTTTCTCTCTTGGTATAGAGAGGCAATCATTTAAAGGGATTCTGAATCTTTTCTTTTGAGCTTCTTCTCCAACTACCATTTCTCAGTTAGCCTACTTCCTTCTAAATTAAAGGGTATCAGTGAGCTTTTTCAGTCATTGTTTCTTCATATTTTTGTCCACTGTACTGCTTCCGGAGGAGTCCAGCATAAGCTACAGTCAATTTCCAGAATCTGCTCTCTGTAGATATTTTTAAACCCTTATAGTATGGTGGTACTCCTTCCTTAATTTGAAAGCTCCTAACATTTTTTCCCCTTTGGCTATTCTTACTTATTTTGTGCATTTTGTTAGATTTGGAAGCAGGGAAATTTCTTGATCCTGCCTTTTCTTTCACAGAGAATCTGTGAAATTGAAAGAGTTTATTGATAACACTGCTTCTATTGCTATGTATTTTTAGCAGTATCTAGAAGTACATGTACAAGAGAACTGTGGCAATTACAAAGATTATTTGGACCAAAATTACCTCAAAATCTACCTGAAACATCCATATAATTGCAGGAAAAAATATATTTTTTAGATTTGAATATATTCTGATAATAGCTGCAATTCTCTCCTCCACTTTGCATGTGCAGGCACAAACTGAAGATTCTGAAATAGCACCCATCGTGCTGAAATGAGACTGGCTTTGTGTTATTCTGACCAGTTACAGTTTGTCTTCTATTATTATTAGCACGTGTCCCATACTTCTAGTTTTACCAACCTATACAATAGAATAATCCTTATTTTACTGAGAATAAAACATTAAAGGTGACTTTGGGAATGACAAGTTCATTTTGCCACATTGAAGGCAGACTTTCTAGGAAGATACTGACTTCCTATTATGTAGATGACACAAATGCTGCAGAAAGCAACCTGCACCTCATGTGACAGCACTGACGAGCCTGTAGGCTTATTGAAGAGTCTTGTCTTCTCTTCTGGTAAGTTGGATTTGAAGACGGTTCAGGCTCTGATATGAGGACGTATCATTTTAATTTTAAAGACTGGTGTGGAGAGTGTGGACTGGATGTCCTTCAAGACCCGCTGAAAGGTACTTCTAGACTCCTAGGACTCCAGACACCATCACTTTCCCAACCTCACTTGCTGATAGAATTCAGATGTGATTTAGATCAGATCCAGTTGCTTGGGAATTTGATTCAAAATTGAATTATAACACTAATGAAATGTCCCATTTTCTCCATGTACACTATTAAGCATTTAAAAAAAGTTTTTAACAACTCTGAGTTATGAAAGGCGTAAGTTATATAAGGAGAGAAACAGGCTGTGGGCATCCTCTTCCTAGCCCAAACTGAGGCAGAGGCAGTGTGGCCTGGAGCAGGTGGCCCTGGTGGAAGCTTCCAGATTCTGCAACTTCCTGACTGAGGCAGGATCGGCAGTGTTCTTGGCAGCCTGGTTCTGCGGTGAGGTTTCCGGAGTTGTTTCTCGAAGCTCAACCTAGAGCCTGCATCTTTGCCACCCACTCCTACAGACTCTACCCTTTAATAAGTCTCTTTCTGCTTCAAGTAACTAGAATAGATTCTGAGGCCTGAAACTAAGATCTCTGAGCAACAGCAGGACCATGGGAGAAACACTGTTATATTGGTTCTCTTGAGTCTCAGAGATGGAAAACACAGGCCTCTATAAGGCATTACGCCTCATCCAACTGCTTTCAGGGGCCCGTTTTAACTGCTGGAGTAAAGAAAATGGTCCTGTGGAGATCTAGGGCATGATTCTCAGAGATGTGTGCCATTGGAAGGACAGCTGGCATCTGGAAGCATGAAGGAGCTTGCAGAGTCCAAGAACTCCCACTAAATCTTCCTGCTCCAAGGCTGCTCACTTCACAGCAAGAGTGTCACGACAGTTAGGATGGCTTGGCTGCAAGTAATGGAAAACTCTCTCCCCAAATAAGAAGCCCAAAGATAGGGCATCTCTGTTATAAGTTAATTCAGCTGTTCAATTATGTCATCAAGGCAGAGGTTCTCTCCACCATTCTGCTCTGTCATCAAGACATGATGGCTTTGACTTGGAGATTATCTCCCTGAGGGGTTGTTAAATGTTTGTCCCCAACTTTGGTTTCATTCAGATACACCAACATCCGTTTGAAGAAAGGTTTGCATTTTTTATTGATATATAATAGTTTTACATACTTAGGGGGTACGTGTGATATTCTGATACCTGTATATGATGAACAGTGGTTAAATCTGAGTACTTCGGATACCCATCACCTCAAATATGTATCTTTTCCCTGTGTTGGAAACATTACAAAGCTTCTCCTCTAGCCATTTTGATGTATACAATAAATTATTAACTATGGTTTCCCTCCGTACTATTGAATACTAGAACTAACTCCTTCTAACTGTATATTTGTACCAAAATGTGCATTTTTCTGTGTGATTTTTCTTTCTTTTTTTCTTTTTTTCTTTTTTTTTTAACAAATGCTAGAACTTTGTGTGGATGCTCTTAGTGCCCACTTCCTCCTGCCTTCCTGCTTTTGAGCTTCTGCCTAACCCATTCTCTAGCAAGGGGAATGGGAGCTCAGGAGTTGAATTCAATCAGTCAGAATTTACCCTGGGTTGCAAGATGGATTCGCTTCTCCCTGAGAGTAAACCCAAATAAAAAAATTTGCTGTGACAGCAAAGAAGAATGGGAGGATGGCTGTTAGGCAACCAACAGGGTCACTTTCCAGGTTATAGTTTGTGTGGGTTTCGTTTTGTGTTTTAAACTTAATATTTTTTCCTTTTTTTTTTAGTGAAAAAGCAGCATGCTCAATAGAAACAAAGTAACTAGTAGAAAAGGCTTACAGCAAAAAAAAAAAAAAAGACTCTCTACCCATCCTTATGCCATAACTTACACAAAAATTATGAAATATCATTAAGAGAAAAATTTAAAATTCTAAGCAAATGAAAGAAAATTTTAAGATTCTAAGCAAAGGAAGGGAAATAACATATTTATGGATTGAAAGTACTGATATTGAAAAGATTCTACCCAAATTGATTATAGATTCAATACAATCCCAGTTAAGACCCAGCAAAGTTTTTCTAAGAAGTCAACAATTTGTTTCTCACATTTGTGTGAAAATGCAAAGGTCATAATATCCAAGATAACCTTAAGAAGAAAAAAACTGGAGACTCTACATATAGGACATTGTGGCTTATTATAAAGTTCCAGTCATTAAGACAGTGTAGAGTTGATACTAGGAAATATAAAAACATATCCATTCATATCCAATGACTCAATTATGACTTAGTTTCTGTATAGAGGGGGGAAGAATGGTCTTTTAAAATAAATGGTACTGATTCAATTGGATATCTATATAGAAGGTGTAGGATATCTACATAGAAGGGAAAGAATGGTCTTTTAAAATAAATGGTACTGATTCAATTGGATATCTATATAGAAGGTGTAGGATATCTACATAGAAGGGAAAGAATGGTCTTTTAAAATAAATGGTACTGATTCAATTGGATATCTATATAGAAGGTGTAGGTAGTATTTTTCTCCATTTGCTTAGAACTTTTAAATTTTATTTTAACCATATTTTATATTTTTTGTATATACTTTTTTCCAGATTAATAAAATTCTTTTCTATTTCTAATTTGCTAAGACATTTTATCACAAATAGATTTTGAGATCCTTTTGTAGTTTGTAAGTGTGATGATTGGTTTTTTTCACGTTCATGTGTGAGATATGCCTTCCTTAAAGTTTGTTACACCATCAGCACATTACCCATCTGACAAGAAAAAAAAAATAGACTTTAACTCTCATCAAATACTTTTTTGCATCTATTGACATAATCATGTGATTTTTCTATTTCACTTTGTTAATGTGTCTGATTACGTTGATTCGTTCTCAAATTTTAACACTCTCGCATTCCTGGAATAAAAGTCACTTAGTCATGATGTAGTAACCATTTTATATATCACTGGATTTAATTTACTGTTTTTACAAAAATTCTTATATATATTTCATGAGAGAGCTTGGCAAGTAATTTCCTTTTGAGTAATGTTCTTTTCAGAATTTAATATCAAAGTTTTGCTGGCATCATAAAATATGTTGGGAAGTGTTTCTTCTTTTTCTTTTATCTTGAAGAATTTTAGGAAGAATCCACTGGTGAAGTCATCTGGGCTGAGGAAATTTTTTTGGAAAAGTGTTAATTTATACGTTCAATTACTTTACTAGATATAGAACTATTTAAGTTTTGTGTTTCTGTTTGTCAATTTTGGTAAAGTCTATTTTCACAGGAATTTTCTCGTTTTCCCTACACTTCCAAATTTATTGGCATAAAGTAGTTCCTCATATCTGCTTTTTTTTTTTTTTTTTTTTTAGATGGGGTCTGGCTCTGTTGCCCAGGCTGGAGTGCAATGGTGTGATTTTAGCTCACTGTAACCTCCACCTGCTAGGCTCAAGCAGTCCTCCCACCTCAGCCTCCTGAGTAGCTAGGACCACAGGCACACACCACTACATCCAGCTAAGTTTTTTTTTGTTTGTTTTTTTTTTTTTTTTTTTTTTTTTTAGTAGAGACAAGGTTTCACCATGTTGCCTAGGCTGGTCTCAAACTCCTGAGCTCAAGCAATCCTCCTGACTCAGCCTCCCAAACTGCTGGGATTACAGGTGTGAGCCACTGCACCCAGCCTCACTCTTATTTTTTAATATCTCTATTGTCTGTAGTGATGTACACCTTTTCATTCTGACATTGATAATTTGTGACTTGTCTCTTTTTTTATCTGACCTTGTAGCTGTCCATTAATCATACTAATCTTTTCAAATGATAAACTTTTAGCTTTTTTTCCTCTCTTTCATGCTCATTTTCTATTTATTAATTTCTTCTCATTTTTTAAATTGACTTTCATCTACTTTGGGTTTAATTTGCTGTTCTTCTAACTTCTTGATAATACTTAGCTAATTGCCATTTCAACATCTTTTTTTCTAAAATATGCATTTATTGCATAAATCACCCCCAAATGCAACTTTAGCTACATCCCATGAGTTTTAATATATTGAATTTTCATTATTATTCAAGTGAAAATATTTTCTAGTTTTTATTGGAATTTCTCATTTAACCCATGCACTACCATTATTATTGTATAATTTCCAAATAGTGTTTTTTAAGTTTACTTGTACTATGGTCATAAAACATACTGTGTATGATTTCAATCATTTGAGATTTTCTGAAATTTGCTTTATGGCCCAACATAATATCAGTGTTAGTAAATGATCCACGTGCACTTAGGAAGAATGTGTATTCAATTGTTAATTGTGTTGTTCAAATCTACATATGTATTTCCTTTTTTTTCCACCTACCTGTTCTATTAGTTATTCAGAGAACTGTCTTATCAACTTGCATTTTGGTAATAATTCATTTTTTGGTAATAGATTTGATTTTGGTAATAGATTTATTTCCTTTTTTTTATTTCTGTCAATTTTCTCTTTATATATTTTCAAGCCATAATATCAAGTGCATGTATTTTTAAGTTATTGTATCTTGTTGGTGGATTGGCCATTTTATATATAAGAAACACCCCTCTTACTCTCTAGTGATGCTTCTTGCCTTAGATTCTACTTTGTATATTGATGTAATTATACTAGTTTTGGAGGGCTAATGTTTGCATGGTGTATTAAGCCAGTGTCCCTGAGAAGCAGACTTTGAGTACAGAAGGTGAGAAGTAAACCTAGGAACACTGGTAAGGTCGCCTGAGTAGACACAGAAGGGAAGGAAGCTGACACTGGATGCACTAGTGAGCTGTTGGCTGTTTACAGCTAGGGCTCACTTCCCCTCTTGGAAGTCTCCTCTAGGCTCCTCAGTGGCTTTGCTGGGAGACTGCATGGAAACACCTTGGAATTTCTCCACCTGAAGGTGAGCAAGCTGGAGTATTTACTGCCAACTCACATCCTCACTAGACAAGGGTTGCTCCTGAGGGCATCAGCTCCTCAGAATTTCTACTCTGTCCCATTTCCCACCAGCTTGCATTCCCCACCAGCCTGCTTCCAGGGTTAAAGAATGTCCTCAGGCAAGACCCAGTGCTACATGCCACTGAAAGACATCTGGAAAGTCATGACAAATGCCAAGAGATGAAGCAGGGCACTCACAGTGTCTTCTACTCATGGAATCTATTTCCCCGTTCTTTCACTTTCAACCTTTTTTGTGTCCTTATGTTAAAAATGTGTCTCTCATAAGCAGCCTACAACTCTTTCACCCCCACCCAGAGTGACCATCTTTGTCTTTAAATTTAGCCAATTAGTACATTTACATTTAATGTAATTACTAACGAATTTGGTTTTATAATTATCATGTTCCATTTGTTTTCTATTTGTCATCATGTTTTATGTCCATTTTAAAAAATTTCTTGCCTTTGGATAATTCAATTTTAAAATTATGTTATTCTCTTCTTCTGCTGTTACTATATTATTTTCCTATTGTTTTGGTTTTTACCCTAGAGATTCTATACTAAATACAGTCAAATACAAACTATATTTTTACCATCTCCTCCTGGATAACACATGGATCTCAGAACTGAGATCTGGAGCATATACTAGGTCGGCAAATGGACATCTTTGGTGGGTCCTGGACTCCAATTTTTTTTATTTTCTAAGGACTGTGAGGCAGTCTTCCAAAAACCCTCTGCTCTGCTTCTCAGTGGCTTTCCACTTAGCTTCTTCATCTCTTGCCCTCTGCAGCAAAAAATTTGCCAATTCATTCAGAGGGAAACCAGTTGTTTTTGGGCTATTTCCCTACATCTCCTCTTTCACCATGATCTTAACAACTGAAATCCTTGGCAACACCCAGCTCCAATTTTTTTATTATTTTTTATTGTTTATTTCATTTATTTATTTATTTATTTATTTTTGAGACAAGGTCTCGCTCTGTCACCCAGGCTGGAGTGCAGTGGTGGGATCTCAGCTCACTGCAACTTCTGCCTCCCAGGTTCAAGTAATTCTTGTGCCTCAGCCTCCTAAGTAGCTGGGCTACTCAGCCACCATGCGTGGCCACCACGTCTGGCTAATTTTTGTATTTTTAGTAGAGCTGGAGTTTCACCATGTTGACCAGGCTGGACTCGAACTTCTGACCTCAGATGATCTGTCCACTTTGGCCTTCCAAAGTGCTGGGATTACAGGCGTGTGCCACTGCACACGGCCCCCAATTCCAACTTTTGTCTCCTCAGTTCTCTGAGAGCCCCCAAAGTTCTGCAGGTTTCTCTGTGCCTTAACAGCTGCCCTCCGCCTTGACTTTCACTCTCTTGCCAGCACCAAGAATCAGCAAGTGCCCCAGAAGGGAAAGCAACTTCCAGGATATCTGCCTACTTGGGCTGTCCCCCTTTCCCTTGCTTGCCTTAGCAGCTATTCAAATGCCTTCAACAATGTTTTATGTGTATTGTCCAGCTTTTCTGGTTGTTTTGACGGGAGGGACGATCTGTTAGAAGCTACTCTAGCATAGCCAGGAGTGAAAATTCTTCTAAAATGTATTTACTCTGTCATTTTTTGATGTACATTTAATTTTTTCCCTAGTCTCCACCTATTACAAAAATTGTAGCAAGAAGTAAGTTTGGACATCTGTCTTTGCTGATGTGTGCATGTGGCTGTTGAATTCCTGGAAAAGGAGTTTCTTGGTCAAAGAAAGCATGCATTTGAAATGTTGATAGCTCTTACCAAATTTTCCTCCCAAGAGATGTATCAATAATGTGTGAGAGAGTGTGTTTCCCCAAAGAGGGTGTGTGCTTTTATGGAAGAGGTACAGGAGTTTCTTCAGCGGTACCTGAAGATAGGAAGATGAATGTGTCTGCTTAAATTCTTCGTCCCCCCATCTGGCCTCAGGACAAGATGGAAGGGATCCCCTTTCCAAAGTGAAAAATCCATGTCTGTGCTCAAAATATCTTTGCTCCATAATAGGACTAGAACCCAAGGCAAGTAAAAACTAACTGAGCCACAGGAAGAGCAAGTTAATAAATGGACCCATAATGAGGATGGAGAATTCCTACTGTTTCTATTAAACTATAGGGGTTACAGGAAGCCTCTTTTTACAGACCTTTAAAATGCTGATGAGCTCACCAGAAGTTCTTTTCCAAATACCCATGGGTCTAATTGTTTCAGTGTTAGTTCAAGAAAGTTATTTTCATTTTGAAACAACTTCAAAGTTCAAATTTTGAAATACAAAATTTCCCCTTACATATCTAATGGTTTTGTACTATTGGGAAGTAATGACTTAGGTTTTTATAAATGTATTTGGGCATCTTAAGGATGGGTCAATTTGTTAGCTTTCCGGGAATGTCAAAGCGTAATATTGATAACTCTTTATTTTATTACCCTTATTCTTATTTGATAAATTAAGGTAGTATCTGATTTTACATTTGGAAGCATTTATTTCATTGTTCAAAGACTCTTTTTCTTTTTTTTTTTTTTTTTTTTTTTTTAGATGGAGTCTTGCTCTTGTCACCCAGGCTGGAGTGCAGTGGCACAATCTTGGCTCACTGCAACCTCCACTTCCTGGGTTCAAGCTATTCTCCCTCAGCCTCCTGAGTAGCTGGGATTCCAGGCACCCACCACCATGCCCTGCTAATTTTTGTACTTTTAGTAGAGATGGGGTTTTGTGATGTTGGCCAGGCTGGTCTTGAACTCCTGACCTCAGGGGATCCACCTGCCTCAGCCTCCCAAAGTGCTGGGATTACAGGCATGAGCCACTGCGCATGGCCCAAATACTCTTTTCCAATTCAAATTCTTTTTTTTTTTTTTCTCCCTCTCTCATTAGGTCCTGGGGGAGATAATTTAAAACCACCTACATGAGATGGCCTTCAGGAATAATTAAATCAAGCACATACTGTGTGCACCTTTGGCTATTTTTACCAAATCTTGAGAGCATCCTCTCTGACTGGGAAACACAGTGCAGCCTACTCATGAGAATATTATTCTTTAAATTTCAATGCTACAGCAATACTATCTGGCAAGATAATTGTCTCCAGCGGGATGAAACAAGGCCAAGAAACCAAAGCTCTCCAGCCTCTTCTAAGTTTGCTTCTGATGCCTGCCTCTCATCCTCGCTTCTTCCAGCAGACCCCAAGCTGCCTCCAGGCTCCACTGTGCCAATATTCTTAGAACAATCTGGTTTGCTGGTATGTTTTTGCCTCAGTATTCCATTTCTCACACCCTCTGATGGCCATTTTATTTTATTTTTAAGAGAGGAACTAAGATAGGTGGCCTGAAGTACAGTAGTAACTTCCTTGAATCACGCTGTCCTGGCTAATGTCAATGAAATAACTAAGGCTCATCCACAGATCACATTCTTTAAAAGCACCGCATACAAACTCAGTATTTCGTTTAGACAGTTTTCTTATCTTCTTCAACTGGACCTCTTTGCTGACTCATGTCAGCTTTGAGCTCAGATTAGCCTGTGAACTTTACCTGGCTGAAATTCAGTTTGGCCTGACTTTGCCATTCTTGATTCCACTTTTGATTCAGACTGAAATATAAGGTAAGGCTATGTTCAATACAAGAACCTTACAATCTGATGAACATGGACTTACTCAAGGAAGAGATTTATCTGCCTCATGTGAGAAGAAGTCTGGGTTAAAGTAGATTACGGCTGGAACAGTAGCTCAAGGATGCTATCTGGGAACTGAGCATTTTTTCTTCCTGCTCTACTGCCCTGAGGATGATTGATGTACCTCCAGCATCAAGCTCAAATTCTAGTCAAGAAGAAAGAAGCAACAGAAGAAGCCCAGCCAACTTGAGACTGTTTCATTCATCAGATCTACCATTATCTCTGCTAGCTGCAAAAAAGTCTGGGAAGGTAAGTTTTAGCTTTCTAGTATAACAGAAGAAAGCATGGAATGGGATGTGAGCGGATTTTAAATGATCCCGTTTTCAGTGTCTACCTAGTAGGTTTGGGTTCTTTTGGCATCTTGTCCTACTCATTCCAGGTTTCATCTTCAAGATTCATCATTGAGAAACCATGCCAACCACTTCCCCTTCTGCTGCAGAGACAGGGCAATGAAAGCCAAGATATAAATAGTCTCTCGTTTACTTAGAATATTTTTCTTTAATGTTAGGAGAGCACAATGGCCGGATGTCAGAAAATCTGCATTTAGTCTTAGATTATATATCTAAAACTGTCTTGTTTTGAGCAAATCATTTCAAGTCTCTGAGTCATCGTTTTCATAAAATGGAAGAGTTGGGCCAGAATCTTCTGTCCTTCCCTCTTGCCTAGGATCTCAAATGTCTATTATTATAACAGTCCCTTGTCACCACAGGGACTCAAAGAGGCCAGGCCCAGAGAAGAGGCCCCACCCTGCTGCCCATCATGCTTATCTCCCCCTATCTTCCAGTTGTCTCTTAGAACCTTCCAGAACTTGGACAGAGATAACTAAGGGGACTAATATGAATTTAAAACTATATTTTTCATTGTCCTTATTGACTTTTGGCTTTAAAATATGAACTATTTTCAACTTTGTTGGTAGAACCACAGTTCCCCCTTCAGGTAGTGGTGGCTTCTCTGGAATCACAGGAGTGACCTAGAGATCAAGCCATTGAAATGGTGTCATCTACCATTTATTCACTGCTTGGCCTAATATGGCCCAGGGAGCTGCCTTAGAACCAGTCTCCCATCTTGTTGATATAGCAAGTTTTCTTCAGGCCTGTGCCTACAACCTTAGCACCTACTGAGTCTGTGAAATACTTCCAAAACTTGCTTAACTGTCTAGAATCCTGGAATATTGCTGAAGATGGAAGGAAGTATCTGAATATGTAAATGTATGCAGCTACTGTAAATCCTCTAAATAACTTAGAACACATTTGGGGGCTAGGATTTGTGATTAATTTTCAGATATTTTCTACAACTATTGTCATTAGTTTCTTCTCTCAACTTCTTTTCAACCCAGGCATCTTTTGCTTGGCGACTGGTTTACCTTATCATGGGTATAAAGTAGTTAAATATGTACATTGTGTTTAGTGCAACTTTAGTCAAAGGTTTGGACTCTCTCTTCATGTCATGATTATCCTAGAAAATGTTCGAACTCTCTCTTCTAGTGGGTTCTCCATGGGAGAAGGGGGAAGGGGTGCAAGGGAGATTGTTGGGGATTGACCAGAGAGTATGTCTCCAAACTGTATGTTCAGTGGGCAACAAGCTGACCATGGATGCTGCAGCCAGGGAGCGGGGTGTCCTCCACAGCCATGTCTCTGAGGCAAGGCTGGAGCTGAGTCAGCTCTCTGGGTCTCTTGGAATCACCTTGAATGTTCTTCCAATCTCCTCAAAATGGGGTAGTTCTACCTCTTCCTCCTGGGAACATTCTTCTTCATCTAGAATCTTCTGGGGCATAAAGGGAGAAGTTGGGATGAGGTAGACCAGATGTCTCTGAAACTATACATCTGAGAATTTTAGTCTCATGCTGCCTTTATTTCTGTTTCAGACGGAGAAAGGATGAGATCCTAGCAGGGGTTCTTAAGGAGTTTGTGGATAGAATTCAGGATGTCTATAAACTTGAATTGTAAAAATACATCTTTATTTTCACTATCCTTTAACTAAAATTTAATATTTAATCATGAAAGTGGGCAACAACCTCAGCAGTGTTAGCAGTACCTGTGATTTTGATACTAATAGGAATCATAGTAAGTTTATGTCATGTCAAAGTTATTGCAGAAACTAGAAAATAGCATTCTATCCACAACAACTTTAAAAATGTGATGATTAGTGGCCCCCACCACTAGATTTTATTTAAAGCATTAATGAAGGAGTATATATTTTATAATGGCACATTTAAAATATTTTGATAATATTAAAAGCATTTTAATATTACAGTTTTTCTTTGATTTTTGTTATGCATTTTAAAATTTTTTGAGAGGGATTTTAGCAGATTACCAAAGGGGGTCATGGCACAAAAAGTTTTCAGGACACCCACCATAGGGATGCAAATTTATAGAATATGCAAAGGACAGAGATGGAGGGAAAACATACTTTAAAATGTAAACAGATTATCCTGCTAACCACAGTACGGAAGAACTAAATATAAGCCCATCTGCAAAAGTTATTTCAATCTAATGTATATTTCTCCTAACTTGATTAGCGGCTGGGTACAAATGGGGCAACATTAATGGTGAAAGCCACATTTCCCTTGTATCTACCACCTACTCCAGTATCTCCTACTTTTACTCAAATCTCAATTTTTGTGGGAATTTCTAAAAGTGTTTTTGTTTCTTCCTTTCTTGCTCTCTTTGCAGTTTGATGGTTTTCTGTAGTGGTATGCTTTAAATCCTTTCTATTTTTGTTTTGTACTTCTAAAGATTTTTGCAGGCCAGGCACTATGGCTCCTGCCTGTAATTCTAGCACTTTGCAATAACGAGGCAGGTGGATCACCTGAGGTCAGGAGTTCAAGACCAGCTTGGCCAACATGGTGAAACCCCATCTCTACTAAAAATACAAAAATTAGTCAGGCATTATGGTGGTCGCCTGTAATCCCAGCTACTCAGTAGGCTGAGACAGGAGGATCACTTGAACCCAGGAGGCGGAGGTTGCAGTGAGCCGAGATCACGCAACTGCACTCCAGCCTGGGTGACAGAGCAAGACTCTGTCTAAAAGATAAAAATAAAAATAAAAATACTAAGATTTTTGCTTTGTGATTACCATGAAGCTTACATAGATCACCTTATACTTAGCCTATTTCAAGCTGATGACAGCTTAACTTTGATTGCATACAACAACTCTATACTTTTACTCCTCCATCTCATTTTGTTTTTGATGTCAGCTTACTATCAACTTAACAATAACATAGTCTCTTAACCCATATTTCATATGTTATGTGTATTATATACTGTATTCTTACAATAAAGGTAGAGAAAAGAAAATATCATTAAGAAAATCATAAAGAGGAAAAAATGTATTTACTATTTATTAAGTGGAAGTAGATCATCATAAAGGTCTTCAACATTTTTGTCTTCCTGTTGAGTAGTATGAAGAGTAGGAGGAAGAGAGAAGGTGGGTCTTGCTGTCTCAGGAGTGGCAGAGGTGGAAGAAATGGAAGTGAAAGGTGGAGCAGGAGAGGCAGGCAAACTGGGTAACTTTTATTGAAAAAATTCATGTATAAGTGGACCTGCTCAGCTTAAACCCATGCTATTCAAGGGTCAATTGTATTATTTCTCTTGTGGCCTGCAGAATTTCTGCTGAGAAATCTGCTGATAATCATATTGGCACTACTTTTTATGTGGTGTATTTCTTATCTCTTGATGCTCTTAGAATTTTTCTTTGTCTTTGAATCATGATAGTTTGATTATTATTAATATGTGCTTTGGTGAACTCCTCTTTTGGTTGAATTTGACTGCAGACTTCTAAGCTTCCTGAACCTAAATGTTGGCATCTATCCCTAAATAAGGAAAGTTTTCAACAATTATTTCTTTAAATATGATTCCTGGCCCTTTTCCTCTTTCTTCTCCTTTTGGAACTACATTATGCAAAGGTTTGGTCTCTTGATGGTGTCCCATAATTCCCACAAGATTTCTTTATTTTTTTTTCATTCCTTTGTCTTACTGCTCCTCTGACTTGATATTTTCAAATGTTTTGTCTTCCAGCTCACTAATTCTTTTTTCTGCTTGATCAAGTCTGCTTGTGAAGCTTTCTATCAAATTTTTCAGTTCAGTCATTATATTCTTTATCTCTAGATTTCTATTTATTTTTTATTGTTTCTATTTCTTTGTTACACTTCTCATTTTGTTTATGTATTGTTTTCCAAATTGTATTTAATTTTCTATCCATATGTTTTTGTAGTTCACTGAACATCTTTAAGAGGATTATTCTGAATTCCTTGTCAGTTAATTTATAGATCTCCATTTCCTTAGGGTCTATTAGTGGAATATTATTAGTTTATTTTGGAGGTGTCACAATTCCCTGGCTCCTCATGATCTTGTGTACCTGCATTTTTGCATTTAAGAAGACAGTCCCTGTTCTGGCCTTTGCAGATGTTCTTTAGCAGAGATAGACCTTCACTATTCAGTCTGTGGTTTTTGAAGGACCAACTAGTGATGACCCTAAGCAGGTAGAGCTTGTCGTAGGAGTTGGCTGGGCCACTGCCTTTGCTCTGATGTGGAATGGAGCTTTTGGATGGGCTCTGTCTCGCAAAACCACTGGGTGGGCTCTGCTATGAGGTGGAGCTGTTGGGTGGGTGATGGCAATGGCTTCTAATCAGGTCACAAGATGTAGTCCCTACTGTGTAATTCAACTATTTGGGATTTCTAGTTGGGCAGGGATGCTGACTGGGCTCTGAGGTTAGGTGGAGTCACTGGTTGAGATGAGCAGGACCAGAGTCTATGCTCCTTAGAAATGCACAAGTGAGGATTGCCTCCTTGTCAGGGTGGAACCAAGGAGTGGGCTTTTGGCTGAGTGGAACTGCTGCTTGTCTTCCCATGTCAAGCAAGTCTAACCCCTATGCTTTGTCCAAAATAGGCAAAGGCCAGCATCTCCCTACTTGGTATAGGTTGGTAGTGTGGGCTCTGAGGTTGGCATGGAGACTAGCTATCTAGGGACTCAAGTTAGGTTGAACTCCCACCATGCTTCTGAAGGCAACCAGCTCAGCTTTGCAGGTGGGCTGTGAAGTTGGCTGATATCTCTAATAGGGTGCCACAGCTGGCAGAACATAGAAGTACCACCAAGATCTGCATGCTGGTCACTACAACCTCTGCCTCTTTTCTTTGTTTCTATGTGACCCAAGGTGGTCTAACCATGCCATTATCCCCAATGTTCCCTGTGAGGTCAGGCGAGATTGGAGTGGGCTTCCTGGAATGCTAGGAAAGCTGGATAACTGTCTCTGAGTATCTTTTCTCCCAGTAGAAACTGTGGGCCCATGGAAATCCTCTCTGTCTAGCACTGGGCTGAATTGAGGGAGAGGTAGCACAGCTGTAATGAGGCTGTTCTCCTTACCCTTCTAATTTAATTCCATTCAGTTCTGTGGACCACACTGGTGTCTCAGGCTTGTTCCTTGCATTGGGGTTTTCAAAAAGTTGTTCTGGTCTTTGGATAGTTGCTAGTTGAATTTTCTGTGGGGAGAAGTGGAGCCTACGACTTCCTATTCCACCATCTTGCAGACGTCATCCCTGAAGATATCTTAAATGAGCTCATGATCTTCCTCTTTTAGCCACTCTTATAATATCTATGCCCCAAGGTGCATTCTTTGAGAATCAAAGTTTATCTTCTATAGTTCCTAAGTTACAAAGCCCCATTTGGCCAGAAAAATGCCGCATACCCTAAAACTCTCCACCTTATTTCAGTGAAGTAAGGAACTTATTCCCCTTCTCATTCTTCACCAAAGCCCCAGAAGCTTTGGCTTCTTTGGCTAAAAGAGTCAATGTTGGGTTTGGGGCTTATTGAAAGGGGAAAGTGGAGTCAAATGAGGGGAAAGAAGATGGCAGTGGGTTATTTCTCTTTTGAAAAGAAAAGTCACTAGCTCCTTCTTATAGCCCCTCTATTCTTTTTCTTTCTTTCTTTTTTTTTTTTTTTTTTGAGACGGAGTCTTGCTCTGTTGCCCAGGCTGGAGTGCAGTGGCGTGATCTCAGCTCACTGCAAGCTCCACCTCCTGGGTTCACACCATTCTCCTGCCTCAGCCTCCAGAGTAGCTGGGACTACAGGCGCCCACCACCATGCCCGGCTAATTTTTTATATTTTTAGTAGAGATGGGGTTTCACCGTGTTAGCCAGGATGGTCTCGATCTCCTGACCTCGTGATCCACCCGCCTTGCCCTCCCAAAGTGCTGGGATTACAGGCGTAAGCCACCGTGCCTGGCCAAGCCCCTCTATTCTTAAAGGTTCAAATCTGAGTCCCTGGGATGAGCTCAGGAAATCACAAAGTATACATCATGCTAATTCCCTTTACGATCTCCCTCTTTCCAAAACCCACTTCCTCTTTTTGAGCCCTGAATGTCAAATTATCTCATTTAACTTGATTCTTGGTAAGCCTGCCTTCCTGATTTATCCAAACCACTTAGACCTAAACTATGAACCCCAATATGTTGAACACATCTCTCCTTTGCCCCTCCAGACCAAGTTCTACACTTCTCTACTCTGCTCTGTGACAAGAGAGGCTGAGATTTATGGAAGGCATCAACAGGCACCCTTGTCCTCTGCCTCCCAGTTGGGTTCAGCCAGTGGGAGGTACTATGGGGAGATACACAGTGAGAGGAAAGAGAAGTCAGGGTCTTTTCTTTTTCTTTCTTTCTTTCTTTTTTTTTTTTTTTTTAAGACAGAGTTTCACTCTGGTTGCCCAGGCTGGAGTGCAATGGCGTGATCTTGGCTCACCGCAACCTCCACCTCCTGGGTTCAAGCAATTCTCCTGTCTCAGCCTCCCAAGTAGCTGGGATTATAGGCATATGGCACCACACCTGGCTAATTTTGTATTTTTAGTAGAAAAGGAGTTTCTCTATGTTGGTCAGGCTGGTCTTGAACTCCCGACCTCAGGTGATCCGCCCACCTTGGCCTCCCAAAGTGCTAGGATTACAGGCATGAGCCACCACACCCGGCCTAAGTCAGAGTCTTTAATTCCTCTAGCTTGCTCCCTGCCAGGTCACCATGAGCTTAGAAACATCATTACTGAAGACACAGCATCTGCTAGGTGGCTGTCTCTTAGATCTATGGGTACTTTCTCTGGCTTCTGGTAGTCCCTCCTTTCTCTTACCCCTTCAGCCTAGGGGACACAAGCTCTCACTGTTGCTGGCCTGGAGTATTGAAACAGCCCTTCTTTCACATAGCCCTGCATGCACCTATGTAAACAGTTCCTTTATTGAGCTCTCCTCAGTTCCCTATTTGAGTGTGCTAGGTGTTGCTGAGATCCTGAATGTTTACCTGGCTGTATCACTCAGTCTCAAATTATAAATTATCCATTTTGTCCCTGTTGATCAGGAGAGAAGCAAAACCAAAGCATACTGTTCCACCAGTTCTGTGTATTCCTCTGTCCCCCTGCCCAGCTATCTCTGAGCATGTACTGTGGAGCCCCACGTAGAGGCTGACTCTTTGCTGTGAAACCCAATGACAAATATGCAGGGCTTTCTTTATCATTGTCTCCCACTCTGTGTTGATTTTTTACCATAGAAAGAACAGAGCAAGGCCTCTAGCAACAACTCAACTGCTGGGATCACAAAGAGGAAAGTAGAAAGAAGCAAAAATATAAACTATACTATTACCAAAAAAGGCAGCATTAGGACAGGAGGCAACCTGCTCAGTATTATGGGGACAACTTTACTGGAACCTAAGACTTTGGAGAAGAGATCTTTTCTGCTTGAACATTAAAATGTGTGTATCTGAGTCAATCCCAGCAAATGGTCATCCTGCTCAGATAATCTCTTCTCTGGTAGCCACATTGCTTGAATCATTTACCTTCCAGGAATCTAACTGCAAAAGTGATCATTCTCATTCTCATTTATTATTGATATCCCCACTGTGGGAAAGACATTGTGATTGGTGCTTCCATAGGAGTAGGGCCATTTAGGAAAAAACGGTAATGTTTAAAGCACAGTAGGAAGAAAGAGGTACCCAGAATAAACATTTTCTTAAAGCAGTAATCCAGCTGGTGGTATAATACCTGTTGCAGATATTTCTCTGCCTGTTTACAGTCCCACCATCCACTCATTGATTAGCATTGTGGGCAATACACAAAGGAATAATAACAATTACTTGAGGCCCACTGCGAATTAAGCATTGTACTTGAACTCATCTAATTCTAACAATAGCATTATTACTCCCTATTTTACTGAAAAGGAAACAGACTCTAGAAGTTGTCCAAGTTCACATAGTAAGAGATAGGGCAAGAGCTCAATCTGAGAGCCTTAAGCAGAAGTGACCGACTGGACCTTCTGGTTATAATTTGTGAAAATAGGACTATGTATACACACCCATATATACATATACAGAGTGGTGTACGCAATATAAAATTATTAAGTCAATACAAGGTCCAAATGGATAGTGAAGAAAATATATGTAAGACTACTGAGAGAGACAGAGTGTGTATGTGTGTTCTTGTTTCTGAGGCAGTCACCAGGAATGGGAGATTTAAACTCAGCTTTGAATAGTAAAGAAGTTTGGGATGGATGGGGTGAATAGTGTGGGTCAAATCACAGGAGCGGAAAAGTACCAGTTTTGAGCAAGTATAGAAATTTGGTTGGGGCAAGGGTTCATACAGGAAGTAATGAGAAATTAAGCTGGAAAAGGAGACCAGCTGTGAGAGAAATGGCTATCAGTCCGCAGTGATTAGACTTTATACTGCTAGAAAGGAGATATGAAATGATTAAGCAATGTTTCAGAAAGATTGACCAGTCACACGACAGAGTATGTGAAAGGAAACAGATTAGATTTATGGAGCCCAGGAAGAGGGTGACAGCAGTCATCCAGGTGTGGAGTGAAAGAGGATTCAGGTGGTGGCCAGGCCACAAAAAGATGAAATGGATGAAGAGACATTTAGAAGGAAAAATCAAGAAGATATGGCAACTGCTCATAATATTAAAAAAAATAGCTAATTCATTCATTCATTTCCACAAATATTACTTAAGCGCCTTCTTTGTGTCAGGCACAGTTATGGGCTCTGGGTGTATTGCAATGAACATAACAGGCAAGACTATTTCCCTCATGGAATTTATATTACAATTGAGGAGGCACATGATAAACAAACACGTGAAATATAACTTCAGGTGGATAATTTGTGCAATGAAAATACATGAAACAGGATTAAGGGGCAAGATAGCAAGACACCCTCTGGGTGTCTCTGAGGATGCAATATTTGAGCGGAAATCCAAATGAAGTGGGTGAGTAAACCATGTGAATATCTCTGAGAAAAGTATTCCAGGCAGAGAAGTCAGGAAGTGCAAAGACCCCGAGGCAGCTACATTCAGCCTGTGATCAGAACAGCGTGCCAGTGCAACCAGTGCAGAGTAAGGTGGAAGTGAAAGTGAGGTTGAGGAGGCAACAGGGGTGGAATGCTGATGGGCTTTAATGGCCATGGAGAGGGCATTGCATTCTATTCCAAATGAGATAGAAGTGGAAGGGTTTTGAAAAGGGGCATGGCATGATCTGATTTACAATTTTAAAGGCTCACTCTGGCCACTTCATGGACACCTGATGATGGTGGAATGAGAGTAGATGCAGAGACCACTTAGAAGCTTATTACAATAATCCAGGTGAAAGTTGCTAGTGGCTTGGATTAGTGAAAGAGAAGGCAGTAAGAAGCATGGGATTTGGGATGTGTTTTGAAGGTAGAATGAGCAGAGCTTGCTGATGGACTGTACACAGCACATGGAATAAAGAACCAGAGAAACAAAGAAGGCAATTCTGTGAGACTTTATGCTCTCAGATTCTTAAAATCTACCTTGGAGTAGGGTTAATCTTGGTTATTTGATTCTTTGCTTTTTCTATATTCCATTCATCTATCAGTAAGTATACTAGACTCTACCTCAAAACACATCCTGGATCTGTTCAGTTGTCATCACCTTCCTCACAAGCACACTGCTCCATACACCATTGCAATGCCCCTTAGCTAGCCTCCCTGCTTCTCCTCTTGCCCCTCCCCTGACAAACAATTCCCCACATCTGCCCAATTTGATTGGCCTCTGCTAAAACCCTGTTAGTGAATTATTGGAGCAAGTATTTAGAATAAAACCCAAAAATTTCAACCTCAGATTACAAAATCTTACATAATTTGTGCCTGGTGGCTTTGCTGACTTCATCTCATTCCTCTCCTCCCCTTGCCCTTTCACTGTGGTCACTTTCAGTTTCTTAAGCACACCAAGCCTTTGCTCTCCACAGTCCTCGTATCTTCAAAGCCCAATTCTTCATATTACTCAGCTCTCATCTTTAATATTACATCCTTGGACAACCTTCTGGATCATCCAAGTCTTGTTTGATTTGTGAAGAGTCTCATTCCCTTCTTCTTGAATTTGAGCTGGCCTTAGTGCCTTGCTTGACCAATAGGATGCAGTGGAAGTGACATTCTGAGATTTCTGAAGCTAGGTTCCTTGCAACTTCTGCTTCAGCTTCTTGGAACACTCCCACTGAGAGTCCTGAGCTGCCAACTAAGAAGTCTGACTACCCTGACAGTGCTGTACTGGAGAGACTGTGGGTGGGCACTCCAGTCAACAACCCCAGCCATCCACCCAGGCACCAGACACCCAGACAAGACCAGCCATCAGCCAAATACCACCCAGATTAATGCCACGTGGAATGGAAGAATTACCTGGCTGAGCCCTCCCCAAATTCCTCATGCACAGAATTGTGAGAGCATAAAATGATTATTGTTTTAATCCACTAAGTTTTGGGAGTTTGTTATATAGCAATAGATAAATAGAACACTGTCTATCACAATATTTTCCTTATTTGCCTAAGATTGATCATTATTTGATATTTTTCTTGTTCATCTATTTACTCTATGAGTCAGCTATCTATATAACCTGATCTATCTATTATCTATCTATCTATCTATCTATCTATCTATCTATCTAATCTATCATCTATTTACCTCCACTAGAGCTATCTACCATCTATTTACCTCCATCTATTTACCTACATTATCATCTATCTATCTGTCTATCTATCTATCATCTATTTACCTCCACTAGAATATCAGCTTCATGAGAGCAGAAGCCTTTCCTGTCTTGTTTACTGTTCTATCTTTAACACCTAAATCAGCACTTGTACACAGTTAGGAGCTCCATAAGCCCTGTCAAACAAAAGATTTTCTGCATTTCTGAATATCCTAAGGGCAATGAGTACAACACACACACACACAAATGCAGAGAAGAAAACCTGGGTAATCTCAAAATATAATCCTCCGGGTTCGCAGATTAAACAATATAAGGATTGTATTATATTAATAAATCAATCAATAATTTATTAACTAGCAAATTAAACAAAAAATCCGACATGATTAGACACCAAAAAGACATTTAATTAATTTCAGAAGCCATTCTTGGTTTTTAAAAAAACAGTAAAATAAGAAGAAAACTATAGTACTTAAAATTGATGAAGATTATTTACCAAAAAGATGCAGTAAACATCATATTGAGGCAGTGCACTGCTTAGTGCATAGATAATGTAGAGAAAACGTCTGCTGTCCACTATTAGTGGGTCTAGCATTTCTCATCCAAAGTGTCAACAATCTGATCCTGCGTTATAAAGTTGTGTTTTTCCAGTTGTGACCAGTGTGTAATTTCTTACATGATAGTCTGGCAACATGTAAATATCGAATTCTCCATTCATCTTTCCCCTATTTGCTTTAGCATCCTCAGATGATCTTAGCCTGAGTCTTCTTTTTAAATAGGTTGCAAAATGGCAATTTTCTAATTTTATCATTTTCCCACATTTATTGGCTGCCATTCTTCTCTATGAAGAGCTATCCCTTATCAACTGGGGCTACTCGGTTATCCTAATGTAGACTTTTTCTGGAAAAGCAGGATAAATACTTAATTCTTTCTACTTAATAACCAGTTTTGAAATGAAATAGGTTTAATAACCACCTTCAGTGGTGACCCATGAAGCTTCTTTTTTCTTTCTTGCATTTGTCTTTTTTTTTTTTTTTCAATGTGGCTTTCTCTGTTTGGCTCCATCTATCTACCTACCTATCATTACCTATATAGGAAAAGCAGGTCTCTGAGCTGATCTGACACTCCCAGGTAAGTCTCAATGTTCTTACTGACTGATCTAACACAGGTAAGTCATGTTGCTCTTCTGTTGGACATGAACAATCTCACAGAATATCCACTGCAGACAGTCATGGTGCAGCCCACAAAATATCAACCTTCCCCTCTCTTGGCTAATATGAGTGACTGCTCCTTACCAATTATAGCTTTATCCTCAATCTAATCTGCCCTGCCTGTAGATAAGATTTATTGAGATATTCAATCATAGAATTGCTTCTGCTTTCTGACAACACCCAATTTAGAACAAACCTTCCTTGGGCGCCCCCCCCCCCCCCGCCCCCGCAAAACTACCCAGCCAAAGCCCAAATGCCCAGGTTCTTTCTAACACCTTCTTACTGAGATGTTTCCTTCTCCCCTCCTCCAATCTCTGCGCCATCAGCCCCAGTTTCCTGTGATATGCATTCTCCTTTGCTGCAATAAATGAGAGAAAGTCATCTAACTTGTTCAAGTACAGCTGTTTCTGGTGGTCTTTTGCTGAAAAGAATTAAGAATATTATATTATGATATATGGTATATATACCTTCACATATATGATACAAATGAAGATCTGTGTGTGTGTACACTCAAATCCATTATAATAATAATAATTATTATTGGTGCTTAAATTCTCCCAAGTTTATCTGTGGGAGACCCCCCTTCAAACTTGCTTATGTGACTCCTTGGCCCAGCACCATTAGTCTCTGAAAGCATCCTTGGGTTTTGGCATGCAAAGATGTCCCAGGTTCATCTTATGCATTCCTTGCCCCAGACCTGGACAAAATTTAAAAGAGCCAATGATTTCAGATGTGGAAAGTCAAAATACTTTATAGCTTGTTGGTTGAAGTTGAATTTTTGTAGTTCAATGTTTTGGGAAAATAATTTAAAGGTATTTTTAAATATTTAAAAGTATTCATACTTACTGACTCAGCAATTCCATTTTGGGGAAAATCTAACAGGAAGAAATACAAATGGGAAAATGGAAAATATACTAATGTGTCCATAAGGATGCTAACTGCAACACTGATTATGTTGACGAAAGAGTAGAAACTAAATATCCACCAAAGGCAAATGAGGGACTAAGTTATAGAATATCCAGGGTGTCGAATATTATGCACTCTTTTATAAGAATGAATTAGAACTATAGCTGGAAAATAGCTGTGAAATACTGATAAACAAAAGAAACATGTTACAGTGTGGTATATATAGCATGGTCTAATTTGGAGGATAAAGCCTATACTTATATTTTATTTAATCCTGAAGGAAGAATTTTAACACGCTGTTAACTAAAAGGAGTAGAAATGAATACAAGCCATATTTGATTTTAGTGTAAAGTGTATTTTTTTTAAATTAAATCATAAGGAAGGGCTGGGCATGGTGGCTCACCCCTGTAATCCAGCACTTTGGGAGGCCGAGGAGAGTGGATCACGAGGTCAGGAGATCAAGACCATCCTGGCTAACATGGTGAAAACCCGTCTCTACTAAAAATACAAAAAATTAGCCAGGTATGGTGGCATGTGCCTGTAGTCCCAGCTACTCGGGAGGCTGAGGCAGGAGAATCGCTTGAACCTGGGAGGCGGAGGTTGCAGTGAGCCGAGATCGTGCCACTGCACTCCAGCCTGGGCAACAGAGCGAGCCTCTGTCTCAAAAGAAAGAAAAAAAAAGGAAAAATAAGTAAGCAACAACCCAACTAAAAAGTGGAATTTGATTTAAACAGTTTTTAATTCATAGGCAATCCATAAGACAAAAGATAGACATTTTAGGGAGAGAGTTAGCCAGTGCTTGTACATGACAGTTTCTTTACAAGTGCCTAGATTTCTCCCAGGAGAATGCCATCCAAGCCCCCCTTGTAAAATATCCTGTCTGCCATATTGAGTCCCAGGTCCTATATATTAAGAACAGAAGTGGCGATTTGGATGCAGCTCCTTATACTTCTTTATCCACTGTTACAAAGAGAAAAGAACTCAACTACTTAATTGATGGGGAGAGAAAGTTCACCCTGAAGCATCATAGACTGCCCTGTCACTAAAGTTTGCATTTGGCATATATATACATATGGAAATTTTATGAGACTGGGGACAAAACAACTCTGGGAAAAGTACCTGAAGTCATTATATTTTGGTGATTTAAAAATAAATTAACAGAGCTTTTCAGAGATATGGGCACTAAAGCCAAATGGAAAATAAAGCTGAAATGAGAAAAAGGTTCATCCCTACCACCACAGAAGGACTTTCTGCCGAAGTAATTTCCGTTTTCCGGGTGACTGGGTTTGCATTCTAGCTACACTAATGCAATAGTTCTATGTATGAGTAATTTTAGAGCTCCACTCAGCAATTCCAACTCCACTGATAAAGCCTTCTTGTGGCCGAAATAGTATGTTTACCCTTATCAAAAATGCATTTCTATATGAGAGTAAATTGTGACAAACATAATAAAACATTGCAACCAACAATGCTATAAACAAACCCTGATTCTGCTCATGACGATGAGAGCTTTCAGTAATCACATAATACATGGTTTAAGTATAATTTTCTGATGGCACAATAGCCCCAAGCAATTTTTTTGTTTGTTGTTTTTAAGGCATGAGATATTATTTAGAAAGTACCCATTGTCTGCAAGCCTAATGTTATAGGAACAGGAAGCTTAATAATTCTTCTCTTTCTTTGAACACACTTCTCATTTATCTTACTGGGGTTTCAAAAAAGAGCCCAGAAGAGGTGACCCTCCCCTGTGTAATCACATGACTTGGTTTTTAAGGTCTGCTGCTTTGGGCACCAATTTGTCACTAGCTCCTGCTTAAATGCCCTGAATAATTTAGATACTTGCGGGTGATGGGAGAGACAGTGAGTACTGAATCCTCTTCCCAAGCAAAAATACCCAAGTTTTAAGTTTTAGCTGAGAGCAGAAGTATAATTTCTTCTTTTAGTGACTATGGGGTTGGTTGTGCTACTTGCCTTCCCTTACGTTAACCTAAATTTTGACTCTTTGAGAACATCCTCAAGTCAAATGAGTTTTATCTTCTAGCAAAAAAAAAAAAAAAAAAAAAGAGGTTATTTCTCTTTCTTTAATATTTAGGGAGGGCAGACTGCTCTCCCTTCTCTTGTTACCGATTTTTTCTCTAGGAAGGGTTGATGATATCAGTGGTCTATGTACTCCAGTTCTCTTCTCTGCTTAATGTAAACCTCCCTCTCCTGCTTCCATTCATTGGATGGAAACCTCTATGTCTTGGCATATACCTGGTCATCACTTCACACTACATTTTCTATTGAACCTACCAAATGAGACTTACCATTCTAGGTTAAAAAAAAAACTTCTTTTCCATTTAAAATGATTTTTAATATAACCACACTTCATATGAAAAACCTCACAGACTAGCACAATGTCAAGCATTTAGTAGATAATTAATATTTGTTAAATGAAATATTCTTAATCATGAATTTGTCTCATACATTCAAAGCTTGGGGTGATGTTGCCAGCTGTGAATAAAGATGTGATAGTGTGATACAGATTTACAGGGAGTCGAAGGAACATGCCAATGCTACCATCAATGAGCAACTTATCAGCACCTGAATCACTTTCCTATGGGACAGAGATCTATTCTATGCAGAAATTGGTCCTTACAGTTTCCAACTAAAGGCAATAGAAAGAAATGTGCATTTAATATCTCCCGCCGGGCACCGTGGCTCACGCCTGTAATCCCAGCACTTTGGGAGGCCGAGACCGGTGGATCACGAGGTCAGGAGATTGAGACCATCCTGACTAACATGGTGAAACCCCGTCTCTACTAAAAATACAAAAAATTAGCCGGGCGTGGTGGCGGGCGCCTGTAGTCCCAGCTACTCGGGAGGCTGAAGCAGGAGAATGGTGTGAACCCGGGAGGCAGAGCTTGCAGTGAGCCGAGATCGCGCCACTGCACTCCAGCCTGGGCGACAGAGCAAGACTCCATCTCAAAAAAAAAAAAAAAAAAAAAAGATAATATCTCCTAATAGATTTTAGGATCGATTCTATGACATGAACTTATCTGAGTATCGAGAAAATAATCAGGCAATAACTGTTCACCTCTAGGAGTGGCTAAAAATATATTCTGTTCATACAGAAAAGATCAGTAATTTCATTTGTTTTATTGTGAGAATACTTCTACAGATCATGACTGGCTGATAAAGTATTTTTACTGATTAAATCTTGTAATTAGTTACATATGTGCTTGCAAATAGTAGCAGGAACAGCAAATAACATTATTTGCATTTACACATATGCTTGCAAATAATAACAGCATCAGCAAATAACATTATTTGTACTTAACTATATGCTTGCAGATAATCACAGGAACAGCAAGTAACATTATTTGTAAAGGTTCAAGCATGTTACATAATTCAGTGTGAATATCATATTTGACACAATATGAACAAGATAAGTTAGAACAAAATCCAGATGTTTTCTTTTAACTAAAAATGAAAATTACTGCAGTATTCAAGTTCAAATTTTCTTTTCTTTTTGAGATGGAGTCTCGCTCTGTTGCCCAGGCTGGAGTGCAGTGGCGCGATCTCGGCTAGCTGCAACCTCCGCGTCCTGGGTTCACGCCGTTCTCCTGCCTCACCCTTCCGAATAGCTGGGACTACAGATGCCCACCACCACGCCCGGCTAATTTCTTTTTTTTTTTTTTTTTTTTTTTGGTATTTTTAGTAGAGAGGGGCTTTCACCATGTTAGCCAGGATGGTCTCGATCTCCTGACCTCATGATCCACCCGCCTGGGCCTCCCAAAGTGCTGGGATTACAGGCGTGAGCCACCGCACCAGGCCTCAAGTTCAAATTTTCAAAATGCTCCAGGAGTTGCACAAACTCTGAGTCTTAATTCCTAAATCATAAAAAGAAACTCATGAACTTCCACTGAGCGCAGGTTGAACTTTCCTCTTAATATCCTTCCCAATTTAGTCACACCTTCCTGCACTTCCCAGATGTGCCAGATAGCAGGATTATATGGATTGCCCTTCCCATCTATCTATCCTTAAAACATGGAGATTTCTGCTTCCTTTATTTTTTAGTTTTTATTTGAAATAATTTGTCACTGAAAATTGCAAAAATATTACAAAGAATGCTGTAATCCTTTGTAATAGTTTTATAATTTTCAATGATTCTTGAAATTGATTCTTCAACACAGATTCTCCAAATGTTGACAATTTTCAAAGTTGCTTTTCTCTCTATATATACATATAATTATATTTATATGCACATATATGTATATTTTGTATACATACATTTTTAATAAACATTTGAAACTAAGTTACAGAAATGCTTTCCCTTTACTTGTAAATACTTCAAAGTATATTTTTCTAAAGACAAGAACATTCTTTTATGCAATCAGTATAAATTATCAGCATCAGGAAAGTATCATTGATTCTACATTATTCTTTCACATACAATACTTATTTAAATTTAGACATTTTTTCCCCACTAATGTCCTTTATAGAAAAAGGGGGGAAAATCCAGTTCAAGATCAGACATTGCTTTGATGTCATGTCTCTTTAGACTGCTTTAATCCTTCATGAACTGAACGTTTTTGATGTGCACTGGTCAGTTCTTTTGCGGAATGTCTCTTAATTTGAGTTTGTCTGGTGTTTCCTTGTGGTTAGATTGAGACTGTGCATTTTTGGTGGGAAAGCCACAGTAACAATACTGTGTCCTCAGCGCATCCAGGCAGAAGGTACATGAAGTGTCTTTGCCCCATTACTGATGTTAACTTTAATTACCTCTTGCTGGGTGAGGTGTCAGAGCCCTGGCATCAGAAAGTGGTCCACTCGCAGGTTGGTAAGAAGAATTTACACACAACAGTATAGGTTTGAAAAAGGAAAGTTTCATCAGAAAGGAAAGGAAGAACGCTGCACAAGAGTGCAGTGAGGCCCTCAGCAAGACAGGACTGAGCGTGCTGCAGTGGATTTTCCTTACGGGTATTTATGAAGCCTAAAGGGGGGGCCTAAGGGTAATTTGGACCATGTTACCCACATAGGTCATAATAATGATGATCATAATAAATCATAATAAATGATGACATTTGTAGACATTGGTGCCTAATGTCAGCAAGGAATGCACAAGGAGTTTCTATATGCTTGCATTCCAGAGATGTATAGAAATTCTAGTTACTTATAAATTTTTGGGAAGGAAACCTGGAACCAGATGCTTGCTTTAGATAATAGGGAAGTCCAATTACTTCTGATAAAGAGTTTTGCCTCTGGATGTTCTGCTGGATGGCCACCAGGTGATCTTTGCTCTCCTCATTTTCCCCCTGACAAATATCTTGGTTGAATCTTTTCCGCTTTATATTCCCCCATGCTTATGTCTACCTGCTGCCTGTTGCGGTCTCAAGAAAGGGAAAATGGCACAGTGAAGAGGGGCATTGGGTCTGTCTGGCTACTTCCTGCTGAAAGGGGGCATAGAGGGGATAAGTTGCATTTTTCCCTTTCTTGCACTCTGTCATGATGGGAATGAAAGATCATGAAAAACTTGTTCATGGGGAAATACCTTATTCCAGCAAGAGTCCCCATGTAAATGGAAGTTGCTGTTGCAGGCCGATATTGGGATTGCCTAGTCATCTATAGATGGAATCTTTGTAATCTGGAAGATACAAACTTAATGAGAGTTTTAAAGAGGCAGGACCAAATATTAAAAGAAGAATAACGAGGAATAAAGGTCCAAGGAATGGGGGAAGCCAAGTGATTTCTGGAAACCAGTCAGTAAAGGTTTTGGCACATTTTGGCTACTTTGGGAAACTGTGTGTAGCCATTTGGCTTATTTGAACATTTATGTTCAAATTAGTGATACAGGAGCTAGAAAGAAATTATTTAGGCAGATAGTGAGAGCAACAGAGTCCTCAGCAGAATTTCTCTTTTAACAAAAGGCAGCCCCAAAAATCATTTCTGTTCTAACAAAGAGCAGCCTGAAAAATCGAGCTGCAGGCATAGATAAGCAAGCTGGAAGCTTGCACGGCTGAATGCTGGCAGCTGTGCCAATAGAAAAGGGCTACCTGAGAGCCAGGCATGTTCAACACGGGGGCTCCATTTTCCCTTTTCTTTGTCGCCACATGTACAGTAAAGCAGCAGGCAACATGGCACCGGCCAGGTAGAGAATTCATCTGCATAATAAAAGATTGGGGTGGGGGTGGCCAGATTCTTGAATGCTATGCAAATGGCATGCCCGGTCCAACCAATCTTTTGCCCTACGTAAATCAGACACCACCTCCTCAAGCTCATCTGTAAAACTTTCTGCATTTCACCATGGAAGTGGCAACCCACTTCTCCAGGACCCTTCTCTCTGCAGGAGATAACTTTTTTCTTTCTTTCACTTATTAAACCTCCACTCTTAACTTTACTCTTTGTGTGTCCACATCCTTGATTTCCTTGGCATGAGTCAACAAACCTTGGGAATTACCCCAGACAAATGATGCCACTTTAGTTTCCACTTTTCCAGACGCATTAATGTAGGTGCAACAGGTTTTGCTGACGACAGCACAGACTCCCCCTAGAATACCAGCTAGGAGGTATTCCAGGGCTCATCTATTATCAAAAGCCATTTCTGCTAGTGAGTCCAAAGACTTTTCTAGCACCGATAGACTTGCACCAGTTTTTGCTAAGGCTGTTTCAAGGGAGGAGGTAAGTTCCCATAGTATGATTTCATGGTAGCTAAAACCTCCCCAAGGGCTGAAGGTTGTGATACCTCCTTTAGGTATTGTCTGCCAGGTTTTTCTACAGAAAAGTTGTGGCTCTTTCCCTTAGAATTAATAAGTAATTTGTGGGAAGTTATTTTGAGACTACATACGTATCCAGTATGTCATCAAATTACCACTCATTGATGATTTTTTTCTTCTTCTTTTAAGTTTTTCCTTGCATCTCACAATGTTTTTTCAAAGTAAACTGACAATACCCTTCTTTTCTTTATATAAAACATTTTGCAATGGTTTCGGAAGTTCTATTGAAATTGAATTTTTAAATTTTTATTTATCAAGTGTCTACTTGTGAGAATTTGTTAGAAAAATTTTAAACTCTCTATTCCTCTCTTTATGTGTAGAATTATAGCAGATAATTTTAATGCAGTTAAGCTAGTCCTATAATTCAGCAAAACTGTTTAAAGACTCTGATTAAAATGCACTGCCAGTAAATACATAAGAAGGCATCAATTTGATAAATCTCAAAATGGGCTTCCAGGAAAGAGCTGAAAGTGAGAAAACTTGGCATATTTAAATTAAGATGCACTTTTAAGTTAAGATACAAGTTCCTCCAGCAAAACAGCTAGCTAAAGCTCTCAATTTGAAATTAAATGTCGATGACTAATTGCTTTCCACATTCTATTTCCTCAAAGTTGCTAGAGTGAATGTTTCTTTGTTTCACAAATACTTATTTGAATAATAGAGCTTTGTGTTTTATTCTGCATAATCTCTCCATCTCTCAGGATGTTCTTTCCCTGCCTTTAACTCTGGGAATGTAAAATTCATTCATGGGTGGCAAATAGAGAAGAGTTGTAGAAGAAATGATGGAACTCCTACTGGGCTGAAGTATGAAATTATTCACCCAAACCAGAAATACATTAATTCAGCTCTGTTGGGATTACCTAAAAACTACTTGTGGCTGTATGTTCGCTAAGGATCCCAGTAGGGTGTCGTTTTAAGAGCCTTTTGCACTCAACAGAATATATCATCTCAATGACTTCAGTGGAAGCTCTTTAATAAGGTGGTCCATTCCTGTAAAGCTCCACTAGATCAGCAAAAAGCACCATATACCTGTAGCACGCTAGCTCCCAACCTTGACTCTACATTGTAACCACCTGGCTCCCATTCTGAGACTCTACTGGTATTGGTCTGAGTCTAATGGCCTGGCATTTAAGCCTTTTAAAAGCTCCCCAGGTCATTCTAATGGGCAGCCAAGGATGGGAACCACTTCTGTAGAAGGTTTTTATTTCCCCCTTAAGGCCTAAGAAATAAAATTCTAGTCTCCCTATTTATGCAGATTTCTGTGAATTACTATACTTTCCAGATCCCCCACTAGTGTATTTCTATACAGAGGGTGAATAAAAAAACAATTTTTCTAAGCTGTTTTGTACACTAGGGGTTGCTAAAAACTTCACAGACTAATGTATCTTATTTGGCTTAAGTTTCACCTAAGAGAGTAATGAATTAGAAATATCTTATTCTCCTCATTCAGTTCCACCGTACCTGTCACATCATCACTTCCTCTTCACGTTTGTTTCCATCACTATGATGCTTTCAGATATTGGCAGCTAAATGAGCTGGTTTCTGGGGTTGTTATAATTATTTTAGTAGTGTTTACCGAGTGCCTCCTAGCTACCAAATGCTTCATGCATAACTTCTAAAATTTTAGTTTAAGCAGAAAATCATCAGCTTGAAATAACTAAGAGAAAGCCAGGATTAGAACCTGGGTCTGAGAGGTTCCAACATCATTGCTGTGTCTACTGATGAAGATCCCGTAAAAGACATTTTCCCTCTGTCAATTAGTCCAACACACAGCCCATTTCTTCTCTTGGCAGTTGTTATTGGCTTAGAGGTGACCATGTATTACAGGATCTCCTGGGAAAAACTCAGCTATATTCCATGGTTGAAAGATAGGTTGATGCTGCCTTTCTCCTGCAAAATATGAGTAAGGAAGCACGGAGCCTTGATTTCTGCTGGCTGCCACTTTATGACATGTGGGAAAAAACAAACAAACAAAAAAACCCAAATTTAAAGGCAATGCTGAGAACAATGGAAAGTTCCAAAAAGCCAGCAGTGGGGCCAACATTATCCATAGGCAGCTGCCTACATAAGTGATTTCGTGGGCACTGGAAGGATTTCCCAAAACAACTCCTTTCTGCTCTTAGGTGCCTGGAATTCCCTTAAAGGAGAGACTCTGATTAGGTATTTGAAATGAAGACTTAATATGCAGACAGCTTGGAACAAGGTAACTCACTGACTCATATCCAGTGGTTGACACAAGAATATTTTCTGGGAGCAGATTTGGAGGTGAACACACAGAGATGCAGATGGCAGGAAGGAGGCAGAGAAAGGGACGCTGAAAAGGAAGGTGGTGGTTGGCAGGAGGCTGGATGGTTCTGGGACTAGCGCCAGGAGAGGTCATGGAATTTGTTTCCCCAGCAATATATTCTGGGGAAACTGAAATGGCTTCCATATCCTCCTGTTTGAACAAATGCAGGTGGCCTAAAGGATTTCTCAGGGATGCTTTTTTTCTTTTTTGGTGTACATTTATATGAATTTTAACACACGTATAGATTCATGTGAACACTGCCATAATCAGGATAAAGAACAGCTCCACCACCTCAATAAAGCACCTCATGCTATATTTTGTGGTCATCACCTTCCCCATCTATAATCCCTGGCAACCTCTGATCTGTTTTCCAGCACTTTTTTTGAGACCATCAAATAAATAGAATAATACAATCTGTAAATTTTTGAGACTAGCTTCCTTTTACTAAGCATAGTGTTATCCAGGCTGTCATGTGTATCAATAGCTTGTTCCTTTTTACTGCTGAGTACAATTTCATTGTATGTACCTACCACGGCCTGTTTATTCATCCATTAGTTGAAGAACATTTGGATGGTGGAAGTGAATATCTTTGTCTCATTCCTAATTTAGAGGCATTCAGTCTTTCAGCATGGAGTAGGAAGTTAGCTGTAGGGTTTTTGTAGACACCCTTTATAGAGTTGAGGAAGTTCTCTTTTATTCTTAGTTTGCTGAAAGTTTTTACCATGAATACATGTTCAAGTTTGCCAAATGCTTTTTCTGCTTAAATTAATATGATCACGTGTTTTTTTTCTTCTTCATACTGATAGTTTGACAGATTCCATTGATTTATTTTTGATGAACAAACCTTACACTCTTGGGATAAATTGCCCTTGCCATGGTGTATTGTTCCTTTTAATGTATTGTTGGATTTGAATTTGTTGATGAATGTTGCTGAAATATTTTGTTGATGATGTTTGTGTCTATGTTCATGAGGGATACTGGTCTGAAATTTTATTGTACTGTCTTTGCCCAGTTTTGGTACCAAGGTAATGCTGGCTTCATAAAATGAGTTGTGAAATGTTCCCTCTTCTTTTGTTTTCTGGAAGAGAATGTGTAGAATTAATGTTACTTCTTCTTTAAATGTTTGATAGAATTTGCCCACCAAACCATCTGGACCTGGAGATTACTTTTTCAGGAGGTCTTTATCTAAAAATTTATTTGTAGATAAATTATTTATTTTATTTATTTTTTGATAAAAGTACAGATATAGTACTATTCAGGTTATCTATTTCATCAAAGATGAGTTTTGATAGTTTGTAGTGTTTGAGGAATTACCTCATTAAATCTAAGTTGCCATATTTATATGTGTAGAGTTGCCTGTCATATTGCTTGCTATCCTTTTAATGTCTGTGGGGCTTGTAATGATTTCCTCTCTTTCATTTACGATCATGGTAATTTGTTTCTTTTTTGTCTCTTTTCTCTTTCTCTCCTTTTTCTATCAGTCTTGCTAAAAACTTACCATTTTTATTGCTCTTTCCAAAAAAACCAAGCTTTTGTCTCACTAGTTTTGCTCTTCTGTTTTCAACTTCATTTACTTCTGCCATTTATTTTTTTTCTTCTGTTTGCTTAGTTTTATTTTGCTCTTATTTTCTACTTTCTTAAGGAGAAATTTCCATTGTTGATTTGAGACTTTTTTCTTTTCTAACATAAGCATTTAATGGCTTACATTTTCTGCAAAGCACTTATTTCCCAGAGCCCTCAAATTACTCCTCACTGCCTTCTTTCCAAGCTTTGTAACTGCATTCAGCGGGAGACACAAGGTGTGGTATGCTTCCTCTGTCTGACCCAGAACTGGCTAGTCTTTGAAAATACAATTTTTCTAGGAATTTTCTGCCAAAGAAAATTCCTCTATTTCCAAGCACACACAGCAGCAAGATAAAAGTATGGCATTTTTCTGGTGGTTTGCCAGAAGTGCATGCTTAAAGCTAATGGCCACCAAGATAAACTTTTTTTCATGATTAGTGCTTAGCTTTTGAACAATTTATTATTATTATTATTAATTATTCCTCCAAACTTCTGTTACAGAGGATATATTGTTAACCTCTCTTTAGAGAAGAAAGCCAATGCCCTCACAAGAGACATCTTTTGGATGGAGTGTCTAAAGGCTCAGTCAAGCCCCCAATTCAAATGGCACAGGAGAAATAAAATTGATCCCCTGTAGACCTTCCTATGGCCTACCTAGTTTGTTCTCTAATCCATTTGGCTTGACCTAGAAGTAGCAAGTCAGTTCCAATGAATTGAGGTAGGGAATCTCACTGCACTATTTGTTTTCCAGTGTTTGTAAAGGAAAAAAGTCAGGGAATGAGCCAGGATTATGCTTCGGAATCCCGAGGCCACTGGCTATTGCTCTTTATTCTCCTTCGTCAATGATACAAGGATACTCTGTAATCACTCTGTCTCCACCCCAGCCACATATGTTTTAATATTTAGTATTTGCATTGGCTAGGAAAGCATCATTTCTACGTTAATCTATCTGTGTAGTCATGGTCACGATTTTCTTTATTAATTCATATAGAAATCAATATAGGCTGGTGCAGTGGCTCATGCTTACAATCCCAGAACTTTGGGAGGTAGAGGCAGGTGGATCACTTGAGCTTAGGAGTTTGAGACCAGCTTGGGCAACATGGTAAAACCCTGTCTCTACTAAAAATATAAAAATTAGCTGGGCATGGTGGCTCATGCCTGTGGTCCCAGTTACTCGGGAGGCTGAGGCGGGAGGATCTCTTGAGCCAAGGAGATAGAAGCTGCAGGAAGCTGTGATCACGCCATTGCGCTCCAGCCTGGGCAACAGAATGAGACCCTGTCTCAAAAAAAAATATTATAAACAATGCACAATCACTCAGATGAATGGGTGAGGCCCCAGCTTATATACATCAGCACCTGAAATCCCACATTTTGTCACAATGGAATAGGCTGAGCCTTTCCATTAGTGAAGACAGACTACAAGAACCCCCTTCAAAAGCAGAAATCAAGATATTTTCCCATTATTATTGCAACTCCATAATTTGATCTTTGGTTGTAATAATAAGAGTTGAGCTTTGAGGCTGGTTTCTGAACATTTGGATAAGCAAACTAAAATAAACCTAGCAACTGGACAGCTATTTTCTGCCACTGAGCAGCTTATAGAGGATCACCATATGTGTTTTATACCTAGAATACCAATTTTTAAAAAATTTAACCCAGAAAAAAATTTGAACCCAGAAAAAATGAATTAAGCCCTAAAATGATTCTCAACCTCATCCAAATTTTCTTGGATGATTTATGAGAATCCCGTGAAATCCTAGAGCATCTTCACTACAACTGCCAATCATATTTGGGCAACAGATGTGGAGAAGTGACAGTTAGTAGAGAATTCTGGTTAACAGAATGTCAGCTATTCAAGAGTTCACTTAGGCACCAGGAAGAATTTATTTAAATATTGACGTGGATGACAACCCCTTCATCTGAAATACACATGAACTCACTGACCTGCCTGAAACTCCTCTCCTGTGCCTGTAGTCATCTCCCGGCAGCATCTTGGCCACAGATTGTCACCATCTGGATCATAGTACAGGAAAAACATGATGCTTAGTAAAACTCAGATGAAGGTGATATCAGGAGCTGTCAGCATCATAATATCTACTTACTGGGAAGAGACGTGAACTTGCCTTTCGCAAAGAAGCTCTGATTTCCTCAGCAATGAGTCCAGGCTTCCTGTACCAATTGCTCAGACAGCATCATGTTTTCTTATTTTCTTGTGACTTGCTGAGAGCCTGAGGCATCTTGAGTTTTATTTATCTCCTAAATCATAGAAGGAAGTAGAGAAGTCTGTAATTACTAGTACCTCATATTCACCGGAATCCTCGTGAGGGGACCCCACCATGCCTATTCATTGGCCACAGCATACCCTGCTTAGATGTTTTCCAGCCTTTTCTTTTCCTGTGACCATAGGTTTTTCTGTTACAGCATGATACACTAGATCTGACTGGGCTCCTACTAGTCCCACGGGCAAGCCAAAGGTTCTTCTCTTCCTGTTGGAGGTTCTAATTCTACTGACTCTCTCCTCTCGGGCTCCCTTCACCTTGGGAAAAAAACACACATGAACCAAGACAGCTTCCATGTCATTAAGTTACATGCAATTGGTAACCAAAAATTTACCAATCACAGATAGGCTAATTAATTTATGGAAATACAAGTTGAGTCAAGACAGGCTGTATGTAATTTTCTATGTAGATGTGTGTAGTTATTGCTTGTATCTTTTCCTAAGCACCCTCTTCCTGCTCGGGATGTAAGATCCAGCCTATGCTGCTGTTACAGGTCTTTCAGCCAAAATTCCTTGGCATAGGTCAGTTTTATTGATTCAGAAACTTAATTTTTTTTTTTTTTTTTACTTCAGTGTATATTCATGTCTGGAAGAGGGACTCACTTAAGCTAAACTAACAATAGATTTATAAACTAGATTATCTATGTATTATTAATTTATAGGCAGATTCAGATGTCGCTAAAAAGCCACATCTGATAACCAGTAAGTGGCAATCCCTTAACTAAGGTTTAGACTTATTGGAGAAAAGTTGAGATGGAGCAGAAGGTTATTTGATGATGTGCTATCTGAATAATCAAAATGAGATGACCCTAAGACAGTGGTTTCAACCAGGGGTGGTTTTGGCTCCAAGGAGGCATTTGGCAATGTCTGGAGACATTTTTGATTGTCACAGTTGGAAGGAGGGTACTATCGGCATCTGCTGGGTAGAGGCCAGGGACGCTGCTCAACATCCTCTGATGCACAGCACAGGCCCCTGCAAAAAAGAATTATTCACTCCAACTATGAATAGTGCTGAGGTTGAGAAATGCTGCCTTAAAAGAGAGCTCTACCTGGGTCTTACACTTCTTTTGTCATTTTCTCCTTCTCTGCATGGAGGCGAAACACAGCAAAGCATAACAAACAAAACTCCTCTATAAATCAAATCAAATCATTAACTTCCCTATGGAGCCAACAAAATGCTAGCTATTAAATGTCCCAGTTGTTCCACAGAATTAGCTGTGAATGCTTTCTGGCACATTTATTCCTCCTCTGAGTGAGAGGTGACAGCATCATTTAAGAATATGTATTTCTTTTCAGGCATCGTATGCATGAGAGGAGGAAACATGCTGGGAGGAAAAATCTTGGGGTTCTGATCAAGTCACAAAAGGGCAAAAAGCACACACTCCAGGCTGGGTGAATGCACAGAGAACTGTCCACAAGGAAAGATTAAATAATTACTGTTAAATAGCTCATCAAAGCTTTGGGGGTGGGGGTAAAAAGATAAGCTTCTTTAAGGAGAGTCCTGCTGCAAACAAGAAATGCAAGCTTCTCCTGAAAGCTTTTGGATTGGGGTGAGTAGGGAGGGGTTAGGATAGAGGTCAGGGCCTGGGGAGTTAGAGCTGCAGGCTGGGGAGACAGCCGGAGAGCCACGGTAAGAACAGGAGGAGGATTTTCTGGATTCGGGGTGGTGGAGGAGCTGGAGCTGACATAGGCCCCTGCCCTTTGGATATTACTGTGGTCTTGTCTGTGACCTCCCCCAACAGGGCTCCATACCCCAAGGTTTCAGGTCCTTTGTAAGAGTCAGGCAAGTTGATCCCAAATGATACAACGCAGCAAAGCAGCATTGGCTCCCCAGGCATCACGACCAGACCCAGAGGAGACACATGGAGAAACAGGGGTTGCCCCAGGGCAGGCAATGCTGACGTTAGTGGAAAGCTGGAGGTCTGGGGCTGCAGGCAGGCGCAGAGCTGCCTGGCTTCAGATGATACTCAGGCCTGCCAGTGGGAGGCTGTGGGACTCTGAGCCCCATCTCCATTTCTGTAAAATGAGGAAGTTAGATTAAATCACAGATCAGATTTTTCCCTACTCTGAAGTGTCTGGTTTTATCATTCATATCTACCGCACACTGTTCATCAGCTGGTGCCTACACTTTTAACCTCAACTTCCTTTCACTAGCTTTGCTCTGTCCTCAAGTTAATGGTTAAATCTGAAAAACATTTTTTTTAATCCAAAGGTAATTGTTTTGAAAAAATAATAATACAGTTTTGAGGGGGCCTTTGTCTGGGTTTGGCCTCCTGCAGAACCCAAGCTGGAGATAAGGATTGAATATAAGCACTTTTCTTGTGACATGATCCCTGGAAACACAGGTAGATACAGGCAAGTGAGACAGGGACGGGACAGGAAGAAAATGAAGCGTGTGTTGTGAAGTCAGGCCATGCTGGAGCTCATCTGCTCTGAGGCCACAAACTCCTTTTTACAGGCTGAAGTGTCCTTGCGCAGAGAGTTGCAAGTGTTCATGGTTAGCAGTCTTTGGTGTATAGAGGTGAGTGCCACATGATATGGATGACTCGCTCATAGCATCTGCTGCAAGGCCTGTAGGCAGGAGTGAGTTGGGAGCCCAGTGGCTGTGTTCTCATGGACAGTGTAGCTTGGCCCTGAGACTGAAATGAAAGGCAGGTTATCTCAGAGCTACAGGCTGCTCTTGGGGTCATGGAGATCAGGACTGAGAAAGCTAACACCAAAAGAAGGCAAGGAAGAGCAAGAGCTCCCAGGGGAAGGAGGCCAGAGGGTGTGAGGCAGCACTCTCTATGTGCAGGTGGCAGGTGGACTTAGGGTGAGCAAGAGCAGCAGAAGCTTCACCTCTAGACTTCCCTGAAGCAGTGGGAGGGTAACCTCCACCTAGGAGAAATTTCTCATTGATGTGTCCTGGCCAGAAGATGGGAAGTGAAGGTCTTTCTCTTACAAAGAGCAATGCAAGTAAACAATTCAGAGGTGTTCAAGGCAGTTTAGTTACCTTTAGTCTGAAGCCCCCAAAGCCCTGAGGGCATTGGATTATTGAATGAGGTCTGAGAATTCACACAGACCCTAAGCATTGTCCTATATATTGAATAAATGTAATGCCTGGCACTTATATGTACTATAATGTTTCAAATACAAATTCTTTTAAAAGTATGACTGATTATACAATAGTCTTTAGTCATGTATTTTTTAAATTAATGAATAACAATACATGCGTACATGGGGTTATACAATTATTATGACTTTTAGAAGAAACTGCAGTTATGGAACTTTACACGCATATCATTTCATCTGACCCTCACAAAAAGCCTCTGAGGCAAGCATTGTAGTATCTCCATTTTGCAGAGGTTAACTAAGGCTCAGAGAAGTTAGGTGCCTTACCTGAAGTCACAAAACTAGAAATTGGAGGATCCAACTTAAGACCTGTTGTGCTGCCTCTGCACTGCACACTTCCAGTGTAAATTCATGTACAAATAAGTACACATGTACAAAATAATCTAAAAGAACAAGATAATCAAAATAACCAAAAAACTAAGAGTTGAACTACCATTCAGCCCAGCAATCCAATTATTGGATATACACTCTCAGGAAAATGAATCATTCTACGAAAAGGACACATGAACCCGTATGTTCATTGCAATGCTATTCACAATAGCAAAAACATGGAATCAACCCAGGTGCCCATCAACAGTGGCCTCAGTATTTAAAATGTGGTACATATATACCAAGGAATACTATGTAGCCATAAAGAAGAATGAAATCACATCTTATGCAGCAACATGGATGCAGCTGGAGGCCAATTTCCTAAGTAAACTAATACACAAACAGAAAACCAAATACCACGTGTTCTCACTTATAAGTGAGAGCTAAACATTGGGTACACATGTACATAACGATGGGAACAATAGACAAGGGGGACTACTATAGAAAGGTGGGGCAAAGGCTGAAAAACTACCTATTGGGTACCATGCTCACTATGTTGATTATGGGCTCAATCATACCCCAAACCTTAGCATCACACAATATACCTTCGTAACAAACCTGCACATGTACCCTCTAATTCTAAAATAAAAGTTGAAAAAGAAAAAAAAAACCACAAAGTTTTAAACGTGTCATTAAAGGATTTTAAAGGAATCTCTTAAGTGAATCAGGAAAATGGAATTAATGCAGTGATTCTCAACTGGGGGCAATTTTGTCTCCAGGGTACATTTGTCCATGTGTGGAGACATTTTTGTTGTTGTCACAACTGAGGGATGCTACTGGCATTCAGTGAATAGAGATCAGGGATGCTGCTAAATGTCCTACCAGGCACAAGACAGTCCCCCACAACAAAGAATTATCTAGCCAAAATGTCAACAGCACCAATTTTGGTTTGATTCTGTAAGTGGAACTCCTAAAGGCCAGGCCAGGGCATCTGAGCCTTTCTGTTACTCTGACTCCCTTATTTGGGTAAAACCAAAATAAGGCCCCGATGCCCTGGCTGTGCTCATGGAGCACAACAGGCACTCTCCCTGTGTGCTGTCTTCCGGCCCTGGAGGTGGCTTCTGCACTAAGAACAAGCTGCTTTCATCAGTGTCCTTTTGGGTAATATATTTTTAAAATGTTTACCAAGTAACTGGAAGGTAAAAAATTAGAGAATAATTGAGAAAATATCCGCCCATGTCCATTTGTTCTTGGAAATCATGACCAGCATTACAGCCACAAAGAGCAAGGTTGGCGTTCCAAGTACCAGTATATAATGAGGGACAGGAAGCACCTACCTCGCTGGCCACTGCATGTTGCTCTGTACATTGCACTTGCCAAAACCAGGTCTGTCATCATTATCCTGTTAGATACTGTGGTATGGGTCTTGCCCCTAAAAGCTGTAGTCTCACCATTTCATCTCCTTAAAATCATCTTATCGACATATACTTTAATGCCCACTTCACTTATGGCATCATATTGGAGGGTTTGGTTTTTTCTCTAATTGATCCTTATTAATCTCCAAAGTTCTGGCAGGAAATATCACATTAGTAAGAACTGAGCCTAATCCATTACCTTGAAAAATCATGCATCTATTCACCCATTAATTCATTCCCTGTTCATTGAGCCCTTTACTACACTAAGTAGGATTGCTGGGTCCTATAGTATACACACATCAGGTTCTGTGTAAGCTTACAGTTACAAAAACAAAGACAGCAGCTCACCATCTAGCTAGCTGAGATAGAATTACTTTTAACACTGCTGACTGGGAGTGGTGGCCTGTAATACCAGCACTTTGGGAGGCTGAGGTGGGCAGATCATGTGAGGTCAAGAATTCGAGACCAGCCTGGCCAACATTGTGAAACCCCATCTCTACCAAAAATATAAAAAATTAGCTGGGCATGGTGGCAGCCACCTGTAATCCCAGCTACTCAGGAGGCTGAGGCAGGAGAATAGCTTGAATCTGGGAGGTGGAGGTTGCAGTGAGCCGAGTTCACATCATTGCACTCCAGCCTGGGCGAAAAACAACAACAACAACAACAACAACAAACAACAACAAAAAAAAAGGAAAGGAAAAAAAGAAAAAACTGCCACAAAACTTATGATTTAGCAATTGCATTTTTCAGGGGCTAGCTAAAGAAATGTCCACACATATGTGGAAAGATGCAGCTACAAATGTTTACTGTAGTATGATTGGGCTAAAAAAAAAATGGAAACAACCCAAATATTCATCAATATAATAATTGCTAAATAAAATGTGGTATATGCACACTATGCAATTTTATATAGGTGTTAATAGAAAGGATCTACTTCCATAGGTAAAAATACAGACAGGTCTCTAAGACACAGAGTCTTGGAGAGAAGGACCCTAGAGATACACACCAAACTCACAGCAGTAGTTACCCCTGGACACGTGGGAGGGAAGGGAACATGAATGAAGAATTGTGGTCAAAAAAGAGTTTAACCTTTCTTTCCCCAATATCATTTATTGAAGGGCTATCCTTTCTCCATTGTGTGTTCTTGGCACCCTTGTTGAAGTTCAGTTGGCTGTAAATGTGTGGATTTATTTCTGGTCTCTTTATTCTGTTCCATTGGTCCATATGTCTGTTTTTAGGCTAGTACCATACTGTCTTGATTACTGTAGCTTTGCAATATATTTTGAAATCAGGAAGTGTGATGCCTCTAGCTTTGTTCTTCTTGCTCAAGATTATTTTGGCTATTTGGGGACTTTTGTGGTTTCATATGAATTTTAGGATTACTTTTTCTATTTCTATGAAAAATCCCATTCGAATTTTGATAGGAATTACATTGAAACTGTAGATTGCTTTGGGTAGTGATATAGTTTGGATATATGTCCCCTCCAAATTTCAAATTTCATGCTGAAATTGGATCTCTAATGTTGGAGGTGGGGCCTGGTGAGAGGTGTTTGGGTCATGGGGGGTGGATCCTTCATGACTAGCCTGGTGCTGTCCTTGGGGTAATGAGTGACTTCTCACTCCGTTAGTTCCTGTGAGATCTTGTTGTTAAAAAGACACTGGCACTTCCTTCTCTCCTGCTCCCTCTCCTGTCACGTCATATGCTGACTCCCCTTCCCCTTCTGCTATGAATGGAAGCTTCTTGAGGTCCTCACCAGAAGCAGATGTTGGTGCCATGCTTCTAGTACAGCCTGCAGAACAATGAGCCAAATAAATCTCTTTTCTTTATAAATTACCTAGCCTCAGGTATTTATTTATAGGAATTCAAGCAGACTAAGGCAGGTAGTTTGACATTTTAAAAATATTAATTCTGGCAATCCATAAATACAGGATATCTTTCCATTTATTTGGTCTTCTTCAATTTCTCTCATCAATGTTTTATAGGTTTCAGTGTACAGATCCTTCACGTCCTTGGTTAAGTTTACTCTAGGTATTTTTTTTTCTTTTTGATGCTACTATAAATGAGATTGTTTGCTTAATCTTTTTTGGATAGTTCATTGTTAGTGTATATAAATGCAACTGGTTACAAAAATTACATTTGTGTTGATTTTGTGTCCTGCAACCCTATGAATACTTTCATTTTTAAAGAAGACAGTATGTATTGCTTATGCATTTTGCATTTAAAACTAGTAAAAACCACAAATCATTGCAAATATAAGGCAAAGCAGTAGTATAAAGAAGGGAAAGCTCTGCTCTACTTGGGAGTGTTAAGGAAGACTTCGGAGAAAAAGAAGTCTATGAATTGGGATTTTAAAAGGCTAGTAGGAGTCTGACAGGCTGAGGTGGAAGAGAGGGGCATTATTACATACTAGGGCAGCAGCAAAGATACAGAGATACAACCACACTTAGGGCATTTCCACATAACTGGCCCATTCAGTGGAGAGGAATGGATTGGGGCAGAGGAGTGTGACACTGAGGGAGGCATATACATCTGGGAGTAAGACTGCACTGGAAACAGTGATTTTTATATATATCTTGCTCAGGAGTTTTTGAGCTTACTCCTGTAAGCAATGGAAAGCCTTATGAGAGGTGACCTTATGAGAGGTGACATAACCAGATGTTGAATTTGGAAAGAGAGAGTGATTTTTCTGTCCTGAGGCTGCAGAAGACAGATGTGCTCACTACCCAGCCAATTTATAGCATCACAGCAGATTATCACATGTCTATATTGGTGTTCCTTAAATTGCCTAGCATATATGGATTATTTTTCTTATAAAGGTTTCCAAGTGTATAGGAAAATGTGAAGTATTTTTGCTATTAAAAGTAATGGCAAAAACCACAGTTGCTTTTGCACCAACCTAATATAATAATAAAACATATGCCTAATATACAGATTTCAGTAATTTTTAATTAAAATTATACCACACACATCTTTGGAAGAGTGCACAAATCTTAAGAGTAAGCTTGATGTGTATTCACAAAGCAAACACACCTAATAAACCACAATAGAAATCAAGATGTGAAACATTACCAGCATTACAGGAGGCTCTTTCATGACCCTCTTAGAAATCACACTCCCAAAAAGTAACCACTATTCCAACTTCCTCTGGAATTGATTTTTGAGTATAATATGAGGTAAGAATTAAGGTTTTTTCACCGATATTGCTATGGAATTGGTCCAGCTCCAGTTATTGAAAAGACTGCCACTCCCAACCCCTGCACGTCAGTGTCACTTGTGTTGTAGAGCAGGTGACTCTGTGTGTATAAGTCAGTTTCCGGACTCTACTTGGTTCCATTGTCTATTTGTATATCCTTGCGCCAATGCTTTACTGTTGTAATACGTGTAACTTTATAGTAATTCTTTATAGCATTGTGAGTTTTTCAACTCTGTTTTTCAATTTTAGCAGTGCTTAGCAAGAGAAACAAGTTTGACCAAAAAATAAATAAATAAATAAAAATTATCAGTGCTATTCTTAACCTATTGCATTTCTGTGTAAATTTTAAAATCAGATTGTGAGCTGCCCCAAAATGCTACTTGAAGTTTTATTTGGATTGCATTGAATTTATGGATCAATTTGGAGGGCAATTGGTATCTTTATAATTTTAAGTCTTCTAATCCATGAACTTTGTATATGACCACAACTATTTTAGGACCTCTTAAACTTCTCTCAGTAACCATTTGGTAGTTTCCTGTTTAAAAGATCCTTTGTTAGATTTGTTTCTATGTTTTATTTTTTATGCTAATGTAAATGCTATTATATTTCCATTTTTATTTTATAACTGCTTGCTGCTAGTATATAGAAATGCAGTTAATTTTTAAATATTTACCTTTAAGCCATTTTGGCTAAATATGTATATTAATCCTAATAGATTATCTGAACATAATCAGGTTGTGTGCAAATACTGACAGACATTTATTATTTTCAATTTTTATCTCCTTTATTTTTTCATGCCTTATTATACTGCATAATACCACTAATACAATGTTAAATAGAAATGATAATAATGGACATCCTTGTTCTGTTCTGATCTCATAGTGAAAATCTTCAGTATTTCAACATTTAGTATATTGGCTGTAGGATTTTTGTATTATACTAAGGAAGTTTCCATTTCACCTTAGTTTAATGTTTTTATTTTGAGTGAATGTTAAGTATTATAAAATACTTTTGAGGCATCTGTTGAAATGATCATATGATTTTTCTCTTTCATTCTACTAATAGTAGAATTTGCTTCTCTAGGTCTCAGTTTCTCCATCTGTAAAATGAGTAGATTGGGTCAGATGATCTGAGTTCTTCCTCTAATATTTCAGGGTGCATGAATTTTCACTGTCATTAAAACATTCCTTGGTACCACCAGGGTTCTTCTTGGACTGGCCTTCAGTGAAGTTTCCCTAGAGCGTTCTAGAGTGACCTCCAGGAGGTCAGAGACTTGAAGCACTATCAACTTCCCAGCACCTGCAGATATGTTATGAGCAAATCTCTACCCAACTTATTGGCCCATTTTGACCCTTTCAATGGAGAAGAGAAATGACCAACTAGAAGGCCTAATCCGAGTCCCCTAGTGTAGGTACTTCCAACCAATCTGATTCCATCTCAACTCAAGGCTGGAAGGATGAGGAGTCCTGAAGTGGGAGCTCAACACCTTGTTCTGTGAGGAGAAAAGAAGAAATTCTTTTTTGTTGTTTTTTTGTGGTGGTTTGTTTTTTTAATTTTAATTTTTATTTTGGGTTCTGAGGTACATGTGCAGGAAGTGCAGGTTGGTTATATAAGTAAACATGTGCCATAGTGGTTTGCTGCATCTATCAACTCATCACCTAAGTATTCAGCCCCACATGCATTTTGCTATTTTTCCTAATGCTCTCCCTCCCCACACCCCACCCCTCGACAAGTGTGTGATGTTCCCCTCCCTCTGTCCATGTATTCTCATTGTTCAGCTCCCACTTAGAAGTGAGTACATGCGATGTTTGGTTTTCTGTTCCTGTGTTAGTTTGCTGAGGATAATGGCTTCGAGCTCCATCCATGTCCCTGCAAAGGACATGATCTCTTTCCTTTTTATGACTGCAGAGTATTCCATGGTGTACATGTACCACATTTTCTTTATCCAGTCTATCATTGATGGGCATTTGGGTTGATTCCTTGACTTTCCTATTGTGAATGGAGCTACAGTGAACATACATGTGCATGTATCTTTGTAACAGAATGATTTATATTTCTTTGAGTATATATCCAGTAATGGGATCGCTGGGTCAAATGGTATTTCTGGTTCTAGATCTTTGAGGAATCACCACCCTGTCTTCCACAATGGTTGAACTAATTTACATTACCACCAACAGTGTAAAAGCATTCCTGTCTCTTCGCAACCTTGCCAACATCTGTTGTTTCTTGACAAAAAGAAGAAACTCTTAAAGATGAGAACCTTAATGAAGAAGACTTGAGAGAAGGGTAAGTTTAAGAGTTCATGTATTGGAACTAGGTAGAGGTAGCAATTGTACAGCACTGTAAATGCACTAATGGCCAGCGGATTATTCACTTTATAATAGTTAAAATGGTGGTGGGGTGGTGGGGAAGTCCAGTATGCAGCACTCAAATGCTGTCTGCAAAAATAATGTTAATTCTGATGTTCTCCATTCATGCTCCACTAAACTTTGGAAAAAAGAGATTAGACTTGGGCTTATAGAGTAAAATTAAGTCCAAAGTGTGAAAACTTTAAGTAGACAGTTTGGGATCAATGCAAGGAACACTGTTTCACCAGTCTGAAATGTCCAAAGATGAAACAGGCTCTCTTGGGGTCAGTGATTGCATGTTGGTGGATTCAAACTCAATGCACTTGGAATTGAGAATTGGCTGGTGGGCTGAGGTGACCCTAAGGCTTTGCTAACTCCAACTCTGACTTATGCTCCTTCTCATTTGAAAGTCGTCCAGGCCTTTCACCTTCCTCATAAATAGTTTCTTTAAGGCTGGGTGTGGTGGCTCATGCCTGTAATCCCAGCACTTTGGGAGGGCAAGGTGGGTGGATCACGAGGTCAGGAGATCGAGACCATCCTGGCTAACATGGGGAAACCCTGTCTCTACTAAAAATACAAAAAATTAGCCTGGTGTGGTGGTGGGTGCCTGTAGTCACAGCTACTTGGGAGGCTGAGGCAGGAGAATGGTGTGAACCCAGTAGGTGGAGCTTGCAGTGAGCTGAGATTGGGCTACTGCACTCCAGCCTGGGCGACAGAGCGAGACTCCATCTCAAAAAAAAAAAAAAAACTTTCTTTAAATAGATAAGAGTTCATTGCAGAGTCAGGAAATCTAACTATTCGAAGGGTGTTGCCATTAGATGACAGTGAGTCCAACTTCCCAAGGGTTAGAAGGTTTCGGGTCATTTCTCTGTTGTAAGAGTATTATAAGCCTAGGTTTGAAAATAGCATAAGAAATAGCAAATGGAACAACTATTTTCAATAAGAATGATGACTGCTATGTATTCCAGTTGTTTTTTGCTGCCAACAGCCCCAAATTTAGTATAAAATGTCAACCATGAATTCTGTGGGTCAGGAATTCAGGAAAGGCAATGACAGAGATGGTTTGCTCCTGCTCCATGATGTCTGGGGCCTCAGCTGAAGACTTGGTGGTCTGGGGGTGACTCCAAGGCTGGGGGCTGGAATCACCTGGAGGCTTCTTTATGCACATGTCTGGGGCTTGGGCAGGGGCTTGGCAGGAGTGCCTACAGATGGGTTCTCCATGTGGCCTGGGCTTCATCACCCAGTGGGATCTTCAGGATAATTGGGTTCCAAAAGTCAGTGTCACAGCAGAAAGGGAGGAAGCTGCGTCTCTTCTTGTGACAGGTCTCAGATGTCACACAGCACCACTCAGGCTGCATTCTACTGGTTACGTGTGAGTCACAAGCTCACTCAGATTCAAGGGGGAGGAGACCTGAACCTCTTCCCTTCCAGGAGCATGTGGGATGGGAGAGATTTTCACAACCACCTCTGGAAGCTAGAATCGGCCACACTGTTGACATCTTTCTATAATATCATCAACAAGTCCTTCATATCGCCGAAAACTCTACCTTCTCTTCTTCCCACCATTCTGAAACCACGTGCCTTCCTGCCCTCCTTATTACAGACAGAAGTGGTTTGGAAGTTACTTCCCTTTTCTTTTTTATTTTCTATTATCCCGTTAACTAATTTCACCACAAGGCACCTTACTATTTTATCTACTTTTGTTTTACTTTCATTTCTCCTCCTCTCTGTCTCTTTGTTCCTTTTACAAGTGAAGGGGAAAAACTCTCAAGTCTTAAACAGAATGATAAAGATCTGCTAGAGACACATGAAGGAAAAGAAAGCTGGATGTTTCGACATTTGCTTAGACAGAATGAGGAGCCAGAGCCATGGAAGTCCTTCAAAGTGATAAGGAGGCCTTTTTTAGAATCCCTCAAGTCCTTCTCTGCCTTTCTAGGTATGCCAAATTTCCCTCAAGAATAAGGTTTAAGATACATGAAAAACTTGATTTTATCATATTTTATTTCAGTTATATTACAGCTTAAATAAGCTTTTGTGGTTTGGCCTGGGAATGTAGTATGTATTCCAAGTTTTTAACTAGTGACTAACAAGTGAGCTTAAAAACCCAAGGACCTTGTAAGCTGGGGGTGGCCTGTGTAATGCTTCTGAGGCTCCTAGCCTTAGATAGCGATTTACTACTTGCTCAAGCACCCTGGCCAGCTGGAATCCAGGACAAGGGAGGCAATCCTGAGATCAGACAAGCCAGCTGCACTCTGCTAAGTGCTGTGCGCAGCCAAGGTCTCAGAGCTGTCTTCTGTCTCCACAGCCCCTGTGCTTTCTAGTCCACTGACTGACCTTGTGGCCTGCGGCTGCAGGGGAAACTGAAAAGGTAGAGATGTTCCATCTTGTCGCCCTGCCCTAATGAAATTTCACTTTTCAAAGCCCACTCTGGAACAAACCACAAATCCCATCAGAATTCTGAGCGTTCATGTTCTGATTAGGGGCTAAAGAGAGTAGACCTCTTATTACCAAATCCAAAGGAAACTGCACTTCAACCAGGTTCACCCAGAAGCAGCAAAATGATTGACTTGGGGGAAGGTTAAAGTGTGGAATAAATCCTACGATAAGAACTTGCAAGTACTTGCTCAGTTAAACATAGTGGTTATTGGACCTAACCTGAAGGCGGCTCTGACTCTCACTGTCAAGATTACCCATTCATGCAAAAGTGGCACAGCTCTTGTAAGAAGAAAACAATCGTTCCTGGCATATTACCACAGGAAATTATCTCTCATTTTCCAATGCAATGAAAGTATGGAATCATCAGATATATTTCTTCAAGAAATACACAGGGTCTTGAAATTTTCCTTGTAGGGGTACAAGGAAAAATATAAACAATATTAAAATCTTCTTCAACAGGCCGGGCAGGGTGGTTCATGCCTGTTATCCCAGCACTTTGGGAGTCCGAGGTGGGCGGATCACAAGGTCAGGAGATTGAGACCACCCTGGCTAACACGGTGAAACCCTGTCTCTACAATTAGCTGGGCGTGGTGGCATGCGCCTGTAGTCCCAGCTACTTCGGAGGCTGAGGCAGGAGAATGGCGTGAACCCAGGAGGTGGAGCTTGCAGTGAGCCGAGATCATGCCACTGCACTCCAGCCTGGGTGACACAGCAAGACTCTGTCTCCAAAAAAAAAAAAAAAAAAAAAAAAAATCTTCTTTAACAGAGCTCCCACTTACGGCCACTCTGATCACCAAGTTAGTGTTGGCCCAGCCTCTAGCCCCAGAGAAGCCAAGAATTAGTGCATCGATATTTCTCGTCTTCATACTGCACAGTGAAGTCAGTAATTGATCTTGCCTGCTTCTTCATTAGTAAATCGCCCCTGTCCCCTCATTCTGTGTGTGCATTGCACACCCTTGTTCTCCTGGGACCACACATTTCCCTGTGTGTTGCAGGTACTTCCAAAAACAGTCTCCTATAGAGACCTGCTGCTCCAGTAGTTTCTTATCAAGGGCCCATTTGTACAGGGGAATAATTTTCTAGTTGGAAAGCAATAGACACAACTTACATTTATTTTTAAAGAAAAAAATTGTCAGCGCTAACGGGGCTAATGTCTCCTGCTGGGATGTTAGGCTACCGAATTATTCTCCTCCAGGCGATTTGTAGACCCATTAATTGAGAAATTAGAGAAATAAGGGCACATATGCCTATGTAATTAAACTGCCCATTTTGCCTTTCTTCAGTAAAGCAGTTTCCAAGGATGTTAACTGGCCGGTGAGTTTCCCTGTGCCTGGTAAATCTTGATAAGTTGTACATTTAAAAAGAACTGCTTCTACCTTTAAACTGTCAGGGGGCTTTTTTTTTTCTTTAAGCAGATTTAGCACTTTGAAGAGTTAATTACAAATCTAAGAAATATTTCTGTAAGGTGTGCCTCTTGGCATATTGGATGCTAATGGCCCCTTCCTGCCATTAAATGATAATAATTTTCTATTAGATTTTTTTTTTTTTTTTGCTTTGCCTGTGGCTGTGGGGAGGGAGCTTTCCTGAGAGCAGCCACCAGATTGCTGCTTTGTTTTTAGCTAGACATTCATTTCCTCAGAGTTTTGCTTTATGAGGAAACTATTTGATTTCTGTGTCTGCAGTTCTCCCAGTCCAGTGTCTGCCATTCATCACCCCAGTTATCCTGATGTCATCACAGATACATTGTCCTTTTTATGATGATTGTGGGAGAAATGACCATCCGTGTCCTTGGCTTCTCTGTGTCTTTATCGGCCCTGACACATTCCTTTTGATAGTTAATTGTCCCTTTTCTCCTTACTTTTATTTCCAAGAAATAAAATACACGTATACTTTACTTTAGGAAAAAAAAAAAGAGAAATGGCAAAATGGAAGAGAGAAATTGTGTTTTGTGCAGTTTTTAAACAAGCAGCAATGGTAACTGGCAACAGTCCTTTTAATATTTTTTACATTGACAGTTTACAGCAATCATTTATTTGTCCCAGATTTTCTGGGACAGTCTCAATTGCAAATATTTTGGCCTGCTCTTGTCTCTTCAGACAAATGCATTTAAAATAAGAAAGATTAAAAAAAAAACTCCTTTGTTGATGACTATATCCTGAAGTTTAAGTTCAAAAAATACAACTACGATGAGCATCTGAGTAAGCACAGATAGAGTTTACAGTTAAAATTAAATAGCACAGAGGCAAATCTAGCATATTTTAAAGGGGTGTGTGTGTGTGTGTGTGTGTGTGTGTGTGTGTGTGTGATTTCACTGCCGATAGAGGCAAATAATAAGCAGGTCAATAAATAAGTATAATTAGATGCATTGTCAAATTAAAAAAGGAAAAAGTGCAGGCTTTGGAACAAAATAGATGTGGGCTGGAGTCCTGGGAGCCTTGGTCGGAATCTTGACTCCATCATCTAGAAACAAATTCCCACCAAACATGTCTGAACCTCAGCCATATTAAATGAAAACAATAATATTCATCTGATAGTGTGGTGGTTAGGGCCAAAAGAGCAAAGGTTTGTAAAGTTCTTAGTACAGTGCCTAGCATATAGAATTGCCTGAAATAAAAAGAGGCACATTCATAATAGGATTTTTAGGAGCAACAGAGCTATGTTATAGTTAATACAAGACTTTCTGGAGGGGGCAGGAAAGAGGAAGCAGTGAGGAAGGAGAATCCGCAGCGTTCTGGCAGGAAAGTACTTCTTCCTTCACTGTGTCTTGTCTGAAATCAAGTGAACCCAGGCTCCCACCTCTGCCCAGACCTGGAGCCTAATAGCCTAGGAGTGGATGAGCTGGGCACTAGAGCAGCCCCAGGACTTCCCTTGGATGTCCCTTGTCAAAGAAGCCATGTTGTCTGTGTCCCTCTGGGACGTAGACCCATCATTAGAGCATCTTTGAGAAAATCTGTGCTCTTCCAACCCATTTTTCCTATTGAGCCAGGGCTAGGGCAGGACAGGTTGACTACCAAGTCCGCTTTCCTCCTCTTCATTCCAGGGCCCACTGCATGAGTGAGGAGCAACTCACTGCTCACCACCTCATCACAGCTGCTTGAAACTGCCACTTCCAGAATCATTTGAGTGCACTCGGAAACTTGGCAGCAGTTGTTGGTCAATTGCTCTTTAGAGTAGATTCCAGAAGTGGGTTCTGAGCCAGCTGTAAGTGGAAATGGATCTGGTTAACTAGTGGCTCTCAAAACCCAGGTGCATTAGTCTCATCAGGTGGGCCTGTTAGAAATGCAGCTTCCTGGACCCCTTCCTTGGTGATTCTGAGGCAGCAGCTATTTCTATAATATCAAAGAATGAGCTTCTCAATGCATCTATTATTTCTTTAGTGTGTACCCAACCCAGTGCTAAGTGCTTCGCATACATGATCCATTTTTGTTTCTCCTCAATCCTGTGAGGCAGCTATCATTGACACCAGCTAGGAAGCTCAGGAAATCAAGGTTTGGAGAGGTTAAGTTACCTATTTAAAGTCACTCAGCTGGCCAAACTCTGTAGGCCAGCGATGTTGAAGCCCTGTGTCACAGGTCACTCTTGTCCACTGGATCCCCACCAGCCCCCCAGATCTTCTCTATGTGAACTCCACTGAATTTGTTTTGGATCTGGATGGACCAAATGCATGGTTCTAACTTTATGAAACAAAAAATCAAAAACGTAAACACCACTTTCTAATGGTCCTTCTGGGTAATCCAGGGCCCTTAAAGGTCCCGTCTTGCATTACTAGGCATAAAAGAAGATCCACTTCTCCAATGTTTTTTCCACTCTCCAGTAAAAGAGTTTATTGAAGACTTCTTTCTACTATCTTTTGTCTCCGAAATAAAGATGTAACAGGCCATCATTTCTGTAATCCTTTTAGGTATTTTTTTTCCACATTTCAATGGCAGTAATATTTCTTCAATATGCTTTTTCACCCTGTTTGTCTAAAGTGGATGTGAGACAGTTTGAAGTGATTGGCTTTATTATTATTCTGATGTTTCCATTGTTTTCCATTTAATAAGAAACATGTAACCACAGGCTCACAGGCTACTCTTTGATTTCTACAATTTTTCCAAAAGTATTATCATTTTGCTTTCAGATAACACTCCAAAAAAATAAATATTATTGTATCAACCATTCTACTTAGCATTGGTTTTGAGTATTAGAATTGAGCCCCAAGATTGAAGACCCTTGTTAATTTCACTAGCAACACATATGTGCATCCACTTAGTATAAGACAACTAGGGGGACTCAGCATGGAGAAGAGATTTCCGTTTTCAATTGTGCAGACCATGGGGAGGATAAGAATAATTCTGAGGAGCTGTTAGGAGAATCTTTTGGCTGTTTTGCTTTCTAAAACCAAGAAGATGTGGAAACAGCAGACTACCCTCCTCTTATCTAGAGGCTGTGCCTGTAATTTTAAAAAATATTAAATTGGGAAGCAGTTGATGAGCTATTTTCTAAAGTCTAGATAAGCAGCAAATATATGCTAATCCTAAAAGAGAGGCCATTTTTGGTGGGGAGCAGACTGGAGCTTTGTTCTAGAAATTCTTTCTCAGTTAATAAAGCCAGAATGGCCTTGTAGAACCTCAGTTTCAACAAATCATATTTCATTCTGTCTAAGCAGAGCCACTACATATGATTGTGTTGGGCACTCAGGGCCTTGGGGTACCTGGCTGAGGCCGAGTGAGGTTGAGTCGTCTCACAGCCTGTTCTCTGCAGGCTGAACCCACCCAAAGGTGCCATATGCCACCAAGGCATGCACCTGTAGGCTCGGCCACCCAGGTAGAGCCTGGGTAACCTAAGGTGTACTTTCTCCTCTTTCCTGCTTACCTCACATGGTAAATGTGTCTGTTGTTACTAACAAGAAAAAGGAATCAGCAACAGGGATTGTCTCCAGGAATGAGCCAAGTGATGGAGTTCTTATAGAAAATACTATTCAGTTTTAATTTGTGTAGTTGATTTTCAGATAGTCATAAGTAAATATTAAATGTTTATAAAAATGCAAATAATTCCTCATGGTTTAAAAATTGAACTTCAAACCTCTCACAAATTAAATATAAACAATTAATAGAGTGGTATATTGGGGTAAGGATAAAGCAGAATCTTTGTTTTTTTTAAATAAAAAATAGAATGTAAAATTTTAAAAAGAGGCAACAGTAATGACAAGGAAAAATACATGGTGATACTGAAAAACAGTGCTTAGCTTGTAAATGCCACAGAAAAACCCAAAACATTCAAGGCAGAGTGTTATAGAAAGCAAACTCGAAGCTGCACTGTAGAGATGCAGTGATAGATCTGAACAGAATCTCTGTCCACTCAAACCAATAACTGCATCCACGTCTTTGGAGGTTCTGCTGCCGTCTCTCAAGCAGTGCAGTTTTTCTGGGGACATCTGGCAATGTCTAGAGACATTTTTGGTTGTCACCACCTGGGGGTGGCTATTGGCACGGAGTGGGGTGGAGGTCAGGGGATGCTGCAAAACATCCTACATTGTTCAATACACCACAACACCCCCACTCATGACAAAGAATATCCAGTCCAAAATGTCAACAGTGCTGAGGTCATCAGGAAACCCTGCTCCTTTAGGATTGCATCCAATCCTGAGCAACAGAAAAATCCTACTGCTGCAGTGACTTAAATAATTAAGAAGTGTGTCTTAATTATTAAGACACAATATAAGACACACTTAATTATAAGAAGTACAGTGGATGCCAGGCCAGAGCTTATGTTGCAGTCAGTGATGTCATCAAAGGCCCAGGAGCCCCAGAAAAACTCTTAGAAGATGCACATTTCAACTGGGCACATTACCAAAATCAAACTGAGCTCGCTAGTAGGAAAACAGAGTCATGGATATTGTATAGGCCAATGGCAGGGTCAGTCACAGATACACTTTCCCTTTGCTGTGATGCCTCTGCCTCTAGCCTGCCTTAACTACCCAGCAAAGCTCTATCCAGCCACTTTCTACCCAAATTTGGCTCTTCATTGGAGTCTTCCAGGCTATTCCCAGGCCACACTGATTTCCCTGAACCAGATTTCAGTCTTTGGGGACAAGGAGAACCTCAGGGCCAGAAAGGAGGCCCTAAGGGAGAGAAATAGAGCTTTTGCCACAAGAGCAGTAGCCGATGAATTGGACTTGTTTCTTTGCAGGGAGATGGAAAGGTTATAGTAAGATGGCATGGACATCTGTGAACAGAATAAAGAGATGCCAGTGAGGAGAAGCAAACTCAGAATTTTTTTTTAGTTGGGCAAGCTTAATTACTTACTTAAAGTAAAATCTCGAGTAAAATCAATAGCAAATTCAAAAATATAATGTAAGGATTTTATAAAGGGTTTTTGGCAACCATTACACAACAAACAGTGGGTGGGAAAGAAAACATAAAAAGTAAAGCCAAACAGCTTGCCTATTATTACTAATAGGCAATGCTATTAATAAATAGCTTGCTTATTATTATTGCAATACTGCTAGCAATAAAGGTGACAAAAATCATAATAGTAAGGTAAAGCCTTTGAGTCAACCTCCAGTCCACTGGAGCCCCATTGCAAAGAAGGATACCGAGGTGTCATCTGAGCTTGAGAGGAGAGTAGGGTGATATTTTACTGATTAGTAATTGGTAGAATCTTCCAAGGATGTGGAAGGGGAAATAGTGTTGAGTGAGACATATATCTTCCTAGCCATGACTTTGTCCATAAATCCAGATAACAGGTTGGCCGCAGAGACATTGGTCATGAAAAAGTGGGCCATACAGTGGTCTCCTTATGACAATGTGTGGACTCTCCCTGAAATTACCTAAGAAGTTCCCAAGACTTGGCTTTTCCTGCCAGTCCAGAGAAAGTTGATGAGATTATATCTTAAGTTTTCTTTACATCATCCTTGCACTGATCATTCATACATTTGTTGGTGGCTTCCAGCAACAGCTGCTTCCAAAGGACCCCATCATCCTAAAAGGGCTCATTATGCCAGCCTAATGAACCAGTCCTCTAAATCAGAAGCCCTTTGATCTATTTAAAAATGAAACCCTGGCAGTCCCCAAAAAAACCTGCTAAGCAATTCTTAGAAGACTGCTTCTAAGGGATAGATCAGGATTTATTGAGCTCTAAAATGATCTCCCTAATAATTTGGTAGTGTTTTACTTCTTTTTATTTTACACTTCTGTTCTGATTTCCCGTGAAACAGTATCTCTCAGAAAACCCTATAAGACTGAAAGATTTATCCTGTTTTTAAACACTTGGACTCTCCCTGAGAATTGCACTCTGTTGGTAAGGAATGCTGCTTAATTCTGTGTTCTAAACAGCCCCTCAATAACAGTGGAAGCTCTCAGTAAATACTTAGTAATCAATTTCAGTTACATTTGCTCAGAATGATCAAAATGGCATGGCTGTACTATTACATATGCATTAAGTGACATTACAGTCATACGTTTTAAACCTATTTTCAAACCTATTTAGAGTTTCCTTGCCAGTGTGTTTGATATAACAGGGCATGTGTTTTGAAAGAGGCTGAAGGAGAAAAAGGGATCTGTGCATAATGACCATAAGCGTATCCTCCGGTTGCTTTCCTGTTTCAGGGGCATGTAGGATGTACTTGAAAGGTCACTGATTAGTCCAGTTCCATATCAGTAAATAGTGTTTTGAAACAGACAGAGGAAAATAATAGCCAATGGAGTTTTACCAATATAATAAAGTAAAAAGCAGGGAAACATGGTTTATAGATTATTTTCTCCAGCAGGATGCTTTCAAATATGACAAAATGGCACCTGAATAGCACACTGTGGACATATTTCACCGGTCTTTGATCAGACTTGATATCTAGATTGGATTTTTATTCTGCATTAAAATGTAGATTGATCTGGCAAAATCTGATACAAAATTGCCTGGAATGAACAGCACAGGAAAGGATGTTAAGCTGAAGACAGTGTAAAGAGTCTTGCTCAATGGGTTTGGGAAATCCAGCCCATAGACTTGCCTATCATCCATGACTGCCTTGGTAGCTCATCTAAATTTGAATGGGTCTGTGCACTGCTACCCCTACTTTTTTGCTCTTTTTTCCATCTTGCACCCAACTGACATGAGTCAAAGGCCTTCAGTGTATCCCTTGGCAAATTCAGGCGGTTTTCCACCCAATAGCCGTTCTATCTTGCTAAGCAAACTGTGATGTTGTTTAGGTGTCAGTTGACCGTGTGTCTCAGAGACACCTGGATTTCACCCACCATCCCCTCCTCCTCTCACCCAGAGGAAGATTCTTGACAGGTCTAAGCCCATCACGGGTAGTTCCAGTCTCCTTCACTTTGGTTGGTTTAAGTATGGGCATGTGGCACAATTCTGGTCAGTGAAATATGAGATGAAGCCTGTGGGGAGTGCCTAAGAATATTCCCCTTGCTTTTAAAAAGTTCACAAAACCCATCCTTGTCTTTTTTGGACATTGATGTCTACATCAATGGGAGCATCCATCTTGGAGCCATGAGAGCTGCCGGCCGATGGAGGAAAGCCCACACACTGAGGTAGCAGAACAGAAGGAAGAAAAGAAATGGAATCCTTTATTACACCATTGAGATGCTGAGTTCACCCAACCTGCCCACTAAAGGTAACCACTATCCTGACGTAGTAGACACTGTGATGTACCACAGATCCCTTTTTCAGGACAAAGGCATTCATTTCCTCAGCTACCAGAAATATTCCTTCTCTGGAAATCACATTTGGGTATTGCTTCACTCCAAATAGGTCCCCTCCTTAGGGGAAGCCTGTATCCAATAATTGATTTGTATGGGGCACAAAGGCCTAACCACCTTGCTTCAATGGGGGAATAACTCTAAAGACCATCCCACCTCTAGAGTTTTTCGTGGATCAGCTAAAGCCTTGTGATTACATTTCAGTTTAACTTCCTCTTCTGTCCAGTACTGCTTCTCTTACCTCTTTACATGTGTTGTTCATGAAAGCACTTGTCAATAAATCTTCTGCATGCAAAACTCCATCTGAGTCGATTTCCAGTCTAACCCAGCATAAGAGAGTTAATTTTTAAAGTAATCTCACTCCTTTGCTTTTTAAAAATGACTTTGCCACCTAAAATCACATGCATCCTTAAATACTGTATATTATAACATGTGCCTGGTCCCTTCCCCAAGAGGACTTTACATAAATAGAGTCATACACCAGGTGTATTTTTTGGTGTCTGCCTTTTTCACTCAACACTATGTTTGTGAGATGTCATGATTTATTGCATAATACTTGAATTTTATTGATTTTATTGTGTTACAATATTGTAGAAATTTACCACAGACTATTTCTACATTATACTATTGATGGGCATTTGAGCTGTTTACAGTTCGGGGGCTATGATAAACAATGTTGCTATGAAGAGTCCAGTACATTTCTCCAACACACATTTGCGTGCATTTTTGTGGGGTATATATCTAAGAGTGGAATTGCTGGATCAAAGAGTTGGTATAGGTGCAGTTGTAGAATTCTGTCAACAGTTTTTAAAAGCGGTTGTGTGTACCAATTTATTGTCTATTAAAGTATGAGGGTTGTTGCTTCATATTCCTGCCAATACTTGGTTTTGGGGACTCTAATTTTAATCTTTACGATGGATATGTAGAGGCATGTGTGGTCTAATTTGATTTACCTTACTGCTAATGGGGTTGAGACTTTTTCACATCTTTACTGACCATTTGAATATCTTCTTTAGGGAAGTATCTGTTCATATCTCTTGTGTATATTTTCACTAAGCTGTTTGTCTTTTTCTTATTGAGCTTTAGTGTTCTTTACATATTCTGGATATAAACCATTTGTTGGTTACAGATGTTACAAAAGTCACAGCTTTCAGTGGCTTGATTTTTCACTCTCTCAATCACGTACTGTATCTTAATGAAAAGAAGTTCTTAATTTCAGTGTAGTCAAAATTATTAATCTATTCCTTATAGTTAGTAGTGCTCTTTCAGTTCTGATTAAGAAATATTTGTCTCTCCAATATCATGAAGCTGTTCTTCTATGTTACTTTATAGTTGTTTTATTGCTTTATCTTTTATACGTAAATATGTCTGCAGTATACTTGCAATTGTTTCTTGTGTACAATCTGAAATTATTTTTTTTCCACACAGATATTTAAATATCCCAGCACCATTACCTGAAAAGGCCATCCATTTCCACTGATCTTGGCAACACTTTTCTGAGAAATCAAGTGTCCGTATATGCATGGGCCTGATTCTGGGCTTTTCATTCTGTCCTAATTAGTCTATTTGTTTATCCTTTCATTGGCATCAAATTGTGTTAACTATTATAACTCTGTAACATTGATACCTCCAATTTCTTACCGCCCATTCATCTTTGGGAGTTATGGTTTTATCCCCAATCCTCCACCAAAACCACTCCATCAAAAACACTCTGCAAAATCTCCCTGGTCAAGTCTCCAATGACTTCCATGATGCCAAACCAAATGGCCTATTCTTGGTCCTCATCTTACTCAACCTCTCAAAAGCACTTCACGCACTTTCTTCACTAGGATTCAAGGAAATCACACTCTCATGATTTTCTTCCTAAATACCTGGCCATGTCTTCTGAGTCCCCTTTGCTGAATCATTCTCCTCACCCTAATCTCAAAATGTCTGAATCTCCTAGAGCTCAATCCCTGAACTTCTCTATCTACACTGTCCCTTAGGTGATCTCCTCCCATCCCACGGCTTCAATTCCAGCTACTCAATGATAGCATCCACATTCATATCACTACCCCCAACCTTTCTTTCAACTTCCTCATTGATATCTCCATTTGGATGCCAAGTAAATGCCTCAAATTTAAAATGTCCAAGACAAAATTACTGCCTTCCATCTTCTTCCTCAATCTAATCCTTCCTAGTGTTCCTCATCTTGGTAAATGGCACCATTCAACTAGTTTTTCAATTCAAGCCCCAAACTTTATTGTCATCCTTGATACCAAATACATTCTGAATTTAATCACGTTTGCCACCTCCATGAGTGTCACTCTGGTTTACATGAATCACTTAAGAATGGCTAGAATTGGAGAAAACTTAAGCTTAAACCAAGGATCAGCAAACTAGGGTCACCAGACCAAATCTGGCCTGCCGTGTAGTTTGGTAAATAAAGTTTTATTGAAACACAGTCATTCTCATTCTTTTGTGTATGGTCTCTGGCTGCTTTTGTGCTACAACAGCGAAGTTGTCATTGTGATAGAGACTATCTGGCCCATCAAGCCTAAAATATTTGCTACCTGGGAATTTACAGAAAAATTTTCCTGACCCCTGACTTTAGGGGGTCATTACTAGGCTCATGTAAAGACATCCAAAGGCATATGATCAAAGATTGGTACAAGGGTCAAATGATATCATGAAGGACAAAAGAACTTTCTAGTTTTCTATTCTGTCATTCTTGGCTTATTGCCTTACAGTCACAAACTGACTACTGCACCTCCAGGTATCATGTTCAAATTCCATGTAAGAAGAAGGGGATAAGCTAAGGAGAAAAAGGAGGAAAAAAAATAGTGTCAACCATATCTGTCACTTCTTACCAAAAAAGCAGAGATCTCCCTAAAGCTTTCTCAGCAAATTATCTGTTATATCTCACTGGCAGGAGCCATGTTACATGGCCACCTAGAGCTGCAAGGGGAATCAGGAAGCCAAGCATCTGGCTTTTCAGCTTGTCTAGTAGATGAAGGAAAGGGAGAGGAAATGAAGAATTGGAACTGGGTAAGCCATGGTGCAGTGTGTGCACATGAACCCCTTGTTATTTCTCTCCTGGACAACCTAACTAGTCTCCCTGCTTACATGCCTGCCCTTCACAGTCTATTAATCACACCAAAACCAGGCTGATGGTTCTCAAAAACAAATCACATTTTGTCACTTTTTGCTCAGAATCCTCCAGTTGTTCCCATCACACTTAGAGTAAAATCCAAAGCTTTCCAGGATCTCAATTCTGATGGTTCTCCAGTCTTCTTCCTGCCTCTCCCTCCCTGTTTCACTCTTATCCAGCCACACTGGCCTTTAGAGTGTTTTTTAAACACACAAACCATCCCGCCTGGGGGGCTCTGCTTGGGCATGTCTTGTTCCCACATTGTCACATGACTTGCTCCGTCACTATGTCCTGGTCTCTGATCAAATACCACCTCCTCGGAGAGGGCTTCCCTGTCATCTAAAACAGTACCCATATCACTTTTCTCTCCTTGCTTGCTTTATTTTTGTTCCTAGCACTAATAAGAACATAACATTATAATTGATGTTTATTTGCTTAGTTGCATATAGAATATAAGCAATGACCGTATTTATTTCATTACTGTATTTCCAGACCCCTAGAAGTAGGCCTTGGCACAGAGTAGGAGAAATAATTGTTAAACGAATTAGTGGATTCCCATTACTACCAGTTTGTCTATGTTTAAAACTCATTTTTCCTGATGTTCACAAGGAAATAGTATGATCTGAAAGTCTGGAATCTTATTTTATTCCCCCTTTGTCTCTCGGTAATCCTGAGGATGTCCATCAGTCTCTCAGAGTCTCGGTTACATCATCTGAAAACCAGGGTTGGGGACAAAAGTTGCTCTCTAAGTAAATGCTAGTCATCCTCAATTCAGCAAAAGGATCCCTATCCAACAGCAAAAGGGTCCCTATCCAACCAGAATGTCAGCAGAAGGATCTCTATCTAATCAGAGATAGGGCAAAGGGTCTGTTCCATAAGATCCATCCAAAAGACGCCAGATACCTCCTTGTGCCCAAGAGCTTGGCTTTCCTCTGCTCTCTCTTTTGAGGCTTGTCTCTTTTACAGAGATTTAATATATGTCACAGAAACAAGGTAATGAATCCTTTCTCTTTCAAAGCACCTTTCATTCACCCATCAGTATAAACAGCCAGAGCATGATTGATTGTAAGCAATGGACATATCCTCTCCTTTCATGGTTGAGCTTTTGTTGCTGCATTGTGTCTTGGCTATTGTGAAGTCTATGTTCTATGTCCTATGTGCTATATAGCCTGAATTTTTGAATCTTCTTATATATACAAAGCCATGCTGTGATTCTGGGAAAGGTTAAGGAAGAGTAGGCAGCCCACTGAAATGTGGCAGGTCAACACTGTGAGACCTTTGGAGGTGATCAGGTAGGGAGAGATCTCTGGGGACTATGTCTGACTGTCACCTGCCCCGAGAGGAGGAAAAGGCCAGAACATGGCATGGTCCCCTCCACTTAGGTCAGCAAGAGTGGGCAAAGCCCAAACCCTGCAGGAAGACTGAGGTTCAAACAGCCAGAAAAGGAAGAAGAAACTGACTGATGTGGGGAACTAGGGCCACTTCCTCTAGCTTCTTTTGTGTAAACCTCCTGGAAAATGATGCTGCCATGAGTGGCCAGTTAGAACTGACTCAAATCAAATGAGCAGGTGAAAAGTTTCCTAAATTTCTGTTTCATACTATTGATGGTTAATAGATAGATTACGGGAGGTGGTTTCTCCCTCCCCCACCGGAAACTGGCCAGAAAACTTACTTCTCATCAATGTGTGAGCAGTGGTCAAAGTATTTGTCATGGTGTAATGTATCACAGAATGACTTTTATGGCATTACAACAAATGCAGGCAGAGATCAGCAAGGCTCAGGAGATTTGTTGTCACATTAGAGTTGACCTGAAAACCTTCAAAGTCATGTATTTGTGATACAACTCACCCTAGCACTTTTCAAGGCACAAATATTCACAGTGTATCCTATTAAAAACACACACTCAGAGAGCCACTGTTATAATTATATGCTTCATTCATTAATTCATTCATTCATTTAATATTTACTGATTACTATCATCAATACTTTCTACAGTGAGTTCTAACACATCCCAGACTTTAAGATCATCTTTGAAAACATTGCTTTTTCCATAACAAGAAGTGTATTCACTTAACATACAAGTAGATTCCTTATTCTGTTATACAATTCACACAACGTCACACAAGAATAATACATTATCCTGGAGGTGAACCTGACTTTCTCTGTATCAAGGGTGATTAGTCGGCCATTTGTCTTGTTATTTCCAAGTCAAAATTAATATTTGCGTGCCGATGGAATTCCTTATCCTTGTGATATTTTTCAATATGTGACTAGCAAATAGATTCTAAACATATCCAGAGCAGGCATCTTATATTCTGCTTTATGCAAAGCACTGAGATTCAATTCACAAAATTTTTTAAGTTGAAAGGAACCTTAGAGTCATGACCTCTCATTCTACAGATGATTGACAGCCAGGTGGAGTGACTCGTTCAAGGTCACCAGCCAATGAGTGGCTAGATTAGGACTCTTTCACCTTTACACCCAATTTTCTGGTGTTTTACACCACATTGCCTTTGGATTTGATGTAGAAGAAACACTTTTTCGAAGTCTGGATGGATAAAAATGTGACATTAAAAATATTACCTTAAACTTTAAGCGGGGGAACTCCATAACTTAATATATTTGAATTCTCATTAGGAAGAGATTTCATTCAAAACCACCCGGCAATGGTCTATTACTTTATGGGCGTTCTACATTTCTCTATGTTCTATAAATTATTTCCAAAAGTTAAAATAATCAAAAACTAATCACCAGAGGTTCAAGCTACTTATTCACATAAAGTTATCAAGTATTTAAATTTCAAAAATGTAAATTAGAAGACAATGTTCTTTTTATGTGGTTTGTAGTTTGTAAATATATGATAGACACTTCCATATCTGCAAATAATCTAATAATCTGTAAACCCTGCAGTTGAGAAGAAAGAAAATAACACCTCTTGGAAATGGCTCATGAATGTAGCCTCAAAGTCCACGGATATGCATCTGGATGCAAGAAAAAGAGAATTAACATAGAGGAAAAGTCTCTGCCAGATCCAAATTTGAGTTTTAGAAGATTTCTACCTTTTAATTTAATGTGGACATAAATGAATATTAGTAATGTGAAAGCTTTTGAAAGAAGATGCTATGGGAAGTTCTCTTCAAGGGGTACATCATCCCTGCAATGGGAAAATGCCCAGAATTTAGAATGTGTAAGCGGAACCCGTATGAAGCCCACAGATATCTGGGTTGAGCTACAAAGCATTAGACTTTCAAACCCCAGAGCTTCTATTACTGGACAAGTGAGAAAAACCAGCTGCACTTTTGCATTCTAGTGGTAGGCAGAGGAAGAGTAGCACTCTGAGTGTATTTCATCACACTCACACAGGTTATCTTCTCCGTTTGATAGCTTGGCAGACAGGTTCACTGAATTGGATGCACCAAATTCGAGTAACTCAAATCTAACATCAATCAGCCTTGTTTTGTTAGTCTCTGAAACGAGCTTTTAAAAAGTGTCCTTTCTGTAACTCCTGAGCACAAAACTGTCCTCATTCTCCTGTGTAAATTGCTTTCTGTGACAACGCCCCTCCTGTACACAGCTCTTTAGGCTCAGACAAGCTTCCTTTTTACTTGCACTCAAATCCAGAACTTTGTAAACAGGTTTCTCCCGCCCTGCTTCGTAAGGTTTCCTCATTTTACACAACTGTCAAAAGCAACAGAGGACAGAGTGGTGGGAAGCAGCCACGGTAGGTGTATTGATAAAAGATGCCAGCGTCCTAGTTCCAACTGTGACACCCCTTTTCAATACATAAACTTCTCGCCACACTGAAATGTTCATTATGCCATTCAGAAGTAGAGGTCTAGTGGGACAATTTGCTGTAAAGCGCCTCCGTGATTATAAAGAGAAAATCAGTCACTTATTCTGCGGGGATTGTTCATAAGACTGACAGACATGCTCAGTGTGGAGCCGGGAGCCTGCACCTGGTCGGGAAACTGCAAGATGGGACAACGGTTTCTCTGTTGCTAATAATTATGCCTTGGGTTTAATCACCAACTTCATGCCTGACAAAATGGAAGCCAAAGACTGGGGAAATGATGAAGCAATAGGTATTTAAATCATGGAACATTTTTCATTCAATTAGTATGGTGATGAGGCGCGCCGTTTGTTAGGGATTCTAGCTGATGCCGACAGTATTCAATTTAAGGTTAGTTGAAATGACGGCAGCAGAGTTGAAGAAGTGACATACAACAATGAATATGTCAGTTCCCTATAGGCTGGAGATAGACTTTTGACGGCCTGAATCATAGCTCAGAAAGCTAAAATTGAAAAGCAGAAAGTAATTTGCTGCCTGATATTCACAGTACTTTCTCTTCATTTTAGTGAAAGCAAAGAATGGGGTTAGGAAAAGACAGCCTAGAGGAAGGAAACAGATGACTGTAGTCTGTAAATTCCATTTGCATATCATTAATCAATTTAGGCAGCTGGATGGTCTGGGCCTATTACTTAGAATACTATGTTAACCCAGCCCACTTTGTACTAGTCTAATTGCTCCATGGTACAGATAATACCACAGGAAGTGATAACATCGCTGCTCTGGCTTTGAAGCTGTCAACTTAACTTTTTTTTTCTTTGACAAATTTCACAATGATACTCAATCACATCTCTCCCTGGGAGGTTGCTTCTTGATGTCGTACTTTTAAATTTAAAATTGCTTATGAAATGATCTTCTACTTTTTCCTTCTCTCCTTTCCACCATTTGCAAAACCCTATCCATTCCGAGAATCACTAATCTTCATTAATTGCACAAACAGCATGTGAAATCTCTGCCAGGAGGTCTACTTTGATGCCCACCCTGCCATGAATATTAATGTATAGGCTTTTGCCAATGACTCAGGAAAAACTCAAGAGGCAGGGTCTATTGAGATACCATGTTTATTGCCACAAAGTGGCAATAGAAAAAAATGAATTAATTGAACAATTGGGAGTTCAGCTATTCAGTTCATTATCTCAAAGTGAAAGAGATGATAAAGATAGGATTAACTCTAGCTGGATGGGGATAAAAGGACCAACTTCAGTCACCTCTTAGCCACAAATGTGTAATCCATGCTATGGAGTTTTCTGGGGCAAAATTTTAAATGCAAGTGTTTCTCCTTAGCTAAGGGTACATAGATATCCTCTCCTATTATGTATCTATTGGTGTGTGCTCTGAGAATACTAAAGAGTAATTTTAGTTATAGCCCAAGTACTTGATGACTGTGTATTATATATGCCTCTGTTCTCATTCCTATGCCTTCTGGATGGGATGGACAAGGAGCTGGCTTTGAGGACCAAAGTTGTGCCATACCTAGCCGTGTGATCTCGGGCAACCATCTGTGGGCTTCAGTTTTCTCGTGGGTAAAATTAAATAAAAAGGTGAATCACTAAAGTTTCTCCTGTTCTTATATTGCATGATTTTATCCTTTTAAGTCAACGTGTATTGAACTACTGATGGGCTAGATACTGTACCCTGTGCCTCCCAGGCATTCTCTCATTTGCTCCTCCCAGCAGCAGATACAATTATTCATCCCATTCACAGGTGAGGACACCGAGGCCTAGAGAGAGAAAAGTCAAGCTCTGCATCTTATGCCCAGACATATGCCTGCCATGTGCCTCCCTATAACAGGTCTTAGGTATTACTTTTTCCTTTCCTTCTTTCTTTCTCTGCCTTTTTTCTTTGGTATTAAAATTATTGTTTTTAAGGAAATACTATTTGCTAATTGTTTAAAAAATCAATAAATACATAACAGCATTAATAACAAAACAAAACTAATCTACACCATCACCATCCAGGAAAAACTCACTAATATTAGGTAAGCATTATTCCAGATACCTTGCTATACACATGCACACCCAGCTGGAGCTGGCTAGACACACAGACAAAATGGGCAATTATTTCTAGAAATAAAGTGTGTAAAATTATATTTTACTTGATTCTAAGAATGAAAAAGAGGAAACTGAAGAAATGAGTCTCTGCAGGAGATATTATTTTCTAAAGAAGCTCTTTAGGGTTAAGAAAATGAGTTTATGAAAAACAGTTAAGAGATGGACAAGGTCTCACTCTCTCACCTAGGCTGGAGTACAGTGGCACAATCAAGATTCATTACAGCCTCAACCTCCCTGGCTCAAGTGATCTCCCCACCTCAGCCTCCCGAGTAGCTGGGACAACAGGCACGTGCCACCATGCCCAGCTATTTTTTTTATTTTTTATTTTTTTATTTTAGTGGAGACAGGGTTTAGCCACATTGCCCAGGCTGGTCTCGAACTTCTGGGCTCAAGCAATCCACCCACCTCGGCTTCCCAAAGTGCTGGGATTACAGGTGTGAACCACTGTGTCTGGCCTATATACTTCATATTTCAATTTCAGACACCATTAACTAATTCTCTGCTATGAAAGGTGAGGAAAGTAGCCCTAGTTCCCAAGTTCTGACACCTTCTGATTTTCATTAATTACTTTTTTTTTTTACTCAATAATAATAAGATTTTAACATTTACATTCTATGCTATACTCATAATTCTCAGGATTTGGAAGTAACTTCATAACTCCAGGATTTGTAGTTGGGTTCTCAGTTTAAATAGATTTATTGCTTACCTGTCTTTTTATCACATAGCTTCTTCATTCCTGAATACTTTCATTCTGATTCATGTCTTAGTTGACTGGAGTCCATCAAGTGGATTTTTCAAGGAGGACTCAGAAATGCTGAATCTCTAAATTATTTTGTGCTTGGGAATATCTGCTTGATGCTCTTATGTATATACAAACACTTGCCTGGATTTATTATTCTTGGGTCATTTTTTTCCCTCAGAATTTTGTAGACATTGCTACATCGTCTCCGGATATTGGGACTGTGGGGAAGTCTGAGGCCAGCACCATTTTCCCCCTATGGGTAACTTATTATTTTCCTTAGGCCTGATATCTAAAGAATTTTTCCTTTATCCTTGACTGTAATAACTTAATACCATCATGCCTCCATGTTGAATAATTTTTATCAATTTGTCCTGGGGGAAATGTGGGGATTGTTTTATTCTGCAGATCCAGTTCTTTAAGGCAGGGTAAGAGTATGCTTCCATATGATTTGGAGGATAATAGATAGGTTCCCCCCCATATGAAAGTGCCCTCCCATAACCTTACTAGTAAACCACTCTGTCTAAAACTATATCTTGTTCACTGTCATTTGCCTAGTGCTTGGCAGTATCTGGCACACAATGGACATGCCAAAAAACTCTGGTGAAATAGAACACAGGATAAACGGAAACGAGGAGGGTTGGGGAGAGGCTAGAATGAGAAGGGGCACTGGAAGGAGGGGCAAAAATTTTACTCTCTGCATTGCTGTGTCGAAGCAGTAATCCTTTAAACACTACTCAATTTTAATCCACTCAGGAAAATCACGGGTGGGGTGAACCACCGTTGACGAGGTGTTGTGCCTACCCCTTAGTGTGGGGGGTGATGGTAAAAAAGTTTAAACCCACTGGTTGGGCTAAGAAGCACTTGAACCCTTTCATCTTGGACACTGGTCTCCCAACTGCACTCCTGCTTGAGTGTTTTCCTGATCCAATTCATCTTTCCCGCTGCCTTAACAGTAATTTTTCTAAAAGAAACAACTAAAAACAAGTATTCACAGAGAAAATCTGCAGTCTTCGATTATTGAATATTTCCCTACTCATTTTTCTTCAGGAAGAAGCAAAGAAGTCCAAGTTCTTTGGAGTAAGATGCTCTCAAATGCCTAGGAACACTGATCTCCTAACTTGTCTTCCTGCTTTGAGTGTCCCTCTGAGGTTAAAGTTCCTGCCTCAGTCTCCAACAATGGTAAGTACAAAATCAATGTTAGTTCCTGACCGCTCCCCCTCTCGGTGTATTGGTCAATCACTATCTGATCATATTGTACTGAAATTAATTCTTGGAATGTCTGTCTTCCCCTAGACTATGAGCCTCTCTGGGCCAGATCCATGTCTTACTCATTTTTGTGTCTGCAGTTTAGTTCCCGGTTCATTGTAGGTTCTCAATAAACGTTTGTTAGAATGAGTTGATCTCTTGGATCCACTGCCCCAGAAAGATATGTAAGTACTATTTTTTTTTTTTTTTTTTTTTTTTTTAAATATGGAACGCTTCACGAATTTGCGTGTCATCCTTGCGCAGGGGCCATGCTAATCTTCTCTGTATCGTTCCAATTTTAGTATATGTGCTGCCGAAGCAAGCACGTAAGTACTATTTTTATCCTTTCCCATTGTGTGTCCACCTTCTCTCCAATCCTAGATCACCGAAAGTGAAGCAGAAGCGATGAGAGTAGCAATTTGTAGTATCAAAACAACTGCTTGTAGTGCACAGAAAGCCCAGCACTGTCTTGTATGGGAGACTCGTGGTTCTGCCACTATCTTGCTGGGTGACCTGAGATAACTTCTTTTCTCTCTGGGTCTGATTCCTCACAGTTCATTTCCACTGCTGCCCCCTGAGGAGTGCCACTGGAGATGATCTCACAACAAAGAGATGGGGAGAGGTCAGGAACTAACATCTATTTTGTAGTTACCATTGTGGTATGGTTTGCAACATGGCTCTGTACCCCTCAGGGTCCCTGCCAGATATTTGCATCTATTCCCTTATTCTCCTCAGGTCCCTGGCCCTCCCCTTTCCTCTGTGCTCTCAGCAGCTGACCTTGTCTTTTCCTTTACTGAGAGTAGAGGCACCTCTTACAAATACTCTGGCCTCTGCCTGGACTGAATGGGCTAAATTGTCTCCAAAGATGGCCACCAACCATTCCTCCCGCATGTCTGCATGCAGGCTGCTCCTCCCGTCAGAAGATGGAGACTGCTTCCTTGCTTGAATCCAAGCTGGATCATGACTTGCCTCAACCAATAGGAAATGGCAGAAGTGATGCTCTGAGGCTTCTGGGCCTAGACTTTAAGAGGTGTTGCAGCTTTCCTTTTTCCCTCTTGGGATCCAGCCTACCACATAGAGAAGTTTGGGTTGACAACTAAATGTGAGAGAGAGACAGACAGAGAGAAGAGGGAGAGTTGACTCAGCTAGACCTTAGTGATTCCAGCCATCCTAGCTGAAGCACTATGTGAGAGAAGCCACCTTCTAACCTATCAGAGCCCCCAATTTTACTGACCTCAGTCAACACCATGTGGAACAGAACTACCCCAGGGAGCCCAACCAACCCATACAATCATGAGAAATTAAAAACTGATGTTTTAGGCTCCTGAGTTTTAAGGTAGTTTGTTACACAGAAACACTGGAATTTCGACCCACCTTCACCTCCAATGCCAACCTAGTAAACCTGGATATATCTTTCAAAATTTGGCTCAAGTGTCAACTCTTTCATGAACCCTCTGTATCCTTTTCTTGCTCATTCAAGCCCTATTTTCTCTTCTCCTCCCCAAAATTCCATAGTATTTTGGATTACAAACTATGTACTTACAATCCCCAAAGGCTCTGGGCATCTAGAAGGCAGAGATTTGGCTTAATTCATTTTTGCCTCTGCCTAGCCTAACACTTGGCACATTAAGATATTTAGTCATTGTTTGCTGAATGAATGGATGCATGAAGAAGAAAATTTAACAGATGATATCTACAGGCACATCTGGCTCCAAAATTGAATCATGTCATCTAGCAATGCTCAGGAAAGTTAACATAAGCAATTTCTCATACTACGCTAAAGTGGAAGGATGACAGACAGCACACTACACAAAAGAGTTGAGATGTCCAGGAGATTAAATCCCCTGCTTGAACTTATTGTTTGAATCAAGAAAAATTAATTAACATCCATGCATTGAGTCCAGTCTATGAAAATGTGTAAGACTTAGTTGCCCTTCAAAGAGTCACAAGCAGCCAAAATTTATTAAAGGCACTGCACTAGGCACCATTGTTTCATTTTACAGATGAGTCAAATTAGGCCAGAAAGGCCTCAAGTCTCACAGTTGAAAGAAGGTGGAGATGGGACTCCACCACAGGCCTGTCTGACATTTAAGCAGAGCACAGTTTTGCCTAGTCCAGGACAAAACACAAAAGTGGGAGGGAGCCAGAACAACCCTTCAGTCATAGAACCAGGCAGGTGATAATGAAGGCCATGTCTTTTGGCGAACCTCATTATCGAATAACAACAAAGACCTTAACACAGCCTCAGCCATGGTCTAGCACACATCATCTTCACCCAGAGCACTGCAATGCTTTCTTAGTGTCTATGTACTCTTAGGCCTTCCTTCATTTCCATGCTACTTTCAGAATTAACTTCCCCAATACAAATATGATCCAGTTATGCCCCTACTGTAAATCCACAGAATAATGTGGCCTCCAACCACACCTGGACATTCTTTTCTTGTTATCTCCAATCATTCTTAAACATAGGTGATAGACTTTGAATATTTGTCCCCTCCAAATCGAAATGTGATCTCTGAGGCTGGAAGTGGGACGCAGTAGATGTCTGGACCATGGGGGTGGATCGCTCATGAACAGCTTTGTGCCCTCCCCTGTAGTGAGTTCTCACTCCATTCATTCAAGAGCTGGTTTTTTAAAAGAGGGTGGCACCCCTCCTCCTCCCTCTTGCTCCTTCTCTCACTATATGACCCATCAGTTACCCTTAGCAAAAGCTTCCTGAGGCCCTTACCAAAAGCAGATGCTGGTGCCATGCTTCTTGTACAGCCTGCAGAACCATGAGCCAAACAAACGTCTTTTCTATATAAATTACTCAGCCTTAGGTGTTCCATTATAGTAACACAAATGAACTGACACAATAAATGACTGGATGACCTACTGTCTCCGGCACAGGTGTGGGTTATTTTCAGGGCTCCATGCATTTGTACATGTTGTGGCCTCTTCCCAGATTGTCCTTCTCTCCCTACAGACATTTAAACATCCTTTTAGGCTCAGTTCAAACCTCGCCTCCTCTGCAACACTTTCTTATTCTCCCAAGCAATATTGCCTGCTCTCTGCAACCCACACTTCGTCTGCTACTTAGTTGTCAACTATGCATGTTTATGTATCTCTCCTCAAATATGAAGGTCATTTTTGTATTTTTCTTAATCCAACTTTCATCCTGAGCACCTAGCACAATTTCTGACACAGCCTAGACCTGTTATAAATTCTTTCTGAATGCAGAAGTACATTTTTTTCTTCACTCACATTCCTGGATTGCTGGCAGAACACAGAGTCTACAAATCTTCTTGCTTGTCTTCTCCTTACAGTGGAAAGTGTGGTGTGTTCAAGTTTTTAATAATAAACTTTCTCAAAAACTTTCATTTCTTTGGAAAGAGATGTTTAAAATCCCAAAGCCATTCCCTACTGCAAATGTCTAACACGCCATTTGTGAAGCTGGAACAAATGGATTATATCCCTTTGATTTTCTGGCATAAATTCCACCATGTGGTACAGACTTTCTGTTTCTGCCATTTGTTCTCATGACAGCTCCAGTAGGAAGCAGCCTTGTGCCTTCGGGCTTGTATAAGTTTCTATCTTTGTCTGCAAGGCAATACCTGCTCAATGTAGTTCATAGCAGGGACTTAAGAAATTTGAGGGCTTTCAGAGTCTTCCATTTTTCCCTTGCTCTGAAAGGTGCATTTGGTTAATTAAATTACACAATTCAAAGATTTGAACCCACTCAGAATTCAGTAATGAGGTACATGACACACCATGCCATTGTGCAACCTGTTTCAAAAGGGATTTCTGCCTTTAAGCTTCATGGATAATTCTTGTGTCACATTACCAGCCTCAGGTAGGCACATTTAAGGATCACCAAATAAATGTTTGGTGACATGAAATTAGAAATTCCTGCTACAACCTTGTGCAGCTCCACTGGCAAGGCAGCAGGACAACAGAGGATGCCTCCTAACAGGGTAAACTACCCTATGGTTATGACAGTCACACAGAGTGTGCAGGGAGCAGCCAAGAGAGCTTCCCAGAGTGCAGGCTCCTGGTGCCCTTCACCCCTAGCAGAGGTCGGGCACCAGGTGCAGACTGTAAATGCTCAGCAATGTAAGAGCAGAGCCTTCTTACAACATGTTTGTTTGCTCTTCAGTATCACGAGGCCTGTGCTAGGCTCTAGAGCAAGGACGATAGATAATCAGGATAAGTCTTCAAGTAATGAACAGATTATTAAAATTCAGAGGGTGATTTCTACTGACACCCAAGGTTTGCTTTCTACACCAAGAGAAATAAAATGATATCTTTAAATAAGTTATAATTATAATCCATTCTCTCCCAAACCAATAGGCTCATTTCCCCAGGTACTTTGTCATTAAACTATTCACAGCATTTCCATAGTTACTAATATCATAGCTTACTCTGCTAATATTAAATTATTTGACAACATAAGCCAGAGTTTACTCTGGATTAGCTCCACAGAAAATGAATGTAGAGGCCAGTAAGCCAACCAAATCACTGATCCTTCAATCCAAAGGAGGAAATGTCCTATTAGCTTAACGAACACATGAATTAACATACCTAGAGTATAGCATATTAGCTGTAAGCTGGTGGTTTGAAATCATTCATCTAGATGTGGGACAGTATTGTATACACAAAGCACAGGCTTTAGAGAAAGACTTGGATGTCAGCCCCTATGTGTAACCTTGGGTAAGGGAAGGGGGTAATTAAAAGTTCTATGACTCAGTTCCCTCTTATGTAGATAAAGCACGTTCATAATAGCTGCCTCCTTGGGTCATTGCAAGTATTCAATGAGGAAACTATGCAAACCACATAGTCTAGGGCCTGGCATGTCATAAGCACTTGATAAATGTCTGATTATGGTCATAGAAAGAGGAAATATATAGAATAAGATCTAGTTTAAAAAATCAAGATAAATAGAAAGTACAAAATAAAATGGCAGAAAAATTTCCAAATCCATCATTAATCAACAAGGAAATGAGTTTCAGTTGCAGCTAAGATGGAATAGCAGGGACCAGCGGGGACCAGATTTACCAACCCATCTGAAACAACCAAAAAACTTGACAAAATAAAAGAAACAATGGTTTTTAAGACACTGGATACTGGTAATGAAAGTAATCCCCATGAGATGGGAAACAAATGAAGAGAGCCCTAAGATTACCTCAGCTTACCACCTTCAGCCAAGCAGAGCCTGATAGACTCTTTGAATTTAGGAGAACAAGTGGGAGTCAGGGGAAATAAAGGCAGCTAAAGTTTGCAGGACAGAGTACTAGAGATAAGTGAGCTGCACAAAATGAGAATTCCAGGGATCTACAGAGGGTCCTTCTTGAATATTCAGGAGAACACTGATCAGTATGTACATATAAGGAAATGACTCAAAGCTAGGGAGATAAAATTACCCTAAAGGATTACAGAGACTATTACCTATGGCTCACACTAGGCCAGGAATAGTGTCTGTTTCTACCAGCCAGTTGGAAAAGCTCATAATTCACAGGGCACTGAATGTAGTATGCCGAAGGGCCAGGACCATGTCTCAGTCATGAGAAAAATCAGTCCTGAATTAAATGCTCCCTCATCTAAAAATTTTTAAAGCAAGACTGAAAAGGATCAAGCTGTTTTCAAGTAACTGAGCTGCGTGCAAAAACAAAGCTCAAGAATATTTATATGAATGCAAAAATATACCAGCATCCAACAAAGTAAAATTCACGATATCTGGCATCCAATCAAAAATGTTCAGATGTGTGAAGAAGCAGAAAAATATGATTTATAGTAAGATGAGAAATCTATCAAAATAGACCCATAACTGACACAGATATTAGAATTAGCAATGAATTAGCAAAAAAAATTTATTATAACTGTATTCAATATGTTCAAAGTGTTTCGTAGAGACATGGAAAACATGAGAAAACCCCAAAAAGAATTTCTAGTGATGAAAACTACAATATCTGTTATTTTTAAATGTGCTGGATTAGCTTAACATTAGATTAAACATTTCAAAAGAAAGATTCATGAGCTTTAAGACATAACAACATAAATTATTCCAAATAAAACAGAGAAAAAAGATGAGTTTTTAATTTGTTTGTTCTTTTTTTAGGAAACGAGAAGAGCACCAGTAATCTAAGGGACAATTTCTTTTTTTTTTTTTCTATGAAAATTTATTACCAGCAGATACAGAATGAAGGAATTCTAAAAGGTATTCTGACAACAAGTAAATGATTATAAATGGAAGGGCCTAGATGCAAGAATTATGAATAATAACAAAAAAGTAAGAACGTGCCAAAATTATATTCACTATTTATACAACAATGATAATATGTGTTGTTTGAAATATAGAGCTAATTAAAATAAAAGAAAGCAATGACATTTGGGTTTGGGAAAGAGTTAGTGGTATCAAGTGTTCTAAGTTGATCTTTTTCTAGAAAGAGGGTTAAAGTAACAAATAACATTTTTTTGATAACTTTTTTTTCTTTATTATTATTATTATTATTATTATACTTTAGGCTCTATGGTACATGTGTGCAACGTGCAGGTGAGTTACATATGTATACATGTGCCATGCTGGTGCGCTGCACCCACCAACTCGTCATCTAGCATTAGGTATATCTCCCAATGCTATCCCTACCCTCTCCCCCCACCCCACAACAGTCCCTGAAGTGTGATGTTCCCCTTCCTGTGTCCATGTGTTCTCATTGTTCAATTCCCACCTATGAGTGAGAATATGCGGTGTTTGGTTTTTTGTTCTTGCGATAGTTTACTGAGAATGATGATTTCCAATTTCATCCATGTCCCTACAAAGGACATGAACTCATCATTTTTTATGGCTGCATAGTATTCCATGGTGTATATGTGCCACATTTTCTTAATCCAGTCTATCATTGTTGGACATTTGGGTTGGTTCCAAGTCTTTGCTATTGTGAATAATGCCGCAATAAACATACGTGTGCATGTGTCTTTATAGCAGCATGATTTATAGTCCTTTGGGTATATACCCAGTAATGGGATGGCTGGGTCAAATGGAATTTCTAGTTCTAGATCCCTGAGGAATCGCCACACTGACTTCCACAAGGGTTGAACTAGTTTACAGTCCCACCAACAGTGTAAAAGTGTTCCTATTTCTCCACATCCTCTCCAGCACCTGTTGTTTCCTGACTTTTTAATGATCGCCATTCTAACTGGTGTGAGATGGTATCTCATTGTGGTTTTGATTTGCATTTCTCTGATGGCCAGTGATGGCGAGCATTTTTTCATGTGTTTTTTGGCTGCATAAATGTCTTCTTTTGAGAAGTGTCTGTTCATGTCCTTCGCCCACTTTTTGATGGGGTTGTTTGTTTTTTTCTTGTAAATTTGTTGGAGTTCATTGTAGATTCTGGATATTAGCCCTTTGTCAGATGAGTAGGTTGCGAAAATTTTCTCCCATTGTGTAGGTTGCCTGTTCACTCTGATGGTAGTTTCCTTTGCTGTGCAGAAGCTCTTTAGTTTAATTAGATCCCATTTGTCAATTTTGGCTTTTGTTGCCATTGCTTTTGGTGTTTTAGACATGAAGTCCTTGCCCATGCCTATGTCTAAGGGACAATTTCAAGAAGCCAAATATAAGTGCAATTAGATTCCCCAATGGAGAAGAACAAGGAGGGAAATAAAAAATATATAAGGAAATGAAAGTGGAATTTTTTCAAGTTCATAAAAACTATAAAACCTTAGATTCAAGGCTACCAATGAACCCCAAGAATAAGAAACAAAGAAAATTTCAAGTAACATCATAACCAAATTGTTCAAAACCAGAGATAAAGAGAAGTTTTACAATTAGCCAGAGGAAAAAAACACTTTAAGAACAGAGAAACAAACAAAAATGAAGATGATATCACATTTCTCTTTGGAAACAATATAAATGAGAAGTTATTGTAGCAACATCTTGAAACTACTGACAGTACAAAACAAACAAAACAAATTCCCAACATGTCCGTACTTAGCAGGAATGTCTTTTTTAAATGAAGGCAAATAAGACTTTTTCAGACATACAAAGTCTGAAAGAATTAATCTCCAGCAGCCTTGCGCTACAAGAAATGTTAAAGAAAGTCCTGTGAGCAGAAAGAAAATGATACAAGATGGATCTATGCAAAGGAATAAAGAGCATTAAAAATGGTTAATACATGGGTAAGTATGTATCTTTTATTATTTAAAATTCTTTAAAAGATAATTTATTATTCAAATAAAAATAATTACAATATGTTGTGGAGTTTATGTCATGTGCAAAATAAAGTATATAGTAACTGCACAAAAACTAGAAAGCGTGGCCGGGCACAGTGGCTCATGCCTGTAATCCCAGCACTTTGGGAGTCCGAGGTGGGTGGATCACCTGAGGTCGGGAGTTCAAGACCAGCCTGACCAACATGGAGAAACCCCGTCTCTACTAAAAATACAAAATTAACCAGGCATGATGGTGCACGCTTGTAATCCCAGCTACTCCGGAGGCTGAGGCAGGAGAATTGCTTGAACTCAGGAAGTGGAGGTTGCAGTGAGCCAAGATTGTGCCATTGCACTCCAGCCTGGGCAACAAGAGTGAAACTCCATCTAAAAAACAAACAAACAAACAAACAAAAAATACCATACACACACAGAAAAGAAAAGAGGAAAAACTAGAAAGGGTAAAACCTAATTACAGAAGTATACTATTATAGCATTCTTACACTCTATATGAAGTAGTGTAATAATTTGAAGATTGACTGTGATAAGCTAATGATGAACAGCATAAACCCTAAAGTGACCTAAGAGTTATAACTAATAAGCTAACAAAGCAGACAAAAAAATAATTAATAAAAGGTACTCAATCCAAAGGAAGTCATAAAGAGGAGAAAGAAAACAAAGGACAAATGGGACAAATAGAAAACAAATAGCAAAGTGATAGATTTAAGTCTAACTATATCAATATCTACATTAAATATAAATTATCAAAATACTCCAAATAAAATACACAGGTTGTTGAACTAGGTAACAAAGCAAGACTACTATATGCTGCCTACAAGAAATGCACTTTAAATATGAAGATACGAAATAGGTTAAAGAACACAAGGTTGGGAAAATGTGCTATACTAGTCAAAAGAAATGTGAAGTGACTATTAATATTAGACAAGGTAGACTTCAGAGCAAAACATATTACCAGACACAAGGTAGGTCATTTCATCATCATAAAGAGGCTAATTCATCAAAAGAACAATTCTTAACGTCTATGTACCTAATAATGGACCTTCAGAATGCATGGAGTAAACTGATGGAAATACAATGAGTAACAGAAAAATCCACAGTTAAAGCTAAATAAATTTCAATACTTAATTGACATGTATAGGATGTTCTACCCCAAAAACAACAAAACACACATTCTTTTCCATTGTACAAGGCACATTATCAAGATATACTATAAAACAACTATCAATAAATTTAAAAGGATTAAATTTATATGCAGTATGTTCTCTGACCAAATAAAGTTAAATTGTAACTTAATAACAACAAATATAAATCAATTAATCTTTCCAATTAAAACATAAGTATTGTCATATTTGATATGTGTTGCATGCACACACACACACATGCATATGACTATATACTGTTTGCAAGTGACAAACCTAAAACATAAAGGCTCAGAAAAGTTGAAAATAAAAAAACTGAAAGTATGTATGAGGTTAAAAAGAAGATCTTATGGCTACTTACAAAAATAATAGATACTTTGACACAAACATTATTAGTGGGATAAATAAATTCACTACATAAGGAAATGATTTTTAGTTCACCAAAAAGATAACACAGTTTTAAACTTCATGCAACCAAAAAGAAAATATAGAAACATAATACCATTTACATCAATACCAAAAAATAAAATACTTAGGAATAAATCTAACAAAATATATATAATTTCTGTATGAGGATAGTTTTAAAACTCTAAGATATACAAAGATGGAGAGATATTCCATATTCATAGATAGGAAGATTCAATAATTAAGATTCAGTTATTTCCAACTTAATCTAATATTCAGTGTAATTTAAGTCAAAATCCTAACAAGTTATTTTGTGAATAGTGACAAACTGATTCTAAAGATTATATGGAAAGGCAAAAGACCCAGAATAGTCAATACAATACTGAAGGAGAACAAAGTTCCTCTGACTGGAGAACTGACACCACTAATTTCAAGACTTACCATAAAGCTACAACAATTAAAAAAGTGTGGTATTGGTGAAAGAATAGACAAACAGATCAATGGAACAGAATTGAGAGTTCAGAAATAGAACCACACAAATACATGAAAATGATCTTTAACCAAGGAGTAAAGGCAATTCAATGGAGAAAGACAGTCTTTTCAACAAACGGTGCCAGAATAACTGGATATTCATATGCTAAAAAAATTACTCTAGACACTGACCTTCCATCTTTCACAAAAGTTAATTCAAAATGGACCACAGATCTGAATTTAAAATGCAAAATTTAAAAACTTCTAAAAAATAACATAGAAAAAATCGGGTTTAGTGGTAAGTTTTTAGATACAATGCCAAAAGCAAAATCCATGAAAGAAAAAATTGTTAAGTTAGACTCCATTAAAATTAAAACTGCTGTGCAAAAGACACTGTTAAGAAAATGAAAAGATACACTGCAGGGTTGGAAAAAATATTTACCAAATACCTGTCTGATAAAGGACTTGTATCCGAAACATACACAGAACGCTTAAAACTCAACAATAAGAAAATGAACAACCCAATTTTTAAAAGGGCAAAAGATCTATACAGATACCTTATCAAAGAAGATATACACATGACAATTAGCATATGAAAAGATGCTCAAGATCATATGTCATTAGGAATTGCAAATGTAAGCAACAAGATACCATTACACACTTATTAGAATGGATAAAATTCAAAACATACTGACACATACCATATGCTGTCAAGAATGTGGAGCAACAGAAATTCTCATTATTGCTGTGGGAATATAAAATGATAGAATCACTTTAAACGACAGTTTCTTAGAATACTAAACATAGTGTTACAGTATGATCCAGTAATTATACTCCTAGGTGTTTACCCAAATGAGTTGAAAGGTTATGCCCACACGAAACCTGCACACAAATATTTTGCAGCTTTGTTCATAATTACCAAAACTGGAAGCAACCAAGCTGTCTTTGTAGGTAAATGAATAAAGAAGATGTGGTACATCCATAAAATGGAATATTATTCAGTGATAAAAAGAAATGAGCATCAAGCCACAAAAAAAGACATGAAGAAATCTTAATGTGTTCTTCCTAGAAGAAGGAGCCAGTCTAAAAGGCTACATGCTCTATGATTCCAACTACATAACATTCTGTTAAAAGCAAAACAATAGATTTTGCCAAAAAAAAAAAAAAAAAAGCAGTTGCTAGCTAGGGATTTGGAGGAAGAAAAGATGAGTAGTGGAGCACAGGGAATTTTTAGGACAGTGAAATTATTGTGTATGATACTGTAATGGCGGACATATGACATTACATGTTTGTCAAAAACCCATAGAGCATTACAAGGCAAAGAGCGAATCCTAATGTAATCTACAGACTTCAGTTAATATAAAGTATCAATATTAGTTCATCAATTGTAACAAATGAAAAATGTTAGTAATAGGAAAAATTGTGATCATGGGAGACAGAGGCCATATGAAAACTGTCTGTGTTATCTGCTCAACTTTCAGTAAACCTAAAACTTCTCTTAAAAATAAGGTCCATTAATTTAGAAAATACAGCTTCAACTTACAGAAATAAAAATTTCCATATTTATAAATAAAATCAATAAATCAACAAATATACTGAAGAATTCTAGCATATCTCTGACAATAATTGACAGATTATGCTGACAAAAATAAGTATATCCTATATTTGACCTACACAATTAACATTTGTTTTGTGGGACATATTTCAAACATTACACTTAACAATAGGAGAATTCACACTCTTTTTAAACACTGACACATTTATAAAAATTGACCTCACAATAATCCATAAAGCAAGTCTCAATTTCAAAATATTGATATCTATTGGGGTCATTTTAAGTTGGAAATCAATAATCAAAATATATTTTAAAAAACCCATGCACTTGGAAATTTGAAAGTGTATTTCTAAGCAAATCTTGGATCAAAGAAGAAATAAAAGTGGAAATTATAATAATGTCAAAACTTACGGGATACAACTAAAGCATCAGTTAGAAGATAAATTATGGTATTAAACATTTACATTAGAAAAGATTAAAGGCTAGAAATTAAAGAACTAAGTATCCAACTTAAACATGTTGAAAAGAGAAGAAGTACTAAAGAAGCAAGAAGAGGGAAATAAGGACAGAAGTACTCAACTGGAAAAGAAAGATAACATAGAGAATTAATAAAGTCAAAAGTTAGTACTTTCTAAAAGGCTAATTAAATTAGCAGACCCCCTGCCAATATAGATTAAGAAAAAAAATGACAGAAGCAAAAGAAGAAATGAAAGGATATTACAGATACTTAACAATTTTTTAGAGAAAATTATAAACAGCTTTATGCCAATAAAATTGAAAACACATGAAATAAACAAGTTCCTAGAAAGTGTATTGCTAAATTTGACCAAAGAAGAAAGAGAAAATCTAAATAATCTGATACCTATTAAAGTAATTAAACCAATAGTTTGAGATCTTCCTACAAATATCAGGATAGTGATTATATTCAGGAGTGGGAAGTGGGAAATGGATGAAGGACAGAACATAGAGGGTTTCACAGGTAAAGGAAGACAAGAAATAACCAAAATCAGAGCTGAACTGAAGGAAATCGAGATACAAAAAAAACATACAAATGATCAACAAATCCTGAAGTTGGTTATTTGAAAGTATAAAGTAGAGAGACTGCTAGCTAGATTAATTAAAAAAGAAAGAAGATTCAAATAAACACAGAAATGACAAAGGAGACATTAGCATCAACCACACAGAAATACAAAAACAAACAAAAAACCCCTCAAAGACTACTACAAACACCTCTATGCACACAAGCCAGAAAACCTAGAAGACATGGATAAATTCCTGGAAACATGCAACCTCCCAGGATTGAACCAGGAAGAAATTGAATCCCTAAACAGACCAACAATGAGTTCCAAAATCAAATCAGTAATAAAAAGCCTACCAACCAGACAAAGCCCAGAATTAGACAAATTCATAGCTGAATTATACCAGATGTATAAAGAAGAGCTGGTACCATTTCTACTGAAGCTGTTCCAAAAAACTGAGGAGGAGGAACTCCTCCCTAATTCATTCTGTGGGGCCAGCATCATACTGACACACATACTTTTTAATACAGTTTGCCATCTTTTCTTTGGTATTGTTTGTATTTTCTTTGTACAAGTTTTTTTTAAGCCTGTTAGATTTGGGTTAGGATTGCATTGAATCTATGGATTTACTTAGGGGTAACTGACAGCTTAACAATATTGAGTCTGGTGACCTATGAACACATTATTTCTCCTTTTAGTTGGTTCTACTTTAACTCAGTGATATCTTGTAGTTCTCCTTTTATAGATCTTTCGCATCTTTAAAAAAAAATCCCTAAGTATTTGATAATTTTGATGATACTTTAAATGGTATTTTTTATTTGAATTTCAGGTTGTTTATTGCTAGTATATAGATGTAGAATTGATTTTTGTATATTGACCTTGTATCTTGCAACTTGACTAACTTATTGGTTCTATATCAGTTCTAGAAGTGTTTTTACAGATTCCATTGCATTTCTATATCAACAATTACACTGTCTGTGAATAACAACAGGCTTACTTGTTTCTTTCCATAATAGATGACTTTCCTTTTTCTTTGTTGCACTGGAAAGAACCTTCAATATAATGTTGAATATAAGTGGTAAGAATAGACAGATATATTTGTATTAGTCTTGATCTTCAAGGGAAAGTATTCAGTCTTCTACCATTAGGTATAATGCTGCTGTATGTTGCTTGTAGATGCCCTTTATTAGGTTGAGGGAGTTCCCTCTATTCCGAGTTGGCTAAGAGATTTTATAAGTAATATATGTTGGATTTTGTTAAGTGCTTTCTTTGTATCTCTTGAGATAATCATGTGTGTTTTATTTTTTATTTGGTTAATATGGTAAACCAGTTGATTTTCAAATGGTGAATGAGCATGGCATTCCTGAGATAAATCTCCCTTAATCATGATGTATATTACACCTTTCTTAGATTGTTGGATTCACTTTGTTAAATTTGCTTATCATTTTCACTCCTATGTTTACTACATTACATTATGGTAATTTGTCTGTATTTGCTGTCAGCATAAAGCCAGACCTCCACAATTATTTTGGAAGTATATCTTATTCTTTCATTTTCTGGAAGAATTCACATAGAATTATTTTTTTTTCTCCCTTAAATATGTAGCAGAATTCACCAGTAAAGCCATCTGGGCCTGGAGTTTTCTTTGTGAGAATATTTTTAACTACAAATTCAATTGTAATGGACACAAGCTAATTAGTTTATCTATTTTTTCTTAAGAAGTCCCTAGTAACATGAGTCTTTCAGAATATTTATCCATTTCATCTAAATTATTAAATTTGCTACCATAAAACTGTTCATAATGTTCCCATATTATCCTTTTAGTATCTATAGAATCTGGAGTCATGTCACCTCTTTTATGCCCTATATTAGTAATTTGTGTCTTCTCTGTTCTTCCTGATTAGCAGAGCTAGAGGTTTATTAATTTTATTAATCTTGTTCATTTTTGGTTTCTTGGATTTTCTGCTTTCTATCTTATTGATTTCTTCCTTACTCTTATTTTCTTTTTCTTACTTACTCTAGGCTGAATTTTCTCTTCTTTTCTAATTTCTTAAGGTTGCAGTTGAAGTCACTGATTTTAAGATCTTTCTTCTTTTCTAATAAAGATGTTTAGTGCTATAAATTTTCTTTCTGCTATGGCTTCAGTGTTATCCCACAACTTTTATGTACGTTTTTTCACTTTTATTCAGCTTAAAATAGTTTCTAATTTTCTTTTAGATTTCTTTTTAAATCTACAGGTTATCTAGAAGCATGTTACTTAGTTTCTAAATATTTGCAAATTTTATCGTTTTTTTTCTATTATTGATTTCTGATTTAATTCCATTGTGGTTCAGAAAACATACTTTCTGTGATTTAAATCCTTTTAAATGTATTGAGACTTGTTTTTAATAAAACTGTAGATGCTTTATTATATGATTGAGAGGAATGTTAACTTGATGTTTTAAATATTTATTGGAGAAGCTTTTTAATTGTGTTGTTTAAATCTTCTATATTTTTACTAAATATTTTTTGTCTTATTGCTTTATTTCTTGTCTTTTCTTTTCTTTTCTTTTTTTTTTTTTGAGACAGGGTGTTGCTCTGTCACCCAGGCTGGAGTGCAGTAGCGCTATCTTTACTCACTGCAACCTCTGCCTCCCAGGCTCAATTGCTCAATTGATCCTCCCACCTCATCCCCTTGTGTAGCTGGGACTACAGGCATGTACACCCAGGTAATTTTTTTTTTTTTCAGGGACGGGGTCTCACCACATTTACCATGTTGTCCAGGCTGGTTTCGAACTCATGGGCTCAAGCAATTCACCTGCCTTGGCCTCCCAAAGTGCTGGGATTACAGGCATGAGCCACCGTGCCCAGTCTGATGGCTTTATTTTTGATGTGGGTATATTAAGTTATCCACTATGATTGTGAATTTGTCTGTATCTTTTTATAATTCTGTTAGTTTTTCTTTATATGTATTAAAGCCATGTTGTTAATGCATACAAATTCACAATTGTTATATCTTCTAGGAAAAACTCCTCTCATAATGCAGTGTGCTTCTTTATCACTAGTGATGATTTTGCTTTTAATTCTACTTTATATGATATTAATATTGCTGCACCAAATTCTCTATTTGTTAGTAGTTGCCTGTTATATCTTTTTCAGTTGCTCCAGGTAGTTTTGCTTTCGGTATGTCTTTGATAAACAGCATTTGTTTGTTTGTTTTAATCAAATATGATCATCCTCTTCTTTAGATAGCCTGAGGTTGACCCACATACAATTATTGTGATAATTGATATAGTTAAGTTAATGTATACACTTTTGTGCTGTGTTTTCATTGTATAATTTTCCTGTCACCACCTCCCCCAACTTCGTTTTTGCTTCTTTTTTTCTCCCTTACATTCTTTCTCTTGGACTGATGAAATTATCTTTATTCTTTTTATTTCTCTTCTAATGGTTTGGAAGCTATAGATTGCATTTCTATTATCTTGGTGATTACTTTCAACATACATATAAAATGTTATATTTCCTGACAAAGTCTAAAGAAATTTAATATCCTCGTCTTTCTAAAAAAAGTGATGATCTGAGTTGACATCGGCCCATTGAATTCCATCTCTTCTATCCTCCTTGTATTTACTGTCTAAATTTTATTCCCAACTCTTTTAAGCAAACAAAAATGTTAATCTTGAATTGTCAGTAATTAATTTAATAACATCTTTTTATCTATTACTTTGGTTCATTAATGCTTCTTACATCCCATATCATTCCGGGTTTTCTTTTTTTTGAAAGAACTACTAAAGAACGTTCTGACCCAGAACGTTCTTTAGTAGTGCTTTCAATAGAAGTTTGTGAGTGGGTTGAATTTTGGAAGTGGGAGGAACAATATTGAGTCTCTCAATCCATCTGTTATTTCACTTAACATCTTCTTAATATTTTCCCTCTTTATTTCTTTGTGCTGCTTTCTTGGTAAATTCTTCAATACTATTTTCAAATTCAGTAATTCTTTGATTTTTCTAGTCAGATTTTATCCCATTTATTGAGTTTTCATCTCGATTATTATACACATTTTTTAGTTTCAGGTTTTTTTTTTGTTTTTTTTTCAGTAGAGACGGGGTTTCACCATGTTAACCAGGATGGTCTCGATCTCCTGACCTCGTGATCCGCCTGCCTTGGCCTCCCAGAGTGCTGGGATTACAGGCATGAGCCACCACGCCCGGCCTAGTTTCAGGTTTTAAAATTGGTTCTTTATATCCATTTATCTTTGATTTCTACCCACTTTTAAATTTCACAAAACATTTTATGGTTATTATTTTTTCTTTTATTTCTGAATAAGTTACACATACTTATTTTAAATTCATTTTGAGAATGTTTACTTTTTATTTTTTCAAGAATTAATTCTCCACACTTTATTGACTTGCTTTCTTAAAGTGGTTTTTCTTTATGTGTTTTATTATTTCCCCTCTCTCATCATGCACTCTTTTCTCGTGGTTTTGCAGCACCTCCACCCAACTCTTGGCACTCCGATGATAGAACAGGCCTTATGTCAATAGCCAAGGGCTTCCATTCTTGGGGCAATTTCACAAATTTAGCTATTGAATCAGCAAGTGCCCTGACATAGGTTCTGTCTCCATGGCCTTCTCTGCTTCTTCTGGCCACATTGGCTACACAGCTACTTAGCTTTTCTTGTATTAACTCTTTTAAACAAACAAACAAAAAGCCTTCTTTTAATTGCCAGTATTAAATTAGACATATACAAGCTATAGCCCAGTTATGTCTTCTTTTCAGTTTCTTTTCATGGTAAGAAACCCCACCTCTTCGCTGCTGTCACTCTTACTATCCAGTAGGGCTCAAGGTGCTGTTGGTCCTTTCTACCCCACAGAAATCCAAGTTCTGGTCAACTCTGAGCATTTCTAGATTCAAAATCCAGTGGGTTGGTGGCCTCAGCCTGCACTTATGGCTAGAAGCTTCTATTTTGACCTTTGTCTGCATAGATGTTTGTTTTTGAGCATGGCTATCTTTGGAGTATGTGCATGTGCGCGCACGCATGCATGTGCACTGTATTTGGAGCAGTTTAAAACTTGAACTCATATTACCATCTTGAAAAGAAGCAAAGAGCAGAGTCTCTCAATTAAAGTGGCTTCATTCTGTTCTGACATTTATAAAAGTCTTAGGTATCTCATTTTTGTACATAAATCCTTTTATACTATTTGAAATTTCAAAATACTATAAATGAAACTATGACTGCCTTGACAGGGAGGTTAAATTCTTTCCACAGACTTCTAAAAAATTGCACACGCTACCCCCACCCCTACTCTTCCCACTTCCTAGGTATACTACCTTCCCAGGTTCAAAATCACTGTCCTAAGAGGAAATGTGCTGCTCTAATCAGATCAGCTTCAGAAAACTCAGAGAGTAGGAGAGCTAACAATCAGGGAACCCGTGTGACTAGGAGAAGACAGGGATGCCTGGAGAAAACAACCTGACCTGCCCGCACAGAGGGACCCTTGTTCCAGAAACCAGGAAAGGCAGCTGATGGGCCCGCACAGTCTATAACTAGGTCTCGCTTACTCTGATCAATTTGTTCTCAAATTCTAACCATGGGAATAAACACTACTTTCGGTGAAAACATTCCTTTTGTTTCACAAACAACTTCCTGACAACATTTACAGAAATCAAAATAAAAGAACATCAAAACTCATTTATTTACCCAGTAGGTAAATAGATGAAGAATAAGAACAGGTGGTTCTCATAAGAGGAAATAAAAATTGATCTAACATACACACGTGTTATCCTTTATTGTAATCAAAGAAATAAAAATTAATGAAACATTTTATATCTAGGAACAATTTTTTAAAATAATACTCAAGTATAAGGTTGCTATTAAACTAGTATATTCATACTTACTGCTACATTGGAAACTGGCACAATTGTTTGGAAAAATAATACAGCGATATGTATTGGGAGCTATAAAAATGGTTTTTATCTTTTAGCCAGTAATCCAAACTCCTAGGAATTTATCTTAAGAAAACATCAAAAGGAAAAAGTGTTCACACAGCATTATTTACAAAAGTGTAACTAAATGTTGAAGAGGACAAACAGGCAGTAAGTTTCCCCCGACAGTTTTAACAGCTTTATTAAAGCATAATTGATGGGCAATAAAGTGCACATAAAGTGTTTAATTTGTTAAGTTTTGACCTATGTGTACATCCAAGAAACCGTCACCACAATCAAATGAACATAATCATCCTCCAACATTTTTAATTGAGCAGAAAAGAGTTAGGGCCAGATACTTGCTAAATGAGGCTACCCCAGTCATCACCCACACCCACTCCCAGGCACCAGCAGACCACCCAAGGACAGGAATTGGAATCATTGGGAGTACAGTGTCCCTGCTGAGGAGGTTTGCCCTCCCCTCTTTCTTATGGTGTTCAAGAAACTGGGACTCCAAAAAATAGAGATTAAAGGTGACTTTAGGCAAGAGGAGCCCAGCATCCACCAGCTGACTGGGTAGGTACCAGGCTTCAGTCTCTGCAGGCCCACTTTGAAGATGGCTACCTGGCTGAAGATTTCTGAGGGTGGGAACTTGCTAGGGCAGCTCACACCAGCAGCAAGAAGGGATCATGGTGTAGCTGTTCTTGAATAAAAGATGGCACTCCACCCTCCAGCCCCCTGTGGCCCTTGCAGGGTATGGAGGAGAAATCAGTAGCTTTCCTGGCTCACATGAGGGAGATGAGGAGTAAAGAGGGAGGCAGAAACTATGGTGCCCCTGGCCAAGGGAAGTAATGTCCTACCGAGATAGGGGGTTGAGGGTGTGTGTCAAAGGCATGGCTTAAAAGGGATGCCACTGTTCCTTTCTGAGAGGGTCCTCAGTGACAAAGGGACCAGAAACACATGCCTAGAAAATCATATGAGACAAAGACAATGTCAGCAGAACACACCAACAGCCAACCAGAGTGACCAGTAGAAAGCTCAGGGCCACTGCCCACCACTGACAGGTGACAGTAGGTAGCTCAACCTTCCCCATTCCTTTATGTTTTTATTTTTTTATTTTAAGACACAGAGTCTTGTCCAGGCTGGAGTGCAGTGGTGTGATCATAGCTCACTGCAGCTTCAAACTCCTGGGCTCAAGTGATCCTTCCACCTCGGCCTTCTAAGTGGCTGGGACTACAGGTGTGTGCCACCATATCTGGCTAATTTTTATTTTTTTATTTTTTAGAAATAGAGGTCTCACTATGTTGCCCAGGCTGGTCTATAATTTCTGCCCTCAAGCAGTCCTTCTGCCTTGGCTTCCTAAAGCATTGGGATTACAGGCGTGAACCACCATACCCAACAGCTTCCCTTTTTACTCCAATTTCTCCTTCTCCCCACCCAACCCTCTGGTGATAGGGGAGTAAAAGCCAAAACATATTCCCTCCCAAATACAGGTTTCAAAGACCATGATACAGCCAGAGAGAGAAGGGAAAAGAGAAAATGAGATTAGATTTTAAACTGGACCAGATAGAACTTTTAATAATGAGATATGACTTTAAAGCTATGGGATCAGCCCAAGATGTCACTGAAGGACAGGCAAGGGAGGTGGTAATTGGAAGAAAATAGATTGCTTATGCCTGCACTTCACTGAGTTTAGGAAATTCACTATACCAGAGATAATCACAAAATTAAAAGGAAAGTGTAGCATATCAACTCAATCCATTATACAACATGTAAAAATATAATTATCAAGCACTATGTAGAAAAATGGAGTGTGTTTACACACTATCATCCTAAATAATAATGATTACTTCAAAACAGATAAAAATGCATAACAATGCACAACTATTAAAACAGGTATGCATGGACAAAATCTTAGAGTAAGAAAAATAAAGGTCATTTTGTTAATGTGGTATGATTATTGTTTTTAAATTACTTTTAAGTTTTCACATTTCTTTTATAATATAGAAAAGTGGGAAAAATCTAAAACCCTCCTGTCTTACTATTAAGAAAAGTATTTGTATTTCTCATGTTCTTTTCTTTTTTTGTTTGTTTTGATCCAGTACTATTTATGGAAACATCACCCTTTCCCCACTGCACTGTAAACTTTATCATAAATTAAGTGACTGTATAAGTGTTGGGTTTGTTTCTGGACTTGCCAACAGATTCCACTGGACAATTTCTCATTTCTTGTGAGAATAGCAAGCTGTTTTAAATTATTATATCCAGCCGGGTGCAGTGGCTCAAGCCTGTAATCCCAGCACTTTGGGAGGCCGAGGCAGGTGGATCACGAGGTTAGGAGATCGAGACCATCCTGGCTAACACAGTGAAACCCCGACTCTATTAAAAATCCAGAAGAAATTATTATATCCTTATAATAATTCTTGACATTAGGGGCTCAAGCTTTATTGTGATTATTTCTTTTCTTCCTTTTCTTTCTCCTCCTTTTCCTTCTTCTTCAGTTGCCAAATCTATTTTGCTATTTAGATTTGACATCATTTCTAGAATCAGCTTGTGAATTGCAACAAACAACTACTATTATTTTGTTTGGAGTTCAATGAATCTATACATCAATTTGGAGAGAATTGACATCTTTCCAATACTAAGTCTTCTAATATATGATTTCCCATGTTCTTTTCTCTTTGATGCCCTGACAAATAATTTTGAGCACTTATCTGCCAAGTTGAAGCTGTGCCAGATGTTGTGGACACAGCCCAGAGCAGAGCTGGTGGCCTCACTGCCCCAACATGTACAAACCTGCAGGGATGCAAGGTGCCCAGACTGTGCAAAGCAATGGCAGCTGCATGGAGTCCAGAGAGAGCACCTGGAGGCCTGGAAGGCTTCCAAAAGAAAGTGGTAAGCGTGGGGAGACAGAAAGGTTGCCTAGAGGGTGGTCCGGGGAGGAGACTGAGGGTAAGAATGCTCCAGGCAGGGGCAGAGCTTATAAGAGAAGTTTGCAAGGGCTGGAGCATGTAGTAGGAGTTGAAGCTGCAGGTTGGGGGAGCAGGGATGCAGAGACAGAAGCTGGGTCAGGCCTTACAAATCTTGGTGAGAATCACTGATTTTAAGATAAAAGCATTTTAAGATAAAATATAGATTTTAAGATAAAAGCTAAATATAGATTTTAAGATAAAATTTTAAGCTAAATATTATTTTTAAGATAATACATAAAAGCATATATATACACATATATAATGCACACACATGCATAACATTCATAATGCTTTTGTAGCTGAATTTCTTAATTTCTGTAAACTAGGACACATGTTTGAATTTGGAATTTTCCAGTCTTCTATAATATTTCCAATCCTACATGCTTATGTTCTTAGAGTTTGCACTCCTCTGAGACACAAGTATTTGGAAGATGCAGGATTTTACTGAAGGTCTCATGGAAGGCTTTGGGCCCACTGGTCCTATCCATGGCATTTTGTCCCCTCCACAATCCAGCTGAGGGCTGGACTTCCCTGAGGCCATTCTCAGGGGTCACAGGCATAACCTGCCCATGCATTAAAGGTTGGTGCAGAAACTTGGGGCACCTCCAGCCATTAATTCAGATTCATCTGTTTCAACAGATTCCCATCCACCCACAGACTACTGGGCGCCACCCAGAGGCCTGAGTTTCCACCAGTTTCTCACATGAGAGAAAGTTGAAGGAAAAGGTATGAAGGTGGATGTCACTGTTGACAGGTTGTCTTTCAAGTGTGGGTCCTGGCATTTATGAGGCAATGATGAGACATCTAGAAAGAAGCACATCTCTGAGACATGACAGTTCAGTCCCAAAGGCCATTAATAGAGGGCCAGCTCATCAACACAGCTGCACAAACAGCGCAGAGCCAGCCTCGCAGCCCCACACGCCGAAGCCCCCACTGCAGTATTCCATCTACTCTAGCGCCCATGCAAACTGAAAACCTAAAATAGTTCACTCCCCACAGCCACTGGCTTTGAAGAATCTCTTTTGTCTCCATGAAATAGCTCCAGGAGACAGAACCCAGAGGAAAACTTTTTGAAGTGAATTTTTTTCCTTATAATTTTATTTAAATTTGAATATTTTTGTAGAAATAATAAAGTTATCCACTAATTATCTGTGTGACACAAAACAATCTCATTTTAATTATGGCTAGTTGTTATGTAGTTTAAATACAATTAGAAAGTTACTGAGTTTAGACTGAGGGTTTTCTGACACAATCACATCTCTGTCTTTTTAAAATTTATTTTTATTTATTTTATTTTTTTAAGGGACAGGGTCTTGCCCTGTCTCCCAGGCTGGAGTATGGTAGCTTGATCGTAGCTCACTACAGTGTCAAACTCCTGCACTTAAGCAATCCTCCCAAGTAGCTGGGGCTACAGGCACATGCCCCTACGCCTGGCTTTTTTTTAAATTTTTTGTAGAGATGGAGTCTCATTATGTTGCCCAGGCTAGCCTTGAACTCCTGGCCTCAAACAATCCTCTTTTCTCAACCTCCCAAAGTGCCGGGATTATAGGCATGAGCCACCATGCCTGGTCTGTGTCTTTTTTTTTTAATTTATAAAAGTAACACTTGTTCATTACAAGTTATTTATGTATTATGCACATATGCATATATACACACATGCACATATATAAGTATATATGTATATACATCCATATATATGCACACATAAATATATACATCTATATGTATACATACATATATATAATCTGAGGAATCAACTAAGCACCAGAAATACTCAGCTTTACTCCCTGCTGGGCCTGCCTAGAAGCCAGCTATCCCCACTGGTTGGGAGCAGAGCCAGGCATCAGCATCAGCTCATGAAGCTCCCAATCAAGGTGAGAACTCTCCTGCACCTGTGCCCTTCAGCACTTCTGCTACTTCTGCCTAGTGGGCTCAGAAACATCAGATTGCCCCAAGAGCAAATGCTGGAAAGACAGCAGCTCGGGGTGTCCTACTGGCCCTAGTTTGCCTGGGATTTTCCAGATTTAGAAAGTCTTGCATCCTGGGCCTCCCAATAGAGAGCAGAGAGACCACACCCCACTTTCCCTTCCCAGCACCAGATCTGAGTTCCAGGAGGTGCGAACATTTAAGGCTAAATCAGATGGGAAGTTTGCCCATCACAAAGGATTGATGTTCTATTTTTGTACTGAATGAAAACTGTTTGCAACTTAACGTAATTGTTACCAGTTACCTAAAATGAGCAGAGAAACCAGAGTCCTGATATCATTTTTATACAGAGGCAGTGATGGTGGGGACAAAAAATTGTATTTTAATTGTATATATCTATACCTACACACACATATAATTTTATAACAGAATTTAAAAAAATCTTTTAGAAACACAGTCTCATTCTGTTGCCTAGGCTGGACTGCAGTGGTGCTATCATAGTTCACCACAACCTCAAACTCCTGGGCTTAAATGATCCTCCCATCCTAGCCTTCTGGGTAGCTAGGACTATATGTGTGTGCCACCATGGCTGGATAATTTTTCTTTTTTTGTAGAGACGGGCTCTGGTTATGTTGCCAGGCTGGTCTTGAACTCCTGGCCTCTAGCAATCCTCTTGCCTTGGCCTCCTGAAGTGCTGGGATTGCAGGCATGAGCCACCATGCCTGGCCAACAGTATATTTTAAACAGTACTGTCTGACGCTTGCTTTTCTTACAGCACATCTATTTCTAAATCTAGATATCCTGTATATTTAAAAAATTATGACGTATTCATATAATTTGATATCCTCCACTTTAAGATAAATCCACATGTAAGAATGTGCAGAGATCCTATACAAGTTTGTGTCAATGAGTACACATTTAGTGGAATATTCCACTAAATTCTAAGGTCCAACAGCATCAGCATCACCTGATAATTTGTTAAAAGTGCAGGACCTGAGGCCCACCCAGACCTACTGAACTGGAATCTTCATTTTAACAAGATCCCCAAGTGACCGATTTGCACAGTAAGGTATGAAAAGCCCAGATCTGCAACATCGTTTTTAATTGTTGACAATTACACCATTGTATGATTGGGCCATGAGGCTAGAGTTTAGTCATTTGATTCTAACTAGTGTTAGGAGAATTTATCCATCTAGATGGCCAGGAGCCATTTACTAGGAAACCTTGTTACAGTCAATCTCATTGGCCTTGGGTGATAGAGACAATTCCTGCTAGGCTGAAGTTGTAGGAAAACTGAAGTCTGGGTTTAAGGCTATACTGGAGAGGCATCTCACAAATAACTGTTCTCAGAATGGTTTTTAAAAAGTGTTTACTATGTTGTGATAACAGATACTTCCAAACAAAAGGAACAGGAAGTTGGTGTCTTGTCTGTCTGCCATTCAAGAGGACTGAATACGTTCCATTAAATTCGCCTGCAAACTTTTCCTGAAGAGCCCAGCAAGCAGCAATGAAAATTACAGAGTGGCTCCCAGGCACTTTAGTGGGTAATCAGCTGAAATTGAGCTGTTTTCCATATTCTTTGCTGATAATGCAAAAGGAACCTTTAAAACAAACAGCTCCAAGTCACCACACATCCTACAAGCTGAAAGGGCCCATGTGGTCCACACAGATGCTCCAGCCACACACCAAGCCCTGCTGCAGAGTAATCGGTTCCCACAGCTATCAGAGGTGAGAGCCAGCCGACTGCCTGTGCCTTCACAAATGCCCAGGCTGAGCTAGAGGGTTTATGGGTCCAGGGCCAATCATCGGGATCAATTAGCTGTCAGGAAGTAAAAGCAGCCCTAGGGAAATGGCTAGGTCTGTCTAAAATCTCTGTTTTTCTTCACACCAGGCACAGTTTATCCTTGAATGGTGTTCGCTCATGCTGTCCAGGAGAAAAGGACTCTGGGTTAAAGTATAGGATTCAGGACTCTAGGTCTAAACTGGTCCAGGTGTTAAATGCCCAAGATTATCGACCAAAGTAGAAAAAAGATGTAAGGATTAGTGATTCAGGAAAAGCTATTTCCTCTAAGATTTTCATGGTTCTGAATGGAGCATCTGGGGAGAAAATTCATTTGGGGGTTGCTAAGAGGCCAAGAGAAGGGAAAATGGAAAGGACGCTAGTGTGACACATGGTGGGACATGCAGGGAGGGGCGATGGACCCAGGCTTGATTCAGATGCCAACTTGCCATGCCCTGGCTATGTGTAAGCCAAAAATGTACCTGAGACAGGCCTCAATCAATTTATTTTGCAAGGTTAAGGATCACTACCCATGGCCTTAGGAGGTCCTGAGAACATGTGCCCAAAGTGGTTGGGTTACAGCTTGGCTTCGTATTTTTAGGGAGACATAAGACATCAATCAATATGTGCGAGGTATACATTGGATTGGTCTGGAAAGGTGGGACAACTTGAAGCACGGGCTTACAGGTCATGGGTGAATTCAAAGATTTTCTGATTGGCAATTGGCTGAAAAGAGTTAAGTTATTATCTAAAAGCCTGGAATCAATAGAAAGGGGTGTCTGGGTTAAGATAAGGGATTGTGGAGATCAAAGTTCTTAGTATGTAGATAAGTCTCACAGAAGGCTGCCCTTAGAAGCAATAGATGGCAAATGTTTCCCATTCAGACCTTTCAAAGGTCCTAGACTCAGCCAGGCGCGGTGGCTCACACCTGTAATCCCTGCACTTTGGGAGACCGAGGCGGGCGTATCACCTGAGGTCGGGCGTTCAAGACCAGCCTGACCAACATAGAGAAACCCCTTCTCTACTAAAAATACAAAATTAGCCAGGTGTGGTGGCGCATGCCTGTAATCCCGACTAGGCAGAGGTTGCAGTGAGCCAAGATCGTGCCATTGCACTCCAGCCTGGGCAACAAGAGCAAAACTCTGTCTCAAAAAAAAAAAAAAAAAAAAAAAAATGCTAGACTCTCAGCTAATCTCTTCAGGATCAGAAAAGGACCTTGAAAGAATGTAAATTCCCGTATCCCCTTCCCACAAGAGACAGCTTCGCAGCGCCATTTCAAAAATATGTCAGTGAGATATATTTTGGGGTAAAATATTTCCATTTCCTTCAGGGCCTGCTATCTGTCATCTGATGGTATACCCGACTCAGGTTGAAATCGTTATTGTATTGCTACAAAGAGTCTGTTTTGTCAGTTTTAAGATCTCTGTTTTAATGTTAATGCTGGTTTGTTGCATCTAAACTCCAAAACGGAGCAAGTATAATGAAGCATGTCTGACCCCTACTTGCCATATAGCCTGGACTAGTTTTTTAGGTTTCTTTGGAATCCCGTTGTCTGAGAAGGCGGCCCATTCAATTACTTAGGGGGCTTGGAATTTTCTTTGTGGTTGACATTCATAACCTTAATGGTGGCTTAAACTCACACCCCAAACATGAGAAATGAATGTGAAGGTTCATAAAGAGCACATGTCACTTTTAGAAAAGATAAACTCAACATTTTTAGTACCATTTATAAACAATAAATTTTTATTCAAAATATTTACTTGCTATATAAACAGCTACCAGTTTAATTTCAATGGGAAAAACTATTCTTAGCATATGTTTCATGAGCAAAATGTGGACAGAAAAAAAAGTCCTACTGACTAAGTCCTGGAGAAAATGAACACTCTTGTATACCTTCAACAATGGGTGTGTAAGTTAATTGTAGAGAGCTCTTTTTTAGGGAGCATTGTAAATTACCTTGGATCTGAAAATTTCACTTCTGGAAATGTAAATAGTAATCATAAATATCCACAAAGATGTAGTTTCCATATTATACATTATATAAGCAATATGAAAATGCTTATAAAAACTATTATGTTTATATAATCATACATGAATATACGTCATTGTAAAAAAATTTATGTAACATGGAAATATTACATGAAATATGAAAGTTGCTTTTTACTGTCATTTTCCTCACCCCACTTCCTCTCTAAAAGTAACCACTAATAAAGTCTGTTTATCCTTACAGATATTTTACTAAGCGTTTAAGACATATATGTATGTATGTATGTGTTACATTCTCTGTAATCCCAATGCCATTTATTATATAGTTAACCTTCTGCTTATGGATTTGAAGTGCCATTTAAAAAATAAACAATTGTTAATACAATGGATGTTACGCAGAATGAGGAACCTCTCCAATGTCAATATGAAAGCTTACTAGGATATATTATTATTAATTATTATTATTATTTTTTTTTTTTTTGAGACAGAGTCTTGCTCTGTTGCCCAGGCTGGAGTGCAGTGGCACGATCTCGGCTCACTGCAAGCTCTGCCTCCCGGGTTCATGCCATTCTCCCGCCTCAGCCTCCTGAGTAGCTGGGACTATAGGCGCCCGCCACCATGCCCAGCTAATTTTTTGTATTTTTAGTAGAGACGGGGTTTCCCCATGTTAGCCAGAATGGTCTCGATCTCCTGACCTCATGATCCGCTTGCCTCGGCCTCCCAAAGTGCTGGGTTTACAGGCACGAGCCACCGTGCCCAGCAAGGATATATTATTAAGTGGAAAAAAGAGTAAGGCATGGAAAGACTGCATATACTATTCATGTAAGAAAGGGAGAAAATATGTATTTGTTTTTGCTTATATTTGCATAAAGAAATACTAAAATAATAAACAAAATCATAAGTGATTATCTGAAGGAGATATGAAATGACAGAATGGAGTGGATGGGACAGAAATGGGAATAATACTTCTTTGTGGCAGGCAGAAAAATTACTCCAGGCCCTGGTATGACTATTTCCTTATACCCAGAACCTGTGAATATGTTAGGCAGTGTGACAAAGAGGGATTTTTTTAACTTTTGCTTTAGGTTAGGGGGTACATGTGAAGGTTTGTTACACAGGTAAACTCATGTCATGAGGGTTTGTTATACAGATTATTTCATCATGCAGGTACTAAGCCCAGTACCCAATAGTTATCTTTTCTGTTTCTCCCTATCCTTTCACCCTCCGCCCTCAAGTAGACCAATGTCTGCTGTTTCCTTCTTTGTGTTCATAACTTCTCATCACTTAGCTCCCACTTATAAATGAGCACATGCAGTATTTGGTTTTCTGTTCCCACATTAGTTTGCTAAGGATAATGGCCTCCAGCTCTATCCATGCTCCCACAAAAGACATGATCTTATTCTTTTTTACAGCTGCATGGTATTCCATGGTGTATATGTACCACATGTTCTTTATCCAAAGTGTCAATGATGGACATTTAGGTTAATTCCATGTCTTTGCTATTGTGAATAGGGCTGCAGTGAACATTTGCGCACATGTATCTTTATGGTAGAATGATTTATATTCCTTTGGGTATATACCCAGTAATGGGATTGCTGAGTCGAATGGTAGTTCTGCTTTTTGGTAGTTTCCTCTTTGAGGAATCTGCAGATGTAATTAAGATTTCTAACCAAATAACCATAAGATGGGGAAAGTATGCTGGATTATCCAGGTGGACCCAATGTAAGCATAGTGGCCTTGAGACAGAAGAGGGAGACAAAAGGCGAGGGTCAGAGGAAGAGGTGACTATGGAAGAAAAGCAGGCTCTGAAAGCTGCAATGTTGCAAGGTTGCTGGCTTTGAAGATGGAGGAGGGGCCAAGAGCTAAGGAATACAGGCAGCCTCCAGCAGCTGAAGGGGGCAAGAAAACAGACTCTTCTTTAGAGATTCCAAAAAGATATGCACCCTGCTGAGTAATCAGTTTCAGTCTTTTGAGATCAAGGTTGAACCTCTAACCTACAGAACTATAAAATAATAAATTTGGGTTATTTAAACCTCCAAGTTTGTGGTAAGTTGTTACAGAGACTGAATATATTCTTTTAGCTTCTATATTGTTTTATTTTTTGAACATGTCAATATAAAGTCTGTTATATTAAATCAAATTCTCAGTTTCCAAAAAAATTAAATGCCACCTTTATCATATACTAAACGGACAGTCTGTACATGAGTCTGTTTCCACAGGTCTGTTTATGGATTTTTAAAATTCTATTCCATTGATCCATTTCCCTAACTTCTGACCAATATAACATTGTTTTAATTATTATTACTCTATGCATTTATTTTTATATCAGGCATGGAAAATCTCATTATCTTTTTAAAAAATTTTCATCCTTGTTCATATTATTTTCTGGATGAACTTTAGCATTATTTTGCTGAGACTCATTAAAAAATCATATTGGGCTCTATTTAATTTGGCAATTAATTCAAGGAGAATTAACTTCTTTACAATATTGAGTCTTTACAGTAAAAAACATAGAATATCTCTTTGTTTGCTGAACTTTTCTTTATGGCCTTAAGTAAAGTTTTAAGATTGGTTGAAATGCATGCATATCGATCTTTCACTTTGCTGGTTAGGCTTATTCCTAGTATTGACGTAATTGTGGGCTCTTTTTCCCTATCAATTTCTAATAGGAATATAGGAAAGCTATTCATTTTGAAAAATGTTGATCTTCTACCTGTTCAACTTTCTCATAACACTTAAAATTTTGGGTTTTTTTTTTTCAGTTGATTCTCCTAAAACTTAGTATTGCAATTAATAAGTTGCTTTTAATTTTCCAATATTGCCATTTCTTATCTCTTTTCTTGTTTTACTACATTATCTATGGCTTTTAGTACAATGTTGAACAGCAGAAGTGATAGCTGAAAGCCTTGTTTTGTTCTTGACTTAATAGGAATGTTTCTTTTTTCTATTAAGTATGATGTTTGCTATAGGTTTCTATTAACATTTTCTAAATTAAGGAAGCTTTATTCTATTCCTAGTTTGTCAAGAATTGTTGTTGGTAGCAGGTGTTAAAATTTTACCAAGTGCTCTTTCGGTATCTATGGAAATTATTGTATGACTTCTATATTTTAATATAGCAATGTAATGAATTATAATATCAGATCCCTGATATTAAAATATCCTTGTATTTCAAGGATAATACATGCTTTGTCATAATGTATTATCATTTCATTTTATTGCTAGTTTCAACTTAAAAATGTGATATATTATCTTTTGTGTCCTTGTTCATAAACGTTTCATATTCTTTTAAAGAATTTATATAAATAGTAATTATTCTCAACTTGTGTTTCAGTAGAATTTACTTTAAAAATGATTTCTTGTCTTCTTTAGGAATAGGGCTTATATTTTCAGTTTTTTCTATGGTTATTAGTCTGTAGTTTTTCTATTTCTTTGAATCTATTTTAATTATCTATAATCATGTATATCTTATTTAAACATAGTAGTATAAACTTGCACATAGTTTTGTCATTTTTAAAAGGTCTTATTGCTGTTCATATTCATTTTTAATGCTATTTACTTGTGTCATCCATCTTATCTTAATCAAGCTGTTTTATCTGATCATCTCAAAGTATCAGATTTTGGTTCTATTGTTCAAATACGCTTTTTATGTTCTGTTTTATTTATTTTATCTTTTATCTTTAAGCTGAAGACTTAGGTCATTTACTTTCAGTTTTTATTGGTTTCTGATAAATACTTTCATGCCTATAAATTTTGCATGGGATGCCATTTTTCCCACACACCACAGCTTTTAATATGTAGTGATGTCAGTGCTATTTTTTAAATGTTATAATTATTAAATTTATGCTATATCCAAAATATAAAAGATGTTTAAAGGTTTCAAGATAGACTACTTTTGACCACTTTTCTCAAATTGTTTTATTGATTATTTGGCAACCTATTTTGTATTGATTTTAAGTATTATTCTTCTTTTTTTTTTTTTGACTGAGTCTTGCTCTGTTGCCCAGGCTGGAGTACAATGGCACGATCTCAGCTCACTGCAACCTCCACCTCCCGGGTTCAAGCGATTCTCCTGCCTCAGCCTCCTGACTAGCTGGGACTACAGACGCGTGTCACCACGCCCAGCTAATTTTTGTAGTTTTAGTAGAGATGGGGTCTCACCATGTTGGCCAGGATGGTCTTGATCTCTTGACCTCGTGATCCGCCCACCTCGGCCTCCCAAAGTGCTGGGATTACAGGCGTGAGCCACTGCACCTGGCCTAAGAAGTATTCTTTTTAAAGCACAAATCTGACCCTGTTTCTCTCATGCTTCGGTGGCTCCCCACTACCCTCAGGATAAAATTTAAATTCTCTCACAGGGCATCTTCACAGCCCTTCACTCTCTCAGCCTCACTCACATCTCAGTATCCTTGTTTATTATTCCTGCTGACTCCTCCCAGTCCCACCCATTCAACTCCACCCTCCAACCCTCCCACCATTTATCTCATTGAATCACAACTGTATACACTTCAGCTACATAGAATTCTATGTTATTTCATAAATGGGCTGTGATGTTCTGTCTTGCTTCAGGAATGTAGCTTGTTTGCTTTCTCTGTGGAAAACATTTTTCTCATTTCTACTCCATTAACTGAGTGGTTCCTGGTTATCCTTCAGGTCTGAAAATGCATGTCAGTTTCTCCAGAAAGCCCCCTGCCAAGATTAAGGAGCCTCTGTGTATTACTCTGTTCTCACACTGCTGTAAAGATACTACCTGAGGCTACGTAATTTATAAAGGAAAAAGGTTTACCTGATTCACAGTTCTGCATGGATCAGGAAACTTACAATCATGCCAGAAGACAAAGGAGAAGGAAGCACCTTCTTTACAAGGTGGCAGGAGAGAGTGAAAGTGCAGGGGAAATGCCAGACACCTACCAAACAACCAGATCTCCTAAGAACTCCCTCACTATCACAAGAACAGCATTAGGAACCATCTCTATAATCCAATTACCTTCCACCAGGTCCTTCCTGATAGCAGCAGGAGGCAGACAAATTCCTAGGCAGATAGGGGAAGGTCCCCCATGAAAGCCAACCTTCAAGCCAAAGATAACCTGAAGCCTGAAAACCAGGCTTCCAGTTCCGGGTAGAATCCACAACCTGGAGTGAGAACTTCCTTGATGCCTTTCAGCCAATCAAATGGTGTTTTTTCCAAGCTCACCCATGGACCAATCAGCACACACTTCCTCCCACCCATGGACCAATCAGCATGCATTCGCTTCATTCTAAGCCCATAAAAACCCCCAGACTCAGCCACACATAAGGACTATGTGCCTGCTAATAGAAGCTACCCACTTAGGGTCTCCTCTCCATTGTCACTCAATAAAACTCTTTTCTGCCTTGCTCACCTTCCAGTTTTCCACCTAACCTCATTCTTACTGGATGCAGGACAAGAACTCGGGACCTGCTGAATGGTGGGTGCAAAAAGGGCTGTAACACTTTTCTGGCTGGCTCACCGAGCTGCAAGTGGGAGCGAAAAGGGCTGTAACACGTTTCTGGCTGGCTCACCAAGCTGTGGGTGGTGACACACTCCTGTTTCCCAGAGTGTGGATGTGAAGAGCAGTGACCTTTCTGGGCCCAGACCTCAGGAATCCCCTAGCCACAGCTGTAACACTATAGTCCTCCCACCCTCTGTTGCCATTGGGTGGCCACCTCATGTGACAGGAAGGGGCAGTGGGGCTGGGCCAGCCTAGGAGCCACAGGCCAGAGCAAGGTGGTGGGACTGAACAAACTGAAAACATTCCCCCACCATTTGCCCAGCTGTGGGCAGCAGGAATGAGAGCTGTAGCACACTGCCTTCCACACCTTGGGACTCCACAGTTGCTGGCATCTCTGAGTTTTCGGGTGCCATTGCATCCACTGTCCAGAAGTGGGTGCCTGCAGCAGAAGCCACTTGTGGTATGCCTGGTCCAGCCACAGCCACCAGTGCCAGTTCCTAGAGCTGCCCACCCTGCCACAGCAGCCAACATGCCTGGCTGTGCATAGTGGCTGGACCCCACACTTGCTTGCTCATACACCCCTTACCATTGCATGCCTGGCTACCCTTGGCGGGTATGGAATCTGGGCCAGTAGCATAAGCCAGGCATAGCCTGCTGGGCCAAGTAAGTGGAACCAGCCACAGAGGTTGCTGGCTGGTGAGGCAACACCTAAAGGATCCTGTGACACTCCCTTGACATGTGGGGATTACAATCTGAGATAAGATTTTGGTGGGGATACAGAGCCAAACCATATCGTTTCACATCTGGACTCTTCCAAATCTCATGTTCTTTTCACATTTCAAACCCAATCATGACTTCCAAATACCCCCTCAAAGTTTTAACTCATTCCAGCATTTACTCAAAAGTCCAAGTCCAAAGTCTCATCTGAGACAAAGCAAGTCCCTTCAGCCTATGAGCCCGTAAAATCAAAAGCTAGTTAGTTACTTACAAGATACAATGGGGGTACAGGCATTGGGTAAATGTTCCTGTTCCAAATGGGAGAAATTAGCCAAAATGAAGGGGCCATAGGCCCCATGCAAGTCTAAAATCCAACAGGGCAGTCATTAAATATTAAATCTCCAAAATGATTTCCTTTGACTTCATGTCTCACATCCAGGGCATATTGATGGAAGAGGTAGGCTCCCAAGGCCTTGGGCAGCTCTGCCCCTGTGGCTTTGCAGGGTACAGCACCTGCAGCTGCTTTCACAGCCTGGCATTGGGTGCCCGTGGCTTTTCCAGGCATATGGTCAAAACTGTTGGTGGATCTTCCTTTCTGGGGTCTGGAAGGTGGTGGTCTTATTCTCACAGATCCCTAGGCAGTGCCCCAGTAGGGACTCTGTGTTGGAGCTCCAATCCCACATTTCCCCTCTGCATTGCCCTAGTAGAGGTTCTCAATGAGGCCTCCATCCTTGCATCACACTTCTGCCTGGACATTCAGGAGTTACCATACATCCTCTGAAATCTAGGTTGAGGCTCCCAAAACTCAACTCTTGTCTTCTGTGCACCCACAGGCCCAACACCACATGGAAGTCACCAAGGTCTGGAGCTTAAAATCTCTGAAGCAATGGCCTGAGCTGTACATTGGCCCCTTTTAGCAGTGGATGAAGCTGGAGCAGCTGGAATGCAGGGTGCCATATCCCGGAGCTGCACAGAGCAACAGGACCCTGGGCCTGGCCCACCAATTTTCCCTTCTAGGCCTCTGGGCCTTTAATGGGAGGGGCTGCTGTGAAGCTCTCTGACATGCCCTGGAGACATTTTCTCCATTGTCTTGGCTATTAACTTTCAGCTCCTTATTACTTATGCAAATTTCTGCAGCTGGCTTGAATTCCTCCCCAGAAAATGAGTTTTCCTTTTTCATTACATGATCAGGCTGCAAATTTTCCAAATCTTTATTCTCTGCTTCCCTTTTAGACATAAGTTCCAATTTCAAACCATCTCTTTGTGAACACATATAACTGAACGCTTTCAGAATAAGCCAGGTCACATCTTGAAGGTTTTGCTGCTTAGAAATTTCTTCCACAAGATACCCTAAATTATCTCTCTCAAGTTCAAAATTCCACACATCTTTAGGGCAGGGGCAAAATGCTGCCAGTCTCTTTGCTAAAGCATAGGAAGAGTGACCTTTGCTCTACTTCCTAATATGTTCCTCATCTCCATCAGAGACCACCTCAGTCTGGACTTCATTGTCCATATCACTATCAGGATTTTGGTCAAAACCATTCAATAAATCTCTAGGAAGTTCCAAACTTTTCCATATCTTCCTGTCTTCTTTTGAGCCCTCCAAACTGTTCCAACCTCTGTCTGTTATCCAGTTCCAAAGTCACTTCCACATTTTCATATTACCTTTATAGCAGTACCCAACTCCTGTTACCAATTCTCTGTGTTAGTCCATTCTCACACTGCTATAAAGATACTATCTGAGAATGGGTAATTTATAAAGGAAGGAGGTTTAATTGACTCACAGTTCCGCATGGCTAAGGAAACTTACAATCCTGGTAGAAGGCAAAGGAGAAGCAAGCACTGTCTTCAAAAGATGGCAGGAGAGAGAGAGGGAGAGCGCAAGGGAAACGCCAGACACTTATTAACAACACGATCTCATGAGAACTCCTTCGTTATCATGAGAACAGCATGAGGGAAACTGCCCTTATGATCCAATCACCTTCTGCCATGTCCCTCCCTCAACGAGTGGGGATTACAATTTAAGCTAAGATTTGGGTGGGGACGCAGGACCAAACCATAGCAATCTGCTAGTCTCAACGTAGCACATTCTACGTCACCTCTCCCATTACATTGCAATGGTCCATTTACCTGTTTGTACCTTCTATTAAAATTGTGAGCAACTTATGGGCAAAGACTATGTCTTGTTCACTCCACTGTATTATTCCCTTCTCCTTAGCCCATTTCAAAGTGCCTGGTGCTCAGTGAATATTTGTTGGATATTCACTTATTCAACAAATGCATGTATATAAGTAGGGAAAAAAACGGAAAGAAAAATTACATACAAAACATTTTTAGTTATTTATTATGAACTTACTACCTTCCAGACACTGTACTGAGTATATTATATGTACTATTTATTCACACCACGATGATACAGAGGTTGGAAGATTTGAGAAGATATTTATTTTATTCATTCTATTTTATTGAATTTTCCCAATTTACAAATATTCTTCATAGAAACCAGAGAAAATAGTTATTTAAAGGTGCTTTTTGCCTGTGGAGGTCATATATAAGAGTACAAAATACATACAGGGAATGGCCATTCTCTGAAAACTGGCCTTATGGACATAGCTCTAAGCCAATGGGATTGCAGAATGTGTTGTGGCCTCTCTCTAGACCCCCAGAGCTTCAATCTCTGTCAATTCTAAAGGCACTTGTGGGTTGTACGCATGTGGCACTCCTTGTTTGTTTCTCGAACCCCTAAGTGAAGTAGTACTCACAAACACAGCTGCTGCTGCTTTAGACATTGCTGATCTCTCATTCTCTATGAAGCTGTGAATAAATCAAAGACTTGTCTTGCTGTGTGCTGTAGAATCACCAATGCAACATGATAAAGCTTAAGTGGGCAGCATCAAGGCCACTGGAAAATATTCTTGAGCGTGCTCACCTCTATTACATCCCAATCCATCCTATGAAACCACATAAAAATTCTAACACATTAATATTCCTAGTTTATGCCCACAATTCTCAGAACCCTCATTTGGGGTCTTTGGCTAATGCATAGTTGTTTGAACAACAAAAATTGATTTTTTTAGTTCACAGTAGAGCTTTGTGTGAGCAAGTGCATGTGCTTTTCATTCAAACATAAATAGCCCCACTTAGTTGTGAATGAAATCAGCGTTTATTGTACTAATCGTTCACAAAATGAATTAAACATACCTAGAGTTGAACAAGCTTTATTCCTACCTTCAACCATAATGTCTCTCTTTTCTCAACCTCTATCTTAAAAGGATACTTAAAAATAAATTCTGGAATCATAAGAAATAAGAGTGAGCAATATAGTGTAGCTATTGTGACCTTAGTAAACATGAATAACACCTCGTTAGACATTAAATCACCAGTCTTTATTCCTCTGCCTGTGAACTGGTTTCATATCACACTCAATACTTTTATGGGAAGTTATGGGAAATGGAATGCAGCATCTGGTACCTTTGTTTTCTTTCTTGAAAACCTCAACCTTCTCAATAATAGAGGTCCCCTTCCAGCTGTGATATTTTATGACTAATCTTTGCAGTTTATAATCGTAATGTTCCTCATGTATTACATGATTCCTGTGTGCCAGGTGCACTCATTCTCCTAACAACTCTACTGAGTAGTTATTGTCCCCATTCTAAGGAAGCGGAACCCAAGTCTTAACCAGGTGAAGGCCTGTGTCCAAAGTCACAGCTGCTAAATGGAGAAGCCTGGGCTGGGCTAGCATCCAGGACTTTGTCTTTCAGCAAAATGACTAGCAAGAGCAAACAACAAAAATCATCCCCAGCACTGCTGGATTGTTTTCCACTTAAAAAAATGCATAAACAAATAAGCCGCTAGACTATTTTTTCAAGTTCCTATTTGTCTTAGGCCCCATGTTTCTTGAGCATTTAACCCTACTCTCAGGTAAATGTTCAAGAAAAAGCTGCCTTGGCCAGGATCCCCACATCCTACACAAAATAGGATCATGGGGAACTGGGTGTTGGGAGAGGCCTTGGTGTGAACCTTAAGGTAGGAAAGTTGGAGAAATTCAAAGATCAGGAATGTGGAGTACAGGGTTTCAGGCATAAAGGTTGAATAGAGACACCCACTCCCACTGTATTCCATTCCCCAAACGCAAATCTCTCGAGGCCACAAAGCACTGATATGTTGTCATGACAGGTCATACCTCTGAAATCACAAAGTACAATAAATTTGTCTTGCATAAATTTTCTACTCATGTCTTCATCAGTAATGCGGTTGGCCACCAAAGGAATGGAGAGCATTGAGCCATGGCTAGATAGTGAGGAGATGCTAGTAAAATAGTAACAAAGCATATAATTCCCCAGTCAAATGGAAGTAAAAATAGCAATTAAGTCCAACTAAGTTAACACAAAACATGTTTTTAATGTGCATATTGATTGGTAATACAGATCCTGTCTTGGTATCCAAGGCTGAAGGTGGGGTTAAAAAACAAAACAAAACTGGAGTATGTTCTTTCTTCCCAAGTCTTTGCTTTCCCATGCCTCAAAGCAAGAGAGGGGTGCACTCCCTTCCACTCAGGGGGTGGGAAGGCAAGTGTAGCTGATAGGTTTCCAGGTAACTCCTTAGCTACATAATGGGATGAAATATTTTCTCACCCAAGATCACAGTAAGTGTCCAAATCTGAAGGGCAACCAGATGCAGTCGGTAGTTCCGGCTACTCAGGAGGCTGAGGCAGGATGTTTGGTTGAGGCCAGGAGTTCAAGGCTGTAGTGCACTATGATTGTAACTGTGAATAGCCACTGCACTCCAGCCTGAGCAACATAGTGAGATTTTGTCTCGAAAAAATCAAAACGAAACAAAAAAATCTGAAGGGCAATAACTGCTGACTGGGAGGGCCAGGCATAAGATGCCAAAAGCAGAGACTAGGGGATGATGGGATGGGGGCATCGCTAAGGGATAGGATCAGAAGCTGGCATGGGGTCTTATGGAGTTGATCATCTGTGAACTAAGATTAAAGAGTTTGGGAGTCAACAAGGAGGGTCTGGGTCATCCTCAAAAACAGCATCTGTTCTTTGAGACCCCAAAGCACCAACAACTAGACAGAGCAAAGGGAAGAGGCAACATGAGAGGACTCACGGAATCAGTGCTGGAGGGGCTCAGGATCCATCATCACGATAGCTGACATTTAGTGTGTACTTACTTCACGTCACCTTGTGCTACATGCTCTAAAACTATCATCTCATTTAACCATTGCAAACCCTATAAAGGGAAGCTGACCACAGAGCCCAAGCTTTGAACCATTCCACTTTACTGCTATCTAAAGAACTTCATGCCTCCCTGAGTCCCGGACACATCCTTCTTAAATGGTAGCTCACAGACTGTTCTGAACAAAAGAAGTGACTAATTCTTGAATCTCCTTTAGCTATTACAGCAAATCACTGTACAGATGCTGTACTCTGCAGAGGCGCCAGCACTCTAATTGTCCTGTGGAAGGATAATCAATGCCAGCTGCCAGCTAGAGGAATGCAAAATCTCCACTGAGTAACCGAGAGCCCTTGCTGAGACTGACTGCAAGTGAGTTCAAGGAAATCTTTTTAGTGTTAAAAATAAGTTCAGGCCGGGTACAGTGGCTCATGCCTGTAATCCTAGCACTTTGGGAGGCCGAGGCAGGCAGATCACCTGAGGTCGGGAGTTCGAGAACAGCCTGATTGACATGGAGAAACCCCATCTCTACTAAAAACGCAAAATTGGCCAGGCATGGTGGCACATGCCTGTAATCCCAGCTACTCAGAAGGCTGAGGCAGGAGAATCGCTTGAACCCAGGAAGCAGAGGTTGTGGTAAGCCGAGATCACGCCATTGCACTTCAGTCTGGGCAACAAGAGCGAAACTCCGTCTCAAAAAATAAATAAATAAATAAGTTCAAATCAGAAAGCATGGAAAGGTGGAGTCAAAATCCAAGAAGAGCATTTGTAACAACATCCTCAAAATACCCCATCTTCCAGATTAAGGACACCCTGGAAAGGTGACAGATATGCTCATGTGTTCTTAGGAATCTGATCTCCTACAGAGAAAAGTTTTCCTCAGTCAGGAGTTTCTTGCTTCATTTGTTCACTAGTTTCTCTCACTTTTCAGCATTGTTCTTGTTCTCTCTCCCCTTTTTCTAAAGATCTTCTACCACCCCAAAACTTGTTCTCCAACATTCCCCAGGGTCCAAGAAAGTACCCAGGATGCTAGCCTGCATTCCATTTCTTCCCAAATAAAACTCCCGTAAGCCACTATTTTAGATTGGATTCCCTAGAAGCAGAGCCTGAGACAAGGATTCTTGTAGATGTAACTTATCAAAGAAGGAGGGCTCTCAAAAGAGAAATGAGACAAGCAGGATGAGGCAGAGAAAGGGGCTAAGCAAGTGTGCCATCTCGGCAGGACCCTGACTATAGCCTGGTCTCATGAGAGCTCTGGAACAAGAATGTACCACAGAGCCCATCCCTCTGTGGGAAAGGGGACCAGCCTTTTGTCCTCCATGTCAGTCATTTGTTGGCTGTACCCTAAGGGATAGTGCATGGGGAGGGGCATAACCCCCCCCCCCCAAGGTAGGCAGCCTGTGTGTGCTAGGAAAGGGATGGCTCTGGCTTGACTGCTTTCCATTTTCATAGTTGTATTCATCTTGTACTTTGTTCCCAGATGGGATTTCATACTTTAGATTGCCCAGTTTGGGCTGTTTTCTAAAGAGTGAAAATCTTGCTTCAATGGCTCAAGAATGTAGCAATTATCAGTAATCTGTCAAACTATTTACTTGGGTTATGTTTGGGGTGTTTTTTTAAAAAATCTATTTTTAAAATTGTAGGGAGAGCCACCAAGTCTCTCCTGACTTGCAGCATTGCACAACACATGAAAGTCTCTTTGTAATCCCTTTCGCATTTTGAATTATGTCTGTCCCCTCACAAAGTATCATTTGTTCTGCCTCCTCTAGTTCTGACACCAATGTAAATGAGGCCTATTTATGGAGATGGTAGAGAGATGGCACCCATGCAATCTTTACCTTTCCTTATTTGCTATAGGAATGAAGCCGATTGTCTTCCAGCCCACAGATGGCACATGTTTCAAGCTCAGAGGATGAAAGGTCTGAGGAATATTTCAACATTAATTTAGAGGCAAGAAGGAAAGGGCAATGAGTTACCTGGGTCCAGGAAGATATCCCAAGAAATACAGAGTTACTGGGATGTTTGGTTTAAGAGGCAGAGGTCAAGTATTAATTGTATCATCATGTAGCCCCCAGCAGAACAGAATAGCTTAGAGCATAAGCTCTGGAGTCTGAGTCTCAGGGAGTCTGAGAGTTCTGAGTTCAAATCCTGGCCTCTCCACTCTTAAGGCTGTGTGTGATCCACGGTGTAATCCTGGGAAAACTACTCAATCTCTAAAACTCATTCCTCTTCTGGGAAATGGTGATAAAAATACATACTTCTCAGGGGTAATCCAAGAATTAAGTGGGAAAATAAATCTGTGAAGCTTAGCAAAACCCTTGGTACCTGGTAACTCTATTTGTTCTTTTGGTTGCAAATAATAGTGAATTGCTCATGTGGGTTAAGCATTAAAAATGGAAATGTAAAATTAGGCTACACAGCTCATAAAGCCCAAGAGGAGGATTATCATCAGGCCTCAGGAAGAGACTAGAGCCACTGTGTTAGTTCAAGTCCTCCTGATGCAGACGCCAAGATGGGATTAGTTGTAGAAGAGTTTAATTGGAGGAACTACCCATAAAGGGAGTAGGGGAAGGAGCTGGGGAAGACAAAAAGAGCCTGCAGATCATGGTGCAGGTCTGACTCCTGTGGAGAAGAGGGGGAAGGAAGCAGGGTTGGGCAAGGAAGAACCTTGGACTGCAGCTCAGCTGGAGAACATCCCAGGCAGGCCCACAAGACACCTTAGAACCAAAGTTTCTGGGTTGAGGAGTCCTGTGTCTTGCAGGAATGGACCTGTAACTCATCCTGCTGTGCAAGGTTATTGTTGGGGAGTAGCCCACTGGGGAGCTTTGGAACTGTTGTGGTGGTGGGTCCAGCTAGTCAAAAAGTAACTGGCTCTCCCTCTGAGCCCCAATTCCTATTTTACAGGACAAGAGGCTAATCGGCCACATTTGGGTCATGTTCACTGCTGACCAGGGAGGGCAGGGTCATAGATATTAATTCTCATGGGACTGGAGGGGTGAAGTAATTTCCAGAAAAGTGACAGAAGAGGTAGAGACTAGTACCAACAGACAACTCAATAGGAAAATATTCAATAAAAGGTGCCAATATTACTCATGGTGTCACTTTAAAATCGTTCCCAGCATAGATAGTGTGACATATGAAATTGACAACTAGTGTAAACATCAACTCTAAGCATTCAACTGTCCTAATAGAAGTCCCACATTTTAAAGGTGTCCAGCTGGCAATACATCAGAAACACCACCCTTTAGAAGAGACGACTGCACTTGCTTCAGCACTCCATCTAGCAATCAGTGCCCAAGACCTTGTTAATTAGCAAAGTGAATGTCAGAAACGGGATTTTATTATGAAAATAGTGACTTGATAACTAGCGATGATAAATGCTAAAAATGGGCTTTCATTGATAAAAATTACAGGTATTTAAAATATATGGATTAGCTGAAATCCTTAGAGACATCTCTCTTTATTGCTTGCCTAGGGTATAAGAGACCAGTTATACTGTCACCTGCACCCTTAGGAATGGTACTTTAGTTCTCATCCCTAAATGGTCCTGTGTCCAGCCCCTGATTGGGAAGATTCTGGTTTTCTGAGTGGTCCAGGACTTTACTGACTTCATGGAACAGGATGTTAACTGATGAGTGCTTGCTGATGTATGTTCTGTTCCATAAATAACTGTCCATGTGGCAGGATTTGGTCTCACTTCCACATCACACAATCGTCAGCTTATGGAAAAGCCTTAGGCCCCACCCACCTCATGGCTTCTTTGGCATCTGTTTTTATCATCCCCAAAAGAACTTTAGGTTTGGAATGTGACTAGACTGAGTTAGATCAGGTTGCAATGATAATGAGAAAGCCATTAAGTCACTGGCTCCTCCATGAAGCTCCTAAACCCCTGTGTCCCATCTGAAAAAAGCTTGGGTGCGCTAAATGCAAACACCTCAGCTGTCACTCTGCTTGGTGATGTAAGAGTTTTTTGTTTGTTTTTCAAATACATGACTCTCCTCCCAAGATTGTATTAGATGAGAACGTTCTACCCCTCATGTCCTGCCCATAATACATGCCCACCACAATTTCTTGAATAAATGAATGAATGTCTGAAAAAATATGCAACATCATTCTACCCTCTTGTGCAGTTCTAAGGAGCAGGCAGATTCCTTGTGGTTTTGTAGCCCTCTTCAGCTTAGGCTGACCTTGTTTCCCCCTTTTTCCCTCTCCCAGAGGCCCTCTCCTGACCTGTGCCAGCACCGCACTCCCTTCATATCAGCAGAACCAACAGAGCTAGTGCCTCACACAGAAAAATCTGTGAGCTTTCAAAGCCTGACAGGTAACAGCATAACAATAATTGTCAATCTCCATAGTCCTCCAACTTTCTTCGCACCTACTGTGACACTGTATTAAGGTGGCGGCCGCAATAGGAAAAAGGAAAAGGATGCTGGATTGGAAAAAGCTATACAGTGTGTGACCTACCATGCAAATATGGAGATGGCAGCCCCTACCCCCGACCTGTTCAGCACAGGACTTGGCTTCACTTAACACAACACCAAACACTCACTAAGTTTTCCATTATTCATTTGCCAGTTTGTAGCTTTTTGTGGTCTCCTTGATTCTCATCCGTGAATTGCATGTTTTTAAATGCATGTTAGCATTACTACAGAGGATTTAAAAAACAAGATAAAGGAATGGAAGGAGAAAGGCGTGTTAAGTCAATGTAGCCTTAAATCAAGGTAGTGATTGGGCCTGCAGACGAAGCTAAACTGAGAGCTGGTGATGGGGAGTGGACTTCCAATCAATTGCATTGGGCCTGTTTCCCATTATAGCAAATAATCGAGAGCTGTCTGTAGAGGCATCAAAATTTCCACTTTAGCATGGTCCAGCATAGTGGCAATGATGAGGGCAGACACAGTCACTGTTCACTCACTATCTTTGACATAGTTCAGACATTAAATATCTCAATTTTTTAACTATAAAATGGGAATTAAAATAATTCTTTTAATTAACACGGGATTGTTATAAAATAAAAGCATGAACATAGACACCTTTGTTAATCATACATACAAGGCCATTCCACAAAGGGATGATCATTAGAATTATTTTTCCTCAATAATACCTACCATCAACATGTGAATCATTCTCCAAGTCTGTGGGCTAGCTAAGGAGGGGTAACTAGTTTCCTTTAAAAATATATGAAAAAGATTTTTATCCATGCCATTCACTCAGGAAAAAAAGTCTCTACAAACATCAGGCTAAATGAAAACTTCACTTCTGAGGATTATATTTAAATGCATAAACTAGTGCAGGAAAAAGACAATCACCTTTGCTTCAAAACAGGGAAGGTTTCCAGGGTCTCTAGGTTTTCGTCCTTCCCTACCTTATCTTACTTTCTCTTAGTTTTCTAGGGTCAGAAATCAACTTCTTTTTTAATCCCACAGTCTTTAGACTTGAGCCTGCTGTTTTAGGTGTGCCGTTGTATCCCACAATGTGCAGTACAAAGCATGGGAAGGGGATAGAATGTTTTTTCTCATCAGATGCCACACATTCAGAAAGAAAAGTTAAAACCCTTAATTTCTCCCACTAACGACTGAATTGTTATCCCAAAAATGTATATGTTGAAGCCTTATGTGATGGTATTTTGAGATGGGGTCTTTGGGTCATGAGGATTGATAAAAGAAAAACTTCAGCCAAATAAATTTAAATTTAATTGAGCAATGAACAACTTGTGAATTGGGCAGTCCCCAGAATCACAGCAGATTCACAGAGACTCCAGCACAGCTAGGTGATGGAAGAAGATTTATAGACAAAAAAAAAAAAAAAAAAAAAGGGAAATGACATACAGAAATGAGAAGTGAGGTACAGAATGGCTGGATTGGTTACAGCTCAGCGTTTGCCTTATTTGAGCACAGTTTGAACACTCAGCAGTATGTGAATGGTTGAAGTATGGCCACTTGGAGTGCCCAAGACTCAGCTATCGTTACAGGCTCATACTCCTAAATTAGGTTTTCAATCTTGTCTACCTATTAAGCTAGGTTGCAGTTTGTCCACAAGAACTAAAATATAGAAGTACGGAGTGCTTCTCAGGCTATGTTTAGTTCACTTTAAATAAACTGCTCACTTTAACTCTTGAGGGTGGAGCCCTCAAAATGGACTGTTAGTGCCCTTGTAAGAAGAGACCAAAGAGTTTGCATTTGTGTGCTTGCTCTCTTGCTCTCTCTCCCTTACTCTGTCTTTTGCTCTCTCCCATGTGAGGACACGGTGAGAAAGCAGCTGTCTACGAGCCAGAGAGTCCTCACCATGAACCAAATCACCCAGTACCTTGATATTATACTTCTAACCTCCAGACTGTAAGAAAATAAATTTCTGCTGTTGAAGCCACCCAGTCTAAGGTATGTTGTTATAGAAACCCAAGCTGACTGAGACACGCCCAAGCAGTAAAAGAACAGATGGATTTCACAGTAAAAGGTAAACTATAAAAAAAAAATGTTCTTGCAACAAAGGACAATTATGGGTGAGTGCAAATTACTCTGCTTTCAGCCAGAGAAGCCAATCCAGGGCGTGGCCCCAGGAAGGTCCCCGCACACCGCTTGTCTGTCTCCATAAGCCAAATGGGAGCATTGTAACAAGCTGAGAGAAAGGAACATTAGGACCCTCAAATCTTAGGATCCAAACTTTAATAAGTATCAATTGTTCCCTTCTCATGTGTATTAGTCCTGCTGAGTTAGATTATGCTGCAAAAACAAACAAGGCTCCAATTTTCTTTCCATTTATGCTACAAGTTCATTGAGGACAACTGGGGACTGTGCTCTGTGTCCTCTCTTTAGGACCCAACCTGGCAGTCCCTATGTGGAACAGTGCCCATTGCTGTGAAAGAAGTAAAACGAAAACTTGGCAAATGATGCATTGGCTCTGAAAACCTCCACCTCGAAGTGGCACACACCACTTCTGCTCACATTTTATTACCAGAAGTGAGTCACATGCCCACACTTAACTCAAGGGGGAAGGAAAGGCAACTCTACCATGTGCCAGCTGGAGAACTGGAAATATTTAGTGAGCAGTTTATTGTCTACTACACAGTGCTTAGAGGTGAAGAGAGCATCAAGAGAGGGGTTTTTAAGAGTTTTTCTTTTCCTAGTTACTTTCTTACTATATCTTCCAGATATCCCCATCAGTCAAAACAATCTGCCTCCTAGAGTGTTTAAAATTCTGATATTGGGGGAGGAGCCAAGATGGCCGAATAGGAACAGCTCCGGTCTACAGCTCCCAGCGCGACCGACGCAGAAGACGGGTGATTTCTGCATTTCCATCTGAGGTACCGTGTTCATCTCACTAGGGAGTGCCAGACAGTGGGCGCAGGTCAGTGGGTGAGCGCACCGTGCGCCAGCCAAAGCAGGGGCGAGGCATTGCCTCACTCGGGAAGCGCAAGGGGTCAGGGAGTTCCCCTTCCAGAGGTGACAGACGGCACCTGGAAAATCGGGCCACTCCCACGCGAATACTGTGCTTTTCCGACGGGCTTAGGAAACGGTGCCCCAGGAGAGTATAGCCCGCACCTGGCTCAGAGGGCCCTACGCCCACGGAGTCTCGCTGATTGCTAGCACAGCAGTCTGAGATCAAGCAGCAAGTCGGCAGCAAGGCTGGGGGAGGGGCGCCCGCCATTGCCCAGGCTCGCTTAGGTAAACAAAGCAGCCTGGAAGCTTGAACTGGGTGGAGCCCACCACAGCTCAAGGAGGCCTGCCTGCCTCTGTAGGCTCCACCTCTGGGGGCAGGGCACAGACAAACAAAAAGACAGCAGTAACCTCTGCAGACTTAAATGTCCCTGTCTGACAGCTGTGAGGAGAGCAGTGGTTCTCCCAGCACGCAGCTGGAGATCTGAGAACGGGCTGACTGCCTCCTCAAGTGGGTCCCTGACCCCTGACCCCCGAGCAGCCTAACTGGGAGGCACCCCCCAGCAGGGGCAGACTGACACCTCACACGGCCGGCCAGGTACTCCAACAGACCTGCAGCTGAGGGTCCTGTCTGTTAGAAGGAAAACTAACAGAAAGGACATCCACACCAAAAACCCATCTGTACATCACCATCATCAAAGACCAAAAGTAGATAAAACCACAAAGATGGGGAAAAAACAGAGCAGAAAAACTGGAAACTCTAAAAACCAGAGTACCTCTCCTCCTCCAAAGGAACGCAGTTCCTCACCAGCAACGGAACAAAGCTGGACGGAGAATGACTTTGACGAACTGAGAGAAGAAGGCTTCAGACGATCAAATTACTCCGAGCTACGGGAGGATATTCAATCCAAAGGCAAAGAAGTTGAAAACTTTGAAAAAAATTTAGAAGAATGTATAACTAGAATAACCAATACAGAGAAGTGCTTAAAGGAGCTGATGGAGCTGAAAACCAAGGCTCGAGAACTACGTGAAGAATGCAGAAGCCTCAGGAGCCGATGCGATCAAATGGAAGAAAGGGTATCAGCCCTGGAAGATGAAATGAATGAAATGAAGCGAGAAGGGAAGTTTAGAGAAAAAAGAATAAAAAGAAACGAGCAAAGCCTCCAAGAAATGTGGGACTATGTGAAAAGACCAAATCTACGTCTGATTGGTGTACCTGAAAGTGATGGGGAGAATGGAAACAAGTTGGAAAACACTCTGCAGGATATTATCCAGGAGAACTTCCCCAATCTAGCAAGGCAGGCCAACATTCAGATTCAGGAAATACAGAGAACGCCACAAAGATACTCTTCGAGAAGAGCAACTCCAAGACACATAATTGTCAGATTCACCAAAGTTGAAATGAAGGAAAAAATGTTAAGGGCAGCCAGAGAGAAAGGACGGGTTACCATCAAAGGGAAGCCCATCAGACTAACAGCGGATCTCTCGGCAGAAACCCTACAAGCCAGAAGAGAGTGGGGGCCAATATTCAACATTCTTAAAGAAAAGAATTTTCAACCCAGAATTTCATATCCTGCCAAACTAAGCTTCATAAGTGAAGGAGAAATAAAATACTTTACAGACAAGCAAATGCTGAGAGATTTTGTCACCACCAGGCCTGCCCTAAAAGAGCTCTTGAAGGAAGCGCTAAACATGGAAAGGCACAACCGGTACCAGCCACTGCAAAATCATACCGAAATGTAAAGACCATTGAGACTAGGAAGAGACTGCATCAACTAACGAGCAAAACATCGAGCTAACATCATAATGACAGGATCAAATTCACACATAACAATATTAACTTTAAATGTAAATGGACTAAATGGTCCAATTAAAAGACACAGACTGGCAAATTGGATAAAGACTCAAGACCCATCAGTGTGCTGTATTCAGGAAACCCATCTCACGTGCAGAGACACACATAGGCTCAAAATAAAAGGATGGAGGAAGATCTACCAAGCAAATGGAAAACAAAAAAAGGCAGGGGTTGCAATCCTAGTCTCTGATAAAACAGACTTTAAACCAACAAAGATCAAAAGAGACAAAGAAGGCCATTACATAATGGTAAAGGGATTAATTCAACAAGAAGAGCTAACTATCCTAAATATATATGCACCCAATACAGGAGCACCCAGATTCATAAAGCAAGTCCTGAGTGACCTACAAAGAGACTTAGACTCCCACACATTAATAATGGGAGACTTTAACACCCCACTGTCAACATTAGACAGATCAACGAGACAGAAAGTCAGCAAGGATACCCAGGAATTGAACTCAGCTCTGCACCAAGCAGACCTAATAGACATCTACAGAACTCTCCACCCCAAATCAACAGAATATACATTTTTTTCAGCACCACACCACACCTATTCCAAAATTGACCATATCCTTGGAAGTAAAGCTCTCCTCAATAAATGTAAAAGAACAGAAATTGTGACAAACTGTCTCTCAGATCACAGTGCAATCAAGCTAGAACTCAGGATTAAGAATCTCACTCAAAACCGCTCAACTACGTGGAAACTGAACAACCTGCTCCTGAATGACTACTGGGTACATAACGAAATGAAGGCAGAAATAAAGATGTTCTTTGAAACCAACGAGAACCAAGACACAACATACCAGAATCTCTGGGATGCATTCAAAGCAGTGTGTAGAGGGAAATTTATAGCACTAAATGCCCACAAGAGAAAGCAGGAAAGATCCAAAATTGACACCCTAACATCACAATTAAAAGAACTAGAAAAGCAAGAGCAAACACATTCAAAAGCTAGCAGAAGGCAAGAAATAACTAAAATCAGAGCAGAACTGAAGGAAATAGAGACACAAAAAACCCTTCAAAAAATCAATGAATCCAGGAGCTGGTTTTTTGAAAGGATCAACAAAATTGATAGACCGCTAGCAAGATTAATAAAGAAAAAAAGAGAGAAGAATCAAATAGATGCAATAAAAAATGATAAAGGGGATATCACCACCGATCCCACAGAAATACAAACTACCATCAGAGAATATTACAAACACCTCTATGCAAATAAACTAGAAAATCTAGAAGAAATGGATAAATTCCTCAACACATACACCCTCCCAAGACTAAACCAAGAAGAAGTTCAATCTCTGAATAGACCAATAACAGGAGCTGAAATTATGGCAATAATCAATAGCTTACCAACCAAAAAAAGTCCAGGACCAGATGGGTTCACAGCCGAATTCTACCAGAGGTACAAGGAGGAGCTGGTACCATTCCTTCTGAAACTATTCCAATCAATAGAAAAAGAGGGAATCCTCCCTAACTCATTTTATGAGGCCAGCATCATCCTGATACCAAAGCCTGGCAGAGACACAACAAAAAAAGAGAATTTTAGACCAATATCCTTGATGAACATTGATGCAAAAATCCTCAATAAAATACTGGCAAACAGAATCCAGCAGCACATCAAAAAGCTTATCCACCATGATCAAGTGGGCTTCATCCCTGGGATGCAAGGCTGGTTCAATATACGCAAATCAATAAATGTAATCCAGCATATAAACAGAACCAAAGACAAAAACCACATGATTATCTCAATAGATGCAGAAAAGGCCTTTGACAAAATTCAACAACCCTTCATGCTAAAAACTCTCAATAAATTAGGAATTGATGGGACGTATCTCAAAATAATAAGAGCTATTTATGACAAACCCACAGCCAATATCATACTGAATGGGCAAAAACTGAAAGCATTCCCTTTGAAAACTGGCACAAGACAGGGATGCCCTCTCTCGCCACTTCTATTCAACATAGTGTTGGAAGTTCTGGCCAGGGCAATTAGGCAGGAGAAGGAAATCAAGGGTATTCAATTAGGAAAAGAGGAAGTCAAATTGTCCCTGTTTGCAGATGACATGATAGTATATCTAGAAAACCCCATTGTCTCAGCCCAAAATCTCCTTAAGCTGATAAGCAACTTCAGCAAAGTCTCAGGATACAAAATCAATGTGCAAAAATCACAAGCATTCTTATACATCAATAACAGACAAACAGAGAGCCAAATCATGAGTGAACTCCCATTCACAATTGCTTCAAAGAGAATAAAATACCTAGGAATCCAACTTACAAGGGATGTGAAAGACCTCTTCAAGGAGAACTACAAACCACTGCTCAAGGAAATAAAAGAGGATACAAACAAATGGAAGAACATTCCATGCTCATGGGTAGGAAGAATCAATATCATGAAAATGGCCATCCTTCCCAAGGTAATTTACAGATTCAATGCCATCCCCATCAAGCTACCAATGACTTTCTTCACAGAATTGGAAAAAACTACTTTAAAGTTCATATGGAACCAAAAAAGAGCCCGCATCGCCAAGTCAATCCTAAGCCAAAAGAACAAAGCTGGAGGCATCACGCTACCTGACTTCAAACTATACTACAAGGCTACAGTAACCAAAACAGCATGGTACTGGTACCAAAACAGAGATATAGATCAATGGAACAGAACAGAGCCGTCAGAAATAATGCCACATATCTACAACCATCTGATCTTTGACAAACCTGAGAAAAACAAGAAATGGGGAAAGGATTCCCTATTTAATAAATGGTGCTGGGAAAACTGGCTAGCCATATGTAGAAAGCTGAAACTGGATCCCTTCCTTACACCTTATACAAAAATCAATTCAAGATGGATTAAAGACTTAAATGTTAGACCTAAAACCATAAAAACCCTAGAAGAAAACCTAGGCAATACCATTCAGGACATAGGCATGGGCAAGGACTTCATGTCTAAAACACCAAAAGCAATGGCAACAAAAGCCAAAATTGACAAATGGGATCTAATTAAACTAAAGAGCTTCTGCACAGCAAAGGAAACTACCATCAGAGTGAACAGGCAACCTACAAAATGGGAGAAAATTTTCGCAACCTACTCATCTGACAAAGGGCTAATATCCAGAATCTACAATGAACTCCAACAAATTTACAAGAAAAAAACAAACAACCCCATCAAAAAGTGGGCGAAGGACATGAACAGACACTTCTCAAAAGAAGACATTTATGCAGCCAAAAGACACATGAAAAAATGCTCACCATCACTGGCCATCAGAGAAATGCAAATCAAAACCACAATGAGATACCATCTCACACCAGTTAGAATGGCGATCATTAAAAAGTCAGGAAACAACAGGTGCTGGAGAGGATGTGGAGAAATAGGAACACTTTTACACTGTTGGTGGGACTGTAAACTAGTTCAACCATTGTGGAAGTCGGTGTGGCGATTCCTCAGGGATCTAGAACTAGAAATTCCATTCGACCCAGCCATCCCATTACTGGGTATATACCCAAAGGACTATAAATCATGCTGCTATAAAGACACATGCACACGTATGTTTATTGCGGCTTTATTCACAATAGCAAAGACTTGGAACCAACCCAAATGTCCAACAATGATAGACTGGATTAAGAAAATGTGGCACATCTACACCATGGAATACTATGCAGCCATAAGAAATGATGAGTTCATGTCCTTTGTAGGGACATGGATGAAATTGGAAATCATCATTCTCAGTAAACTATCGCAAGAACAAAAAACCAAACACCGCATATTCTCACTCATAGGTGGGAATTGAACAATGAGAACACATGGACACAGGAAGGGGAACATCACACTTCAGGGACTGTTGTGGGTTGGGGGGAGGGGGGAGGGATAACATTGGGAGATATACCTAATGCTAGATGACGAGTTGGTGGGTGCAGTGCACCAGCATGGCACATGTATACATATGTAACTTACTGCACATTGGGCACATGTACCATAAAACCTAAAGTATAATAATAATAATAATAATAATTACAATAAAAGAAAAAAAAAAAAAAAAAAAAAAAAATAAAATTCTGATATTTCAGACTTTTCAGGACTCAAGGGGTCCTATTTTCTTTGAATGCCCAAATGACACTAGACCCAGCCCCCATTCTACTTGACCTCAGGAGGTCCCACCTCTCACAAGAACTCTGCCCCAGGCATGTCATTGCATAGCCCTGGTTCATGCTTTCCAATCTGGCTCTTGAGCACTGCTCCAGACTGGGGAGAAGTAGCAGGGATGGGACTTATGAAGGAAAACATTTCAGAAAAGTGGCACTGAGTAAGAACATTTAGGAAGAAAATCACTGATCCATAATAGTTTTTTAGGAATGCAGAGAAAAATCAAGGATACATAAAATTATCTTAAACCAAGGAGGAAAGGTAGTAACATTGAATGCGGATGAGACTGTACTTAGCATTTGCATTTTGTATCCATCAAGATGCAATGGATTGGGAGTTCTGGTTCCTGCTTAGGATGTCGAAAGCTGGAAAGAGCTTTGATAACATACCAACAACAAGAAAAATGCAGATAATAGAAAATTATAATTTGTAAAACTCATCGGAGAGCTGAAGCCACAGGCAACCAAGTCTAAGGAAAGACAGGTATCTCCAAGAAGAGATGAAATGTGGGCACAAACTCACCTGTGGCAGAACATGGAAGGGAGGAAAGCCAAGCACCATACAAGTAAGAAGAACTCAGTTGAAATTTTTAATGAATTGCTACAGACTAAAGCTAGCATCAAAGAAGAGAAACCCTGGGAACTGCAGATACAAGGAGACTTTGCAGGTTCTTCAAGCACAGAGAAGGGCAGGATGGGAGACGTGAGAGGGCCTCCTCTGGTAGTGAATATCACCCCTTCCAGAGCCCTTCTCCCCTGTGAAACAAATGATTTCACCTCCCTGGAGTAAGGGGAATAAACCTGTAGCCTCCAGGGCACAGAGAAAGATCCACAGTGTCTGAAGGAAGGAGAAAGAAAGAAAAACCTCTATCCTGGGGAAGGATTGGGAAATTATCATAGCACAGAATGTTAGAGAGCTCCTACCATTGAGGAAGGAGAAGGATGACTGAGAAGCCCTGCCTGTGAAACCCACAGGCACAGGGCTGCCTGATTCTGAGACAGGGCCACCTCCCACCCCGAGGCTAGCAAACACAGAGTGACAAGAAACAGTAAATTGATGCTGTGTGAAGAGCAAGAATACAGAGAGAGACTACTTTCTGGAGTAGGCAGACAGAAACATTGAGAAAAGCCCTCTAGCAACCCAGTCCTCACCCTAAGCATCATGTAACACTATTAGAGTAGAAGACGGGGGTGAACTGACAGCAACCACAGCAACCAAAAAGCCCAAATCCAGCTCAACTCCAGATCAACTCATCTTCACTCCCAACTACCCCCCTACCAAACACACTTTAGTGGCCAATCAGAAGAGCCATGTTCATTTCTAGACATAAATATATTTACTTCAGTCTCTACCATCTCACAAAGTATCCACATTCAATCCAAAATTAAGAGATACACACGCAAGGAAAGGAAGAAAAATATTACCCTAAAACCAAAATTAGACAAAAACGTTGCAAAGTAAGGAAACTACAGGCCAATATCCTTCATTAATGTTGATGCATTAATGTAGATGCATAGAAAATGATAGCAAATAAAATTCAGCAATAATAAAAAAGATCATGAAACAGTTGGCATCATCCTAGAAATACAAGGCTGGTTCAATATTCAAAAATCAAATATAATGCATGATATCACCTGACTAGAAGAAGAAGAACCAAATGATCAGATCAATAGGCGCAGAAAAATCATTTGACAGAATTCAACATCTTTTTGTGACAAAAACTCTCAGCAAACTAAGAATAGAACCTCACCCCTAAAAAAGGCATCTACAAAAAATCTACAGGTATCATCATATTTAACAGTTGAAAGACTGAATGTTTTCCCCCCTAAATGGGACAAGAAACACATATCCACTCATTACTTTTATTTAATATTGCCTATATTCTAGCCCATGCAATAAGAGAAGAAAAATAAATAAAAGACAAATAGAATGAGAAAGAAGAAATAAAACAATCTCTATTAACAGACAACATGTTTTTGTAGAAAGTTCCAAACAATCTACAAAAAGAAGCTTCTGGAACGGACTAACTAACGTACACAAAAAGCTCATAGAACTAATGAGTAAAATTAGTAGAAATACAAAGCCAATAAAAAACAGTCAATCATATTCCCTATACAGGCAGTGAACAATTGGAATTTAGAATTTTTTTTAAAAAATACCATTTACAATTGCACAAAAAATGAAGCACTTAGGTATGAATTAAACAAAATATACATAGGATCTGTATACTGAGAACATTGATGAAAGACTTCTGATGAAATACATCAAAGAAGATCTAAATAAATGGAAAGATCCATCATATTCATGGATTGGAAGATTGAATATTGCTAAAAAGTCAGTTCTCTCTAATTGATTCAAGGCAATCTCAGTCAAAAAGCTCTTGCTTAGATATCAACAAGCCAATCCTAAAATTTACATGGAAAGACAAAGTAACTAGACTAGCAAAAGCAATTACTAAAATGAAGAACAAAGTTCAAGGACTCACACTACTCAATTTCAAAATTTACTATAAAAGCTACAGTAATCAAGACAGTGTAGACCTGACAAAAGGATAGACACATCAAGTAGAAAGACCAGAAGTTGGACCACACAAACACAATCAACTTATTTTTGACAAAGTTTAAAAGGCCACTCAATGAAGAAAGAATAGAATTTAATTTTTTTTTTTTTTTAGATGGAGTCTCTCTCTGTCACCCAGGCTGGAGTGCAGTGGTGTAATCTTGGCTCTCTGCCACCTTCGCCTCCTGGGTTCAAGTGATTCTCCTGCCTCAGCCTCCTGAGTAGCTGGTACTACAGGCACGTGCCATCAAACCTGGCCAATTTTGTATTTTTAGTAGAAATGGGGTTTCACCTTATTGGCCAGGCTGGTCTCAAACTCCTGACCTCATGATCCCCCTGGCTTGGTCTCCCAAAGTGCTAGGATTACAGGTGTGAATCACCACACCTGGCCAGAATAGACTTTTCAATAAATGGTACTGGATTAGTCGGACACCCACAGGCAAAAAAAAAAAAAAAAAAAAAAAGTAGAATCTCAACAACTCAAACCACCTCACACCTTATACTAAAATTAACTCAAAATGAATCATAGAACTAAATATAAAACTTAAAACTATAAAACTTCTAGAAGAATAATAGGTAAAAATATGTAGTACTTCAAGTTTGGTGATGACTTTTTCAATATGACATAAAAAGCATAATCGATTTAAAAAAGTAATTATTTGGGATTTCTCAAAATTAAACAGTGTGGATGAGACACTTAAAAGAATGAAAAGACAAGCCATAGACTTGGAGGAAAATATTTGAAAATCACATCTCTGATAAAGAACTTGTATCCAGAATATATAAAGAATTCCCAAAACAAAGAAGTCTCAAAACACTAGAAAAACAACCCAATTTTACAAGGGGGTGGCAATAATTACATAACCATAGAAGGTATAAAAATAGCAAATAAGCATATGAAAAAGTGCTCACATACTACCACATACTTATTAGAAGGGCTACAATACATTTTTTAAATGACAATATCAAGTTTTAGTGAAGTGGCCACTGGAACTCTTGTTCATTGCTGGTGGGAATGCAAAATCATACGGCTACCTGGGAAGAAAAATAGTTTGGCAGTTTCTTGTAAAGATAAACATATTCACCAAGTCTCCCATTCCTAGGTATTTGCCCAAGAGAAGTGGAACTTACGTCCACATAATAACTTATACATGAATGTTTACAGCAGTTTTATTGATAATCACCAGAAACTAGAAACATCTCAAATATCTTTTAACTGATGAGTAGATGAACAAACTGTTGTACATCCACAGTATTCAGCAACAGAAAGGAATGTACTATGGATACCCACAATAGCATGGGTTAATCTCAACTGCATTCTGCTACATAAAAGAAGCCAGGTTCAAAAAGCTACATGCTGTGTGACATCCTTCTCCTTCCTCAATGGTAGGAGCTCACCAAACTCAAAGTACTACATATCTTTACCTATTATTTATTCTAGAAGTTTTATTTAAAAAACTATATGACATTTTAAATAAAGCAAAACTATAGGGACAAAAAAAATCAGATTAGTGAATGCCAGGGGTTAGAGATAGAGTTAGAGGTGATCTACAAAAAAAGTTGAACAGGAGAAATTTTTGGAGTAATAGAACTGTTCTATATCTTGATTGTGGTAGTCATTACATGACTATAAGCATCTGTCAAACTCATTGCAGTGTACTCTAACAAGATTTATTTTACTGCGTGAAGTTAAGAACTCAATAAACCTGAATTTTTAATGCCATGAATTGAGATGTAGAGTAATAGCATCTTTGACTTGCATATCTGATAGGAGACAAGAGGAGAGGATTTTTTTGTGGGGGGGAGGGGTTGCAGTTTAAGTACTGGAGGCCAATTCATAAATTTCTTTTCTTTCCTTAAAAGAGAATGCAGACAACCATGCTTTTCAAGGCAACATCTCCACAACAACCACTGAATGTTACCTTTCCTTACACTATTCTGAAGGATGTGCTACTTTAGAAATAAGCAAGCCACCCTCTATAATAGCAATCATTTTTAAAAACTGACTTGTTATTTTTATTTTGTTTTTGGTTTTTCATTGACACATAATAATTATACATATTTACGACACATAATAATTACACATATTACAGTGTGATGTTTTGACACATGTATACTTTATGTGATGATCAAACCATGGTATTTAGCACATTCATCACCTCATTTATAATTTATTTGGATTCTATATAATTTCTTGGACATAATTTGTAACTAATAGTACAGCTTTTCTCAAGGAAATTATATGATTGAGATTAAAATTCACTCAAGTATACATGGCCATAACAAAGCAAAGATGATAGTTTTTATGATGAAAACATCAATTAGGAAATATTAAGTTTCCATGGGAAATTATATTAGCTGACTTCCTGTACTGTATTTCTGTCATATAGAGCAGAGGTCCCCAACCCCCAGGTCACAGACAACCTGTTAGGGTCCAGGCTGCACAGCAGGAGGTGAGCAGCAGGCAAGCCAGTGAAGCTTCATCTGTATTTATAGCCCTTCCCCATTACCATCTGAGCTCCATCTCTTGTCAGATCAGTGGTGGCATTAGATTCTCATAGGAATGCAAACCCTACTGTGGACTGCACATGTGAGATCTAGCTTACATGCACCTTATGAGAATCCAATGCCTGATCATCTGTCACTGTCTCCCACCACCCCTAGATAGGACCGTCTAGTTGCGGGAAAACAAACTCAGGGCTCCCACTGATTCTATATCATGATGAGTTGTATAATTATTTCATTATATATTATAATGTAATAATAATAGAAATAAAGTGCATAATAAACGCAATGTACCTGAATCATCCCCAGACCATCCTCACTCCCCACACCCCAGTCCATGGAAAAACTGTCTTCCAAGAAACCAGTCCCTGGTGCTAAAAAGACTGGGGACTGCTGATATAGAGAAAGACTTAGAGAATTCCCTTAAAAACTGAACACTATTTAAATGCATAAAGTTTTAAACATTTATTCACTTGTGAAAGTGAAGTGGCCATTTTAAAGAGGAATTCTCCATTTCGGCTTCCATGTGAGGACAGGTTACAGCAGATACTCTATTTGCCCATATAGCTCCTGCGTGTGAATTAGAAAGAGAAGCCCTTTCCTTCAGGCAAACATAGTTGACCCTGGGATACCCCAATTGGCCTGCAGAGAAGGGACTGAGCTTTCAGATTCAGGCCCAACTCAGCTGGGGGCCCTTTGGCATGACACAGTTATACATGTTAGCCCTGTTGCCACTACAGAAATGGAAATCTTCAGTTTGGAAAGAAGAAAACTGAGTGAATAACATAATGAATACAATCATATGAGTGGGTGAGGGATGGCCACAGATCGGTTCTGGCCCTTCAACAGTAGAATCAAGCCATGTTCCTTGATGCCTCAGAGAGATCTTTTTCAACAAGTTTAAAAAAAGCATTATCCTAATCACAAAACAGGTATATCAAGAGCTGGTTCTGGCAGGAAAGAGAATTTGGATCTAGATGAAATGAAATTGTGGATGATCCAGAAAAACTAAAGAAGTTTAAGATATAGACATTATGTGTGACTGAGACATTTTCCACTATTTCATAACCCAAATATTCTCTCTTGTCTCTAAAAATCTTGCAATTTAGCTATAGTTCTGTTTGGTTGAGTGAGCTTGCACTGCCCCCTGTAAATGAATGTAAATGTCTTTCCCATAGTGAAAAGAATGTTTTTTCTTTCACTCATAATCAATGGTTCAAAGTAGACAGCTGGGTTCTGGCTAGGTATTGCTTATTAACCACATTTGTAGATGACTGCAGCTGCCCACTTGTAATCGTCTGCAAACCTCTAAGTTATCTATTGTGGAAGACAAAGGGAACCATGAGAACTGCACAGAAGGAGCTGACAGTCTCTCTCAGGTCCTGGGCTGGTGTGCTATTCAATCTGATCTCAGAGCAGAGCAGTTCCAACCTCTTAGAGCCACTTACCAGATGTTTCAGATGGGAGTGGGGACCCTGGGCCAGTAAGCAATTGCTTCACCAAGAGTCCTCTTCAGAGCCACTGCATGAGGAGTAAGAGACTGGATGCAGGAGCCAGGCTGCCTGTTTGAATTCTGACTGCCATTGTGAGATTTGGGTCAAGTTATATAAAACTGTTTATGTTCAGTTTCCTAATTTTAAAATGGAGGTATATAGTGCCTATGTCAAAAGACTGTTAGAAGGATTAAATGGGAAACAATGCTTTTACACTCTTTATAGAGTGCTGTTTGTGTAAGGCAGAAGCACAGTTTGGTGTTGGGAAAGAACACACGACTTGGCAAAGAATCTCAGTTAGGGCTGAGGCAGGAGCACTTATTAGCTTTGTGGTCTTGATCAAATTATTTACATTCTCTTAGACTTGGTGTCTTCATCTGCAAAATGAATATACACCTTTATTTCCTACTTGTGCCACTGCGGCATCAAATAAGAGAGTGTATATAAAAATATCGTTACCTGAAATCACCTTGTAAAAGTCATCAGTTTAATTTTCAGAAAATTGAAAATGAATCACACAAATATAAAATGGATGTGTGTCAGAGATTTTATTTAATTCATTAATTAATGAAGGAATCATTATTAGTAAGTCTGGTCCAAAGAGCATTTGAGGAGCAGAGTATTTATACATAATTTAATAAATAAATGTCAGAATAAAATTGCTGGGTTACAAAACTGGTAAAGATACTACAGTGCAATAAGTCATAACCTTTGGGATTATCTTTTCTACCAGGTAGATATCATTTGTATTTTCACTGGACAAAAAACATGCAAGTTAACACAGTATCTGGGATATAATCAAATAGTTAAGCAAACACCAGTTCATTCCCCTAGATAATTAAAGCTTGAATGAGCCTGTTAGCAATGACATTGACAAGACATGCAAGTCATCTTTTTGCTTTATTTCTGAATTCTGGATAATCATTCATAACCTCATTATTAATCAGAGCACTCCCAAGCTGGACAGACCCTTAGAAATCACATAGTCCAGGGATATCTGACACTGGGTGAACATTAGAATCACCTAATGTTAGTTTCCATGCTGTATAACAAATTAACAGAAACTTAGTCAACAATACCCATTATCTCACAATACCCATTATCTCACAGTTCTGTAGGTCAGAAGCCTAGGCATGGCCTGCAGGGGTTCTCTACTCAGGATCTCAGAAGGCTGAAATCAAGATGTTGGCCAGAACACTGGCACACGGAGGCTTGATCAAGAGGGATCAAGCTCCCTCAGATGGCTGGAATGATTCATTTTCTTGTGATGGTTGAATTCGTGGCACCTTGTTTCCTTGAAGCCAGTAATGAAGAGAGAGTTTCTGCTGCCTTAAGTCTCTGACTTCCTGGAAGGTCTAAATCTTCTTGTAAAGGTTACACCCATCACACCTACCCAGGATAATCTCCTTTTTTATTAGCCCAAAGGCAACTGATGAGGGACCTTAGTTATAGCTGCAAAATACCTTGATTTTTGCCATATAATGTAATGGGAATGATATCCCATAACCTTTGCCATATTCTATTGGTTAGAAGCAGGTCACAGGTTCTATACACACTCAATGGGAGGGGATTCCACAGGGTGTGACTCATCATCAGGGGTCACCCTAGAGTGTGTCCCCCACACCTGGAGAGTTTAGTAATACCTGGACTCCTGGAAGAAGTTCTGATTCAAATGGTCTATGGTAGGAACGTAGGTGGTGTTTTGTAAAAAGCTCTCTCAGCTGATTCTAAAGTGGCTGGCATTGGGAACCCCCTCGTCTGGTCCTTTGCTCTCAAGTCACCAGACTCCCACACCCTAGTGGCCTTGCATTCTGTAACCCCAGGCAGAGTGGCTCATAAACACTTAAAAAACTAGCTGATGGTGATTTCAGCAAGATCAGATTCTTCGAAAGGGAACTCTGACTCTCCAGGACTGTGACCGCAGGCCACCCTGTGGAGCCTGGAAACATGCCCAGTGAGAACCTTCAGTTCTTGGTCCAGCTTAGTGCTCCATTCCTTTTGCTGCAGTCTCCCCACTGTGCCAGCCGTGGTGAAAACCTGCAGCAAGCCATGATGAAGTGTGTCTGCTATGGTGTGCAAGCCATGACAAGACGTGTCTGTCGTGATGGGCAAAGCAAGCTTGTACACGAAGGTGAGATGCTGGAAATACCACAGAAACACAACGCATCCATGCAGGCAGGGCAGGTGGCTGATTAAATTTAGACAACACACCTTCATAGTTCCTAGCTGACTCCTTGCCTGTAATAGCAGATCTCATAGGTGCTTCATAATCGGCATGGGGATGGCCAGTCATTTCATCTGCTTTGTTTTGGGCACCAAATGGATCATGTGGAATCTGCCAAATTAAGAAGGTGGGAAGTCATTGCCTTCTTGGGGAACCCTCGCCAGTGCCATTTGCACAAATGCCTCTACCCCAACCTCGACAACCTGGCCTCTCAGCCATGATTCACATTCAGATTCAGGAAGATTCTGTGAAACAGAAATGGGAAAAATAGCAAAGAATTTTGCAGCTTACTTTAAACACACACACACATACAAAGCCAGTGTGCTCTCTCTAGACAAATCTCTGTGGAGAGGCCTCTTCAAGCAGGTTATTGATCTTCTTGGAAAAGACTCTATATCTTGTGTCTGCATTACCAATATCTCCAACTGAAGCTGACCAGGCTGCCTCCCCTCCTCCACAGTGGATGAGACCACATGTATCCAGTGTCTCTCACATTCAGTACACACACACACACACACATACACACACACACACACACACCCCTACCTTAGAGATTTGGCATTTATCATTGTGAAGAACTGTCCTACAAAATACAGAGGTTTTGAATACCTGTGGTCCACACTCCCTAAATGCCAGTAATAGCCCCAGTTGCTGTCAAAGCTTCTTAGGTTCACCAATGTCCCCCTGGAGAGGCTGTGCTACCCCAGAATGAGAACCATCAGCTGGATCCATGTTGGAAATTTGCCCTCACTCTTCAGGGCAGTGGTTTTCAAACTTGAGTGCACAAAGGAATCACCTAGGAAGATTTCAAAACCCCTTATCCCCAGGCACCATCACCAGAAAGTCTCATGTGATTGGTCTAAGCTATGTGTTTAGATTTTAACCATTGAAAGGTTAAAAACTGCCGCAGATGATTCTAATGTGTAGCTGACATCAACCTTCCCCATGGGTCTGGAACTCTGTGATGGCTGACGGGCCAGCATCTCTTCTGCCCGGTGTGCAGGCTGGCACAGCTCGAGCCAGCAGCTGCCTTGGAGTCAGGACCAACGTTCCGCTCAGTTCCCCAGTGCCTCCACACTGGATCTGACATCCACTTGGCTATTCTGCACCATGCCCCCTGCCTGCCGAAAAATTTATGGATCAGCGGGAAGCTAACTGCTAAATGAAGCAGCCCCCGGCTCATCCTCTTCAGGAGACACCGTAAAAAGGGAAATGGAAAGCTGTGCATACACTACTTGGGCAGACAGAGAGAGAAGCTCAGATCTCTGGCTTGGGAGCAGGAGTCCTGCCAACTGCCCGGGGGCCTTCTGGAAAGGAGTCATCACCAACAATGTGCTGGGGCCAGTTAAACATCTCTAGGTAGACCTGCTTAATTCTGGTGACATTTAGCAACCCCACACTGGGTTATTTAATGAATATCACCTCCTTCATGGCTCCTAGGAGAATTCACTCCTCTGTTCTTCTCATTTATCTGGCTGGAGTTTCCTGGGAAGCTAGTTTAGTAGGGCAAAAAAGGTAAGTCTTTGTCTCAGAAAAATATGTTTTGTTTTGTTTAAATCTTGTGAACTAATGGTCTTTTTTTGTTGTTATTGTTTTAGGAAGTAGAAAAGCTTGGATTCTAAAGCAGTGAGCCAACCTTTCAAGAAGACAGCTGAGAAAGCATACCTCTGAGTTGCTTCCAGCTCCAACTTCTTTCTTATTTTTAATCCATGCCAGAAATGCCGGAAAACAAAGTTGCAAGGGGCACTCTGAATCTGCCAAGTTCCATGATGTTCTGTGACTCCTACCATGGCTGATTTCAATCTACCAACATTTAAATAGCTGGCTGTCTTATCCATTCCATCCTCAAACATGGACAGTTTTAAGTTCTCTAAGAGTCCCCATTTACATCTCGTGAAGCCACGAGGATTTAAACACCAGAAATGCATGCTACAAAAGGGTGGTGCTGTGTCTGACAACAACTTGGGAAGACAGATGGTAAGAGACTCTAAGAGATGCTGGGAAGCCTGGAAATAGAGAAAAGCCACACTGCTGCAGAGGAGAGACTCAAAGATAGGCATGGAGAGGGATGTATAGATGCCATCACACAGAGCAGGGCACTAAGCTTCCAGAAGGCTTCCAGTTTCATTAGCCCTTTTCTTCTCATTAGAAGAAATCTAGGAAGTGTGAATAATACATTTAAACATCATTTAAAAGTGATCCAGGATCCAGGTGTGGTGGCTCACACCTGTAATCCCAACACTTTGGTAGGCCAAGGCAGGTGGATCACTTGAGGTCAGGAGTTTGAGACCAGCCTGGCCAACATGGTGAAACCCTGTCTCTACTAAAAATACAAAAAAAAAAAAAAAATAGTTGGGCATGGTGGCGAGCACCTTTAATCCCAGCTAATTGGGAGGCTGAGGCAGGAGAATTGCTTGAACCTGGGATGCAGAGGCTGCAGTGAGCTGAGATTGTGCCATTGCACTCCAGCCTGGGCAACAAGAGCAAAATGCCGTCTCAAGAAAATAAAAAAAAAAAAAGTGATCCAGGAAAGGAAGCACTCAGCTGAAGAGTTACTGTGGGGTCCAGAAGAGCTAGGAATGGTGCTCGTTAAGTCCCTGGGGAATGTGGCACAACCATGGGGCCACCCCATTGAGCCACGTGGTACAAGGGCCACCTGCCGACGAGTTTCTGGACAGCCCAAGGAAGTATGGTATGGCTTGTGTGTGCAGACACCAACTTGGTGCTATATCCAAAGGTCTGCTGCATTGCAGAGAGATAACACTCTCTTTATAAAACAAGCTCCAAAGAATAAAAAGACAAAGGAAGGTCACACACTATTGCTTTTAGCAATGAACATGAGTTCTACAGTAATGGGAACTGACCTTTATAACAAGCAGACGTAGATAGTAATACCAAAAGGCAACATGGACTGCTCACCAGGCACTGTTTACACACTTTTCATATATTGACATTTACTCCTCAGGACCACTCTAAGAGGTAGGTGTTTATTATTAAGCCCATTTTACATCTGAGGAAACTGAGGCTCAGACCACATCAATAACTTGCCTAAGCTCACATGCTAGCAAGCAGCAGAGTGATACCGAAGCCTGGCAGCATGGCTCAGAGTCACGAGGGCTGCACTGTGTATGAGATCTCCCCTCTTCAGCACTTTGCACTGGCCGCTGTGCCTTCTGGGCAGAGGCATATTTCCTGATTTTCCTTTTTGACTGCAAGCTCCTCCAGGGCATAGAACCAGAGTGTCTGGCTCTCACTGAGTCCCCAGAGAAGCCAGTTCTTGACTTGTAGTAGGGTCTTGCAAGGCAGAGGTACTGTCTGGTTCGAACTTCTGGACACTGATTCCGCTTTATCCTCTCAGAGGAGGAAGGATCCTTGCCGACGCTGAGTTTACACAAGAATCAGAAAGAGCAATATTTGTAATCGTCACTGAAATGAAAGCAAATAGACCGCTAGTTTGAGTTATTTGCAGTGAGGCTACAAGGGCAGAGACATGGCAAGGAAAAAGGTTTCTAGATCAGTTCAGACCGTGGCAGACTGTGTCCTTGCAAACAGAGTGTTCCATTACTGACTCTGGGGCCACAGGATGCTCTACTGAGACCTGCTGCTTCTGCTCCCCACTGCAGAAGGCTGTCTTCCTTCTGGAAAAAATATGTTTGTAACATTGGCTAATTAAGTTAGGGACTTTAAACTTACAAACCCCTCCTGAGACACTGAAGTTGTAATAAGCATCTGTTGGTGGAGGAATGAATGAGTGAATGAATGAATGAAGGTTTCCCTCAACTGCCTGGTACTGTTGGAGAAATTCATTGCCAGTGGACCACAATGGGGAGAAAGACTCCCAGATGCCTTTTCTATAGCTCCCGAGTCTCCCAGCCTTGAAACACTGAATCCTCAAGATTTTGTTCCCTCTGTCCAATGCCCTGCATGTATGGGGCAGAATCATTACAAGGGTCCAGTATGCAGCTGAGACTCAGGGTTTCACATCTGTGAGTTACAGAGAAAAGAAGGCTTCAGGTTCTCGGTTCATTGCCCCACAGTGACACACTCTTCCCCAGACCGGAAGAGGAACTCAGCCTCCTCCTCGCATCCTGCCTATGCTTCATCCATTCAGGAAAGTCAGATTTGAAAGAATTTTTACTCACTTCTGAGGATCGTTTTTTTTTTTTTTTTTTCCTGAGATGGAATCTCCCTCTGTCATCCAGGCTGGAGTGCAGTGGCGCGATCTCGGCTCACTGCAAGCTCCACCTCCCGAGTTCACGCCATTCTCCTGCCTCAGCCTCCTGAGTAGCAGGGACTACAGGCGCCCATCACCACGCCCAGCTATTTTTTGTATTTTTAGTAGAGATGGGGTTTCACTGTGTTAGCCAGAATGGTCTTGATCTCCTGACCTCGTGATCTGCCCACCTCGGCCTCCCAAAGTGCTGGGATTACAGGGAGGATTCATTTTTTTATGTGAGTTGCATTTAAAATCAAAACAATATTTTTCCCTCTTTTCTATACTTTCTCTCTTTTGTCCTGGTCTTATTTTGTTTTTCCTTCAAAAAGAAGAAATAACATATAAGCCCTTTATAATAATGTGTTATTGAAAAGCTCAAATATTTCATGGACATATGTTTTGAATAACTAAGAGGTATTACTGTACATTCAAATGCTTCCCTGACATGCTGTAACAAAAGGGGCCTTGGAATGTCTAAACATGAAATTATCACTGTAGTTTCCCTACAGTTTGACTGAACTATTTCCTGCCTCTATATCGAAGAATCCCATTACCCCCAGATGCACCCTATCAGTGTTTCAAACAAGTGGCATTTTGCCCAGTTTATAATTTGCAGCTGCTAACACGCACAGATAGTCCAGAGCTCAGCCCTGACTGGCGTTGTGTACAGAAAATAAGTTGTATGCAACTTACCAGAAACATAGATGCATTTCTTGAATGTGTCCAGTGACTAATGGATGAGAAATGCCCACAGGGCTATGCTCAATCTAAGGAAAACTTTTTAATTAAAGAAGAGATTTTCAATAGCTCACATCCTGGGAAGGTCCACTGGGTTTAGGAATAGAAAGTTACTGGGCTATCAAGGATAAGTCATTCCACTCTAGGCTGAGATCCTTTGTATTCACAGAGGAGAAAATATGCAAATGACTAGAATTCACAGAGTGGCTTGATTGATTAAGGGAGAAGAAGGCCTTGGGATGAAGGCCTTGGGATGTGATAGCGAAGGTCCTGAGGGTTGGAGACCTGCTCTGCTCGTGTCTGACTGGTGACCTCAGGTCAGTTGCTGGGCATCAGAAGCTCAGCTTTCCATCTGTGACATGACAGAGACCAGCACAGTGCTTGGCATATCACAGACACTGAATTAATGATTGCTGAGTTAAGGAAGGAAGGAAAGATTCTCAAGCACTGTTGCAAACTCAGATCTCAAATAACACATGCCCTCTCACCCTTCTCATCTTCTAAAGCCCCTAGATCCTCATCTGACCCCTCATGAGAAGGGGTCAGGCACTGCCCTGGAAAAAATAGCTATACATGGTCCTCTGATGAGCTGGGGAAGGAAGAAGCACCTTTGAGCACAACCCAGTTACAGAAGAGTGAGTTATGGGTTCATAGTCTCTCCTGCTTCAATTAGCATGACATGGTCTGATGCCTCTTTAAGTCTCCTCCAAATCCTTTCTGCTTTATCCCAGGTTAGGCAGTACTTCCCCATCCCTAAACTTCAGACTCGTCTGTCCTTCCTGCCCTCTCTCCCATTTCTGTGTCATGGCCAGAGCTCTTTCTCTAAGAGCCCTTGTTCAGTAGAAAACCAATGCCTTTGCTCTCCAGCACTCAAGTGTATGCTTGTGAAGGAGAAGCAGCCCTCCTCACAGCCACCCGACTCACCAGGCTTCATTCAGAAGCACCCCACGAGGTGCCTGTTCCCAGGCAATCAACCCAGGAGAAAGAGACAGCATGTCTCCTCTGCTTTTATCCCTTTGCTCTTCCTCCTTCCTCTGCACCCTTTGGGACCCCTTCATTCCTCCAAGATCGATTCACACATCTTCTCCTTAACATGATGAGACAGGGACAAAAATTAGGAATGTCTGAGAATTCAGAGGGCATTCTCCCCTCTGTCCGTCCCCCAGCTCACACTTTATTGCATACATTGAGGTCATGCATAGTGGAAGAAGATACATTTTGAAAAGGAAAAGAAAAGAAAAAATGTTGAAATAACAGAAGAAAAAATAAAAACATCTAGAAATCCTGGGTAACATGGACAGAGAAAAGAAGAGTCATGCAGGACTTTGGAAGTTTGGGCTTAACAGTCAAGGGAATGGAAAGGAGAGATTCAGGAATTAGCTGCATTCTGCACAGAATCAATTGAGAAGGGGTTGGAGAGAGAGAGGATTTTAAGATAGTTTGCTGCATTGGGGACATACTTCCTTCAGAGACTGTGTAAAGATTTGAATTATGGATCATGACTTTATGATGGCTTCACTATGTGTCTCTGAATATGATCCAGTATCAAAATTCATCACAGATGGACTCACTTGTATTTTGGGGGCAGTTACTCACTCTAAGGAGGCCTTCTCCCCAGGCTGGGTTCCTACATGTTCCTTCCCTGTTCTTGACCTCTACAAGTCCTCATCTACTGATCCATATTCTCCTCCCCAAAAATACAAACTTGAATCACTTATTCTTGCCCCAGGCACACTAGAATTTTTCAAAAGTCCTTATTATTTGAGAAGACAGGCCTCCCTTCTTCCCACTTTCAGAAACTCTTTTCCTCCAAACTGATCCCAAATTCCCATATTAGTAACCAGCTTCAAGGTGGTAGCCAGGAGAAGGGGAGATGGTAAAAAGTAGGGGAGGAATGCTGAAGCCCTCAGTAGGGAGGGGAGGTGGCTGGATGACTTGGTAAGATTTCCCCAGTGCCAACATCAGTATACTTAAATAAGAACATTCCAAAGGCTTGCTTTGTCTTAAAGTTGGGATTAGCAAGGGCACGTGTCACTCTGTAAAAGCCTAGTTTTCCTGGAAGGCACAAGAAGTATAGAGGATTGGAAAAAATGCAAGGATGTGGCATTCCACATGCTCCAAAGGGCCTATATTAGAGCATTAAACTCTCTTCCAATTCTTAGCCAGCAATGTCGATTAAATGGATAACTTGAAGACAGCCAAAACCACACAACTTCCATCAAAAGGCAATTCACTGCCTTCATAACAGTGGGGATGGCTACTGGTAGTTAAAAAGGCAGAAGTGGCTCATCCATCTCTGGGAATAATTTATATGACTTAGATGACATTTAATTTAACACAGGTCACCCAAAAGGATGGTGATTTAATGCCCCAGCTTTTTTTTTTTCTTTTCAGTGCTGCGTTGCTGTCATTAGGTGAGTTTCACTTCATACTTCTTTGTTTTTATTTGAAGAGAAATCTGTTTGAAAGACATAATTGTAAACTATCACTTTTCCAGCTGTAGGCAGAGAATAAAACCCCCAAGGTGAAACATCTGACCTTGAAACTCAGAGTGAATAAGCCTCTGTGCTCCTAGCAAGGGGAATGAAGGTAGATTTGTGAATTGAAACAACAAAGTAGACTCCAGCTTCCCTAGGAGATAGAGCCCGGGAAGATGGACTTTTCTATTGTTGCCTGCCGTGTCCAGGCCTCAGATGCAAATAATATCCTCTCTGCAATTTTGTGAGGAAAAAAACCTGCTGTGGCAGTGACCCTGAAAAAGCACCTCATCATCAATCCCCATTGGTTCTGGGAAATGGCCAAGCCACAGAAAACCTTCCTTCCTCTTTTGAAATGTCCCCAACCTGCTAGCTTATCCCCTTATAGCCAAACTTGACTGTCAAATGTACCTGAAGGCCAACTGGAGTGTTCCCCTGCCTTCAAAAATCCCACCCTAATAGAACAGTCACCAATCAGACACAGCCTCAGTGTTTCCCCCTTTTTACCCTAAAAACCTCACTTTCCTTCGAACACCCTTGAACCCCTGCTGAAATGAAAGAACAGGAGATGGGTGCCCCTGCCACAAGTTTATGAAAAATCAGCCTTGGCTAATTATTGCCTCAGACTGAGTTTTTCTTTGATACCCATAAGAGAAACAGTGTCACTCCCCGAGCACCAATTAATAATAGGGAGTTGGTGAGATATGGGATTGCACAAAGTTCCACAGGAAACTAGAATTTGGACTCAGGTCTGTCTGCCTCCAAGGCCATGCATTGTTCCACCCTCCACACTTCCCACCTCTCTGGTTTGAACAACACTTATTTCTGCAATCCAGAAAAGTGAGAGAGAGGAAGTCCAGAGGGAGGTAGCCCTGGGGCTCAAATAAGCAAAAGGCCAACCATAGCTTAACTCAAAGGGGCTTAGGAGCATGTTTATCTCACTGGTGACCAAGCCACCAATGCCAAGCACATGGGCCGCTCTCTCTCTCTCTCTCTCTCTCTCTCTCTCTCTCTCTCTCTCTCTCTCTGTCTCTCTGTCTCTCTCTGTGCATACCTTGGATTGGCTGTTGTCATCACCGAAGCTGCACTTGATGGGCATTATAACTTAACTTCACTCACAAATCAATATTGAGTTATGAGGCAGAGAAACACAAGGCAGGGTTTAGTCTGTCCAATACAGAGCCTTGCGGGCCCTTCAGTGCATGCTGAGTCCTGACTACTCCAGGGATGGTCCAGAAACTGTCAGCAATTCTCACAGGACTCCCTTGCGGATCTTGCTGAAATGCTGATTCTGGGTCTGCTGGTGTGGGCTTGGGATTGATATTCTGCATGTCTGACACAGTAGCCAGGTGAGGTCAATGCTGCTGGTCTGAGGTATCAGGCAGTTATTCTCAACCCTTTTGGCATATTATAATCAACAGGGAGCATATTATAATCAACAGGGAGCTTTTAAAATAATACTAAAGCCCAGGCCCCAGGCCCAAAGATTCTGATTTAATTGGTTGTGAGTGGGACTTGAGCATGGACACCAATATTTCTAGAATCCCCTCAGCAGCCAGGCATGAGAACCACCACACAAGAGCCTCCAGGTAGTTAATTCTGGCAATCCCACTCTCAGGTATGAAAGGATGGGTAGCTGCATTTGAAAAGGAAAAGCTTCAATAGTGACAACATTTTCTTAGTTTAAGGTGGCCTTTCTTCCCAGTAACTCCACTCATTATAAACACTTGTGCATTTGTGACAACATGTAAAAACATATGTTTCCTCATAAGGAAGCTGGGTTTTCTCCATGGTCCCAGCAGCTATTGAGACTCCCAGCAGCTATTGAGACTCAGCTGTAAGGTTTAGTGTGCCAAGGAAGATGGGGATGGGAGCTGCCCAAATCAGGGGAAGTTCATTGCACAGGGAAGGAAAGTGAGGCTCTGCTGGGAAGGGAGTAGGGGAGTAGCCCACCAGACAGGAAGGATGGGGAAAGCCCTACTGTTGGAAAAAGAGCAGTTCAGAGGAGAGCCCACAGGAGATGGGATGGGAAATAGCCTGTCCCTGATGTATCCGCTGGAAAGACCAGAAGCTTACCCCAGGGTGGACTTTGACAGCAGACACCAACAGGATACCCAGTGACCAAGGAGACTAATGGCATCCCCACAGAGGAAGAGAAACCCAGTGACTACACAGAAACCCACACAGACCAACTTCCTTCCCCTAAAGCTCCTGCCCTCATCCAGACACCATTTTGGCTGAGAGAAGCCAGGTTAGAGAAGCCCATAAGGCTGATGCAGATCATTTACTCAATGGAGATGCTTAAATCAAAGAAGGCTAGGATCTTTAAATGGCAAATTTACGTTTCCCTGGCCATGGCCCACCACTGGCAGGAAGAAGGGAGGCTTGGTCCCAGAACAGCTGTAGGAACCAGGCTTTTGCTGGTCTTCCTGGCATGACTGAGTTCTCTTGCATGAGTTATTGATCCTATATACCTACATACATAGCTAAGGCATTCTGAGCACAGAAGACCTGATTTTTTTTTCTTTAGAAATAGCCTAAAGGAGAAAAGAACACAGAGTGATCCAGCTTTTCTCTATGAAACCTTAAAAGACACAAGAGAAAGGTCTTTCTAGTAAGAAAAACACAATTGTTGTTATACCTGCTGAGTACCGCATCAAATTAAAAACCCATATCACCGTGTTCCTTTAAATCTGACCAGGTAGAGAAAGTGTTTCTCAGCAATCTCCAAAACTGGTAGGAAAGAGGTTATTATGTCAGTTAATCACCACATCAAGAGTTCTCCTAAGGAAGTCCTTTTCTGACTTTCCATGGCTTCTTAGGCCCCTATGTGGCATTTGCCCCCTGCCTCCTCCTCTGTGTACTTGCCCCACCTCCTTCTAGGCCTCTAAGCCATCCCAAGATGGGGTCATTTGAGGGGACTTCACAGTCTCTTTAGTATACACTGGGAGGCTGTGTTGACAGGCCATCAGCCTAAGCAGTAGAAATCTTCATTTAACGTGTCCTCTTGTAGTAAGCATGTCCTTTTATTTTCTGTATTTTTGATGTTTTGACATCTGGAGCCTTGCTGTCCCTAGACTAGCCAACTCTAGACCACAACCACCTCCTATCTGGGGCTCTTGTGCTGGACTGCAAACCATAAACAGTACCTTCCTGCCCTTCCCAAAGCAGAAGGGGTTAAAATCATCTAACACGACTCTGCAAGTCCTCTGATGTTCCCTTTCTCCCATCCAAGTACTAGCCAGGCCCTGCCCTGCTTAGCTTCTGAGATTAGAGGATATGGGGCATGTTCGGGGCAGCATGGCTGTGATAATATCCCCTTACTAATGCTCCTGTAGTAATGTCCTTACTCACCACATGTCTGGCCAACCTAAAGCTTAAATCTGGTCACATGGCATTTTTATGCGGTGCTTTACCATTTACAAGGCACTTTTGCTCCCATCATCTTACTGAATTCTCCCAGCCACCCTGTGGGGTCAGTGGGAATTAAATTTCTGATAAAATCCCTCTCTGCTCAACCGATTCCTGAATATTAAAGAAAATTTCAGCAAAATTTCATTATTGCAACATACTGAACACAAATGGAATTCAAAATCTTTTGAGGCCATTTCTACCAATCTTAGAAAATTTCTCTCTATTCAGCCAAACACGGCTCTGTTCAATAGGAGCTGAATTCTGACATGAAACTTGGAACAAGGAAACTTATCTAATACCATTTGCATCCATAATACTTAGGTCAAGATCACATGCAAAAAACATCCATATTCTACACATTCATTCATCACTAAGGAAAAAACTCAGATGCAGAAGGTTCAGGAAATAGATGTGGGAAAATGTATTCAGAATCCTACTACAGCTAGAGCCATAATTAGAAGTCTTGTGCTTGCCAGCTCCGAAGTGCTAATCTTTAAGATGGTACAGATATTCAAGAAAACTAATAAATCCTTTTTAGTGCTATGCTTCTCTGTAGAACATATGAAAATGGGAGTTTTAAAAGTTACAAATTGGATGACAACTTACAGATAAACTTTGCTTTGTACAGTAGATTCTTTTTTAAATGTGTAAGCTGACTGAACTTTTGTGAGTCAGGTTGCATTTTAAGTAAAAGAATCCAGAAAAGGAAGCGTTTGCTATTTAAGGGGATCATATATATATATGATTCCAGTTATTATATATACATCTATATGTGTAATACATATAATCACCTTAAAGTTATCTTCTAATTTATATATTTTGTAAATCTGTAATTTTACATTTCAGATTTGCTTGAAGTGGGATACATATGGATTTAATTTGCAAAACAATTCATCTAAACTCCCTTATTTAGAAGATTTTTTATGTATTACAATATGATTTTGTAAATATCTGCTGGTGGCTGCATTTAGTAAGGATCTAAATGTCCTTTTCTAGTTCCAATTTTGATATAAACTATTTGTGTGACTTTAGACAAATTACTTGTTATGTCTGGTTTCTTCTTCTGTAAAATGAGAAGTTTAGATTAAGTTATTTTTCATTTTCTGATTTTCCATATACACTCATTTGTTCAACTTTAATACTTGACATATATCAGAATGTTAATACATATTAAGATGAATTTTCTAAGAACAATTTTTACATTTTTCCCTGTAGCTTTAATGCTATTAAATTCAAGCCTGCTTAATGCTTCTACCAGGTAATGATTTTGCAAGATGTTTTATGTATCCAGCCTTGTTTACTCCTGTGAAGCAAGGAATATTACTTGAAAATAATAACTGCATACTGCTCTCCAATGGAGAATCATTACATTTATGACCTTGAGTTTCTATTGAATTTCTCTCTATGTGTTTATTATCCCATACTCAGCCAATGACCATATGTTCTCCTCAAGACAGCTACTACTACTGTCAGAGATATGCTTATAAGATTTATTTTTGTCATTATTTACTTTTTAATGATATTTATAATCTGGCCATAAATGAGAGAAGACAGATGCATCATTTCCCCGTCCTTGCCAGACAAAAAGGAATATATTCAGAGTCAAACAAACAATGTAGCACATACTTACTTCTCTGCTTCAAAACAGAGTGCTAAAATCAGGGTTGCTGTGTATGGTTGCTCAGGCTGTACACTGTACAATTCTCAGGAACATCATTCACACCATTCGCATGCATTTTGCAATCTACAACCTGCTGAGCCATATACTGAGACTCCTGCCGCAATATATGTAGGAGGTGGGCCAGTCAGCATATTTCCAAGCAGAAAAGGCAATTCTAGTACTGTATGCAGTACCATGGGGTTTACAATAGAAAGGCTATAACCAGAGATAAGATAAATCAAACAATCACCCAGTGTCCATAGCTGACATATATTTCTCTTTACTACTAAATTCCTATAATCTAAGAATACACCTGCTGTCTCTATTATCTCATTTCCTTCAAAACTCCCTCCAGTACAGCTTCTGTTGATCTAACTTACTGAAATTGTGCTCTTCCAGGTCATCAGTGGAACAATATTGACTGAATTTCTCAGTTCTCTCTCTAGCTGGCCACCCTCCTTTTTGTGCCCTTTCTTGAATGAATGGTTTCTTCCTTTGGATTCAGTGATAGATGGTGGACGTCCCATCAGAAGGGCACTCTGAATGGATAAAATCTGTGTTTGTTAGAAAAGTTGCCAACTACATGCCAGGTGAGAGAAAGAAATCACTTCACTGTTCCTAAAGGGGGCCTCCCTTAGAGGGGCTGGGGGAAAGAGCATCCACAGTGGGAGAGGTGTGAGTGATCAGGGAGGCAAGAAGGAGTCTTGTACTGGGACTGTACTCTGACCTGGGCCTCTGATTCCTGCTTTGGCCCTGCCAGTGGCTTGATATGTAACCTGGGGAATCTCCTCACTAGTACGAGAGCATGCAGGATCCAGCTTTCTGGGACTCAAGCATCCTGTGAATGAATGTGATTCTGGAAACTCACTTCTCAAACAATGGCTGACAGAGCATTTACACAAAGACCAGGACTAGCCTCCAGGAGAAGAGGACCAGCCTCCAGCAGTGTGGTCTGAGCCCTGGGTACAGGACGGCTTTCCCAGCATCATGAGTCCTCCTCTTTGTATAGCTGAGAATTTCACTCCACCCCTGAGCTTCAGCCACAGAAGAAACCTAACACCCCTTGCCCGCAGTGTTTCTGAAGCAGCTGGGGTGCTCATCCACAGTGGTTCAAACCTCCACAGCCTGCCTTTCCTGAGTCATCAGGATCTGAAGAACTTGAACCACTGGCACATCACCCAGGTTCTGCTATTTGGACACAACTCTCCAAGATGACTTTCTACTTATTCACAGTCAGAAAAATGAGACAAGACTGAGCCAGACTGATCCTTCCCCAGCCCTAAAACTCGTAAGTACTAGGGAACCCTGAACACTAACAAGTTAAATACTTGAAAGGAGATGGTCAGAACTTTGGGAACTCAATTTTGAAAAGACAGAGGTGTGGAGAGGATCTCAGATATTTGTACTCCAGGGAAAAACAGGGCGTATTAGTTATTCCAAATTGTAGGGGCACCCAGTTATAATGTTCAACTCTGGCACTCCTTCTCCTTCCCCTTTACTCAACCTTCTACCCTTTCACTGTCTTTTCTTCCTCATAGTCCCATCCCTGATACCCTCTAAGACATAGGCCAGGGTGCACTTATTTGCCCTTTGCTATTCTCTCTCTAACCTCTTTTTCTTACAGATTCCCTAAACTTTCGTAACTTCAACCATTCCCTAGGGCAATAGCCGGGAAAAACCCAGCTAAGAAGGAGCAATCCTGAAGATGTCCTTGCATGGCAAACCCAAACCAAAGTAAATTCTCAGGTCAAAGATCACAGTCCAAGATAAACCCACGTACCTAAAAGAGAGAGGAGATCCTCTCAGTGAATAACTGAACCCGATGGACTCGAACAGGCCAGAAATGTAAAGACCACACCACCAGAGAAAGTACAACGATTCTGTTCACTTGAATGACAGGCGAAGGCTTAGTATTAAAGCAGGGACAGGCATGGGGTTGCACTTGAGAGTAATCCTCAAAGAGAGTCTCCACTCAGACAAAACGACTTTCCAAGCTTTAGACATTAAAGACAAATTCATACTCCTCCAAATCACAAAGAATAAAAAAGGGATAATGTTTAAAATAAAGAGAAGAAGAAGAAGAATATCAAACTTTGCCTTGAGTGAGGCGAGGAGAAGGCTTGGGGAGAACGTGCACAAACCAGAAAGTAGGTGCGATCACAGTGCTCGCCAGCTGCCAGCTCTCCTCTCTGAAAGGAGCATATTCCAAGACCTAATGACTGAAATAATTTGACAAGTTCTTACTCTACAAAGATGGCTATAAGAAGCAATGGAAAATTGAAAACAGAAGAAAGGCTATCCAGAGAAACAGAATCAATTACATACATACATACATATATGTACATACGTAAACATACATATACACAGAGTGATTCTTGGTATCACAGCCATTCAAAGAGCAGAAATGTACCAGAGTATAGACCGAGGTCAAAATTAACAATATGAAGCAAATGAAGGCAATTAAAAAAGTGAGTAAAGAGATTATGGGGGTTAACAATACAATAAATAATGTTGTAATAGACAAATGAGAAGACTTTACTAATAACTAAAGGTATTTGCAAGTATACTCAAGAAACTTTCATGAAAAGGACCATATTCTGGCATGTAATGTGTATTTAATAAAAACAAAAAGTCAAAAATTCAGCTTGCCACATTCTCAGTTCCTAGTGCAATAAAATAGAAAATATTTAAGAATTAAAATATGCCTTATTCCATGAACATTAAAAAAAGAGGAAGGAAAGTTCTTAAACAGTACCGAGTCTTGGAAGAAATCCACAACACCTGGCACAAAATGTTTTAACACAAAAAATACAAATAAACTACATTAATCTTTGTGGAACACTGTGATGCCAATAGAGAATTTATTGCTCTAAATGTCTACAATCTTTTTTTAAGGGGAAATGATGTTCAATTTTAAAATTGTTAAATGGGGATGAAAAAGCAAGCCAGAATAAACAAGAAAAGAATAATGAAATTAAAAATCAACAAAATGGAGAAATAGAGACAATAAAATGTATCAATAGAACCTTTACTTAGTTCTTCAAAAATATAACAAATTCAAATATATTTCCAGTTCCTGCAAAGATGATGATTAGCTGGTTCCCCAACTTTTGCAAAGAAAACTTGTAATATAAGGAATAATGAAAAGAAATAAACCTAGAAATGGGACAGAGGAGGCTAAAGCCTATTTTAAGCTGGTTTGAATGGGACATGCTGGAGCCCGGAGCCAGGGCCTACTTCTTATCTGCGAGAAGGTGAAGGAGGGAGGAGCTGCTCCTGTCCTGTTCTGTCCTCCACCATGCTACAAAAATCACAGCCTCAAGGCAGAAGGAGTACAGATGTCTACTGGGGTGAAATCAAGGTATACTCAAAGCCCTGCTGAAGAGAGGACAGGCATAAAATGTATAAGAAAAAATAAACAGCCAAGAATAGTTAAGGCATTTTCAAAGAAGAAAAACAAAGGAAACGTGCTCTACCAGATAGAATTTGTTAGGAAGGTGCAATAGTTCATCAGTATAGCATTGATACAGGGATAGACAAATTGATCAGTAACACAGAACAGAGAACCCCAAAATGGGATTCTTGCATATACAGAAATTTGATGGATAATAGAGATGGCTTTGCAGATCAGTGGGAAGTGTAGGAAATGACTGTTTAATAAGTGGATCTGGGAGGAGTGGTCATCCACATGGAAAAACAAATGAAATAGAACCCTTTCTTCACACCATACCAAAAAATCAGTTCATGTAGATTCAGTGCTTAACGTTAAAAGCAAAGTTTTAAACTTAGTAGATAAGGTAAACAGGTAAGTAGATAAGATATGGCCTCAAAATAGGAAAGAACACACACAAAAGTACTATGAAGAAATCTACTGATAAATTTGATTATCTTAAAATTAGAAATACTAATTTAGCAATATATACCTTAATGAACGTTAGACCTAAAACCATAAAAACTCTAGAAGAAAACCTAGGCATTACCATTCAGGACAGAGGCATGGGCAAGGACTTCATGTCTAAAACACCAAAAGCAATGGCAACAAAAGCCAAAATTGACAAATGGGATCTAATTAAACTAAAGAGCTTCTGCACAGCAAAAGAAACTACCATCAGAGTGAACAGGCAACCTACAAAATGGGAGAAAATGTTCGCAACCTACTCATCTGACAAAGGGCTAATATCCAGAATCTACAATGAACTCCAACAAATTTACAAGAAAAAAACAAACAACCCCATTGAAAAGTGGGCGAAGGATATGAACAGACACTTCTCAAAAGAAGACATTTATGCCGCCAAAAAACATGAAAAAATGCTCATCATCACTGGCCATCAGAGAAATGCAAATCAAAACCACAATGAGATACCATCTCACACCAGTTAGAATGGCGATCATTAAAAAGTCAGGAAACAAGTGCTGGAGAGGATGTGGAGAAATAGGAACACTTTTACACTGTTGGTGGGACTGTAAACTAGTTCAACCCTTGTGGAAGTCAGTGTGGCGATTCCTCAGGGATCTAGAAGTAGAAATACCATTTGACCCAGTCATCCCATTACTGGGTATATACCCAAAGGACTATAAATCATGCTGCTTTATAGACACATGCACACATATGTTTATTGCGGCACTATTCACAATAGCAAAGACTTGGAACCAACCCAAATGTCCAACAATCATAGACTGGATTAAGAAAATGTGGCACATATACACCATGGAATACTATGCAGCCATAAAAAATGATGAGTTCATGTCCTTTGTAGGGACATGGATGAAATTGGAAATCATCATTCTCAGTAAACTATCGCAAGGACAAAAAACCAAACACCGCATGTTCTCACTCATAGGTGGGAATTGAACAATGAGAACACATGGACACAGGAAGGGGAACATCACACTCTGGGGACTGTTGTGGGGTGGGGGGAGGGGAGAGGGATAGCATTAGGAGATATATCTAATGCTAAATGGCGAGTTAATGGGTGCAGCACACCAGCATGGCACATGTATACATATGTAACTAACCTGCACATTGTGCACATGTACCCTAAAACTTAAAGTATAATAATAATAAAATTAAATTAAATTAAAAAATGGCAAACTATAAAAAATGCACTGCCTCAGTAACTATTCAAGAATGCAGATTTTAAAAGGTTGGAGGTGACATTAAATTCCTGTTAAAATAAATAAAAATAATAAGCCCCACTGTTCACAATGCTGTGGAAAAATACAATGATAACTGTTGACATTGTAAGTTGCTTCAATCAGGAGAGCAATCCTGCAATATGAAAAAAAGAACCAGGAGATGTTTACATGCAACACTTTACAATTTCACTTTGGGAGGTACATCATGAGGAGTTAACCTAAAAGACAGCTAAAGGTAAGTTGTATAAAAAAGTTCCTAGCAGGGCTGTTTATAGATTCTGAAAACTGGAAACAATCCAAGTGCCAATTGATAAAATTAGGGGATATAAATGTAATGGTGATCTATCAGGGTCACATTAATCTGATAAGCTTAGGGACTGTGTCCAGCTGTGGAAGCCTGATATGAAGTAAGGAAAAAAGGAAAAGACAAAATCCAAAACATGTACATACTGGTTGCAGCCTCATAAAGGTCAGAAGGTAATTCAGAGATATTACATTCTGCTCAGCTTTTAATCTTCCCTGATTCCTTTGTGAATAAAATTTCTTCCCCTTTCTTCCCCCTTTTATAAAGAAAGTTTAAAAAAATCTGACTATACAAGCATTTTAATTGGTATGCAATGTACATACAGTTTATCACTAGCTATTATGATTACAATCGTTATTATTTAATGCACCAAGGCCAAAACTGTTTTATTAAGTAAAAGCCAACTAATTAAGAGAAAGGGCACACAGTGGCTGCAAAAACACACATTTCAGCTTTCTGTGTATCAAAAAATTCTCTCCCAGCCACACTGCACACACACATCCTAGGGGGCGCCCTTCTCCTGTAACCTCCTCTTGCTCTTCATTTCTGCTGCTCTTTTATAATTATGCAAGATTAGTTCAAATTGGTATGGATTATGCCTTGATATCTTTAAAGATACTTTAAAAGTCTAAAAAGGCAAAGCCAAGAATAATTCAGAGTAAGAGGGAGAACTGCCCAGACTCACTAAGGAAGCAAAGGGGTATGAGGAAAGTGGCTGCCCCAGAGGCTGGTTCACCTCCAGAACCAGCTCAGTCCTAAGGGTTCCTCACCTCAGACAAGCTCCTCAGTCTCTCTGGACTTTAGTTTCCTCAGGTTTCATAATGTCGGGTTGGACTAAATGACTTCTCTGGTCTTTTCCTTAAATGTTATCCTTCTTAGAGAATGGTGGAAGTGTGGTCTGTCACTTGCTTGACTCATGGTCAAGGAAACATCATTTCTCTAAACTTTGGTCCTACCTTTTTATCCTTTTTGCAATTCATGAGGCGATGTTTAAACTCATTGTCACCATTTCCTCCTGAATCTGTTGATATGACATTATTTTTGGCCATTGTGTTTTCTTTTTTTAGAGTCCTCTGAACCATTTTTTAAAATAAGCTTTATTTTTAGAATAATTTTAGATTTACAGATTCTGAAGCACCTTGTGACAACAGAGAGTTCTTTTAATACTTATGTCAAACATACAAAATACTCATAATTTTGGCTAAAAAGTTACTTTGTAAAAGTTAAAATATTTCTACATTTTCTTTTACCAGAAAAATAATGGAGATAAAACAGCTGCTAATTAGGAATATACCATCTTGATTCATAATCAGTTTCTGGGCATAGTTTAAGCAGCTAAAATGTTTCTTTTCTTTTTTGTTTTAATAGCATTTCTCTCCTTTTATGACACAGGAAAATGGCATAAAATTAAGCTGTTAGAAATCTCATTATATATAAATTTAATGTCAAATATTTAAATAGAAACAAACATTAAAATGTAAGTGATGAAATTAATTCTTTTAAAATGTTAACTTCTGTGAAAGAAGAGCAAATTATTCACCAGTCATATTTCTATTAGATGTTCTCATAGGCTCTTGCTGCATTATAGGAATTTCTGGAGCCAACCATTTTGCATAGATTACATTTCTTAGAACTATCAGGGAGTGACACCTTAAAGAAATAGCTTGAAACTTAGGGACTCCCACTTGAGACATAAAGGTAAAAAAAAAAAAAAAAAGAAAGAAATCAATGACATTTTACATACCTTCAATTAATAACAGTGAGTCTGCATTACTAATTTCCATGTACTATTCCTCACTTGCTAAAAACTTTCTTGCTTACTTTTCCTAGAGCTTCAATAGGATGTTTATAAATTCATTTTGCTTTGTTGTAGAAATTTGCACAATAATGGGCCTTATGACTCAGAGTTCCTAAATCCTGCCTCTGGGAAACTGCCATGTTCCCAAGGGCCCGGAATAACTTGGCTATTTTATAAGAAAAAAAAGTTTTAAATAACCTCTATTCAGCCTACTTATTGGATATCTCTAAATTCCCTCTTCAACAATGTAGATTAACTCCATCCATCATAACCTCATATCAAAGCATCTACTGCCCCATCTCCCTTCCTCTTACACACAGCTCACCCCTCTCTCCTCGATGCCTCCTGTGCAGTTCCAAGATCTGTTTCCATTTTCCTTGACTTATTCCAAGGCTTCACTAAATTAACTTCCACCCCTTCTCTGCTGTCTCTTTTATCAACTTTTTATATTCCTCGGTTTACTCTTTTTCTAATTATCCCCAATAAGAACATATCAGCTTCCTGCTTGCCTTTCTGCCTTCCTGCTTTTCCTGACTGCCTTTCTGCCTTTCCAGACACTCCAATCCAAAAGCCATTATGTGGGCCAAGCAAGGCAGGCATCTGAAGCGTCTGTGTGGAGGGCAGGGTGTGGCCATGGCCAACAGCAGGTGTTGGAGCCTAAATGGGATGAACAGGGCTCCTCCATTGAGGAGGAAGATGAACGGGTTGGGGGTCCTGAGGTGGTTTGATGAGGAGCACTGGAGCCTGAGCTGAGTAAGGTGAGGGCCCACATGGTAAAGAGGGGACAGTGGCAGCCCAGAGTTGGGGTTTAGAGCAGGAGAAAGGTCAGGACCACATCTGCATGGGGCAAGGGTGGGAGAAAGTGATGCCTACAGGAGACAGAGTACATACCAGGTTGGTTGATCCAACAATGAAATATATTATGGATAACTGGAGCCAAACTTCTTGTTGTTAAATAAGGTGGTTACAAATGTGGTGTTGGATTGGAATTGGAAGTATTAGTATGAACGGATGGGTCTCAGTATGGAGAGATATAGGAACAAATATAGATCTGTGTGTGTGTGTGTGTGTGTGTGTGTGTGTGTGTGTGTGTGTAGCAATGGGCAAGCCCAGTGTGCAGATCTTGGTTTCCAAATACCATTCCCATTAAAAGGAACCAGTGCTATTTGAAGAGATGTCTGATTCTGGGGCTGGGACAGAGAAAGTACAGGATGGGTCTGGAAAATTAAATTATGTCAGAAAGTAAGGAAGAACTCAAAGAATAATGGGTATGTGTCAAAGGGATACAGGAGCCAGATTGAAAGAGCTCCCACTGGCCGAATCTAGAACCATGTGGAGCACCAAAATAAGTAATATCAGTAGATTACAATTCATTGAATACAATAGGAATCCGATGAATGAATGAATGAATGAAAAAGCTATTTCTTACAACAATATAATGCCAACTGGTAACTGTAGAAATACTGATAGGATTAGAAAATCATTATATGATAATTATCATAGTAACAATTGAGCCAAGAAACATATTGTTGCTGAAACTGATGAATACAAATTTGATGAGAAACAAGATTTTTACATAATTTTAAAATTGTCCTATAATCTTCCAGAATGTCAAGGTCATGATAGCCAAGGAAGACTAGCAATGGTCTTGGACTGAAGGAGATGAAAGAGACATGACAGTTAACACAAAACATGATCTTGGGCTGCATTATTTGCTATGAAGGATGCTATTAGGATAACTGGTGAAACTTCCATAGGTCTGAAGTTTTTATGATATTAATGAATCAATATTAACTTCTTGATTTTGATGGTTGTATTATGTCTATGTGGAAGAATGTTCTAGTATGTAGTAAGTATATGCTAAAATATTCCAAAGTCATGGTATCAGATCTGCAACTTACAAATGATTCGAGGGGGAAATGTTCTCCATATGTTTCTTGCAAGATTTCTGTACGTTTGAAATGACTTCAAAATTAAGAGAGAAAATATGAAAAAGAATGTGCTGTTTGGGGATCTTTGGTTGAAAGCAAGGAAACTGATAGTGAGCAACTTGAAAAATACAGAAGTATTTTTACTAGCAGGAGATTGGATAGCCAGAAGGAAGACCTGAATAAAAGGAGAGCCTCGGGAAGGACAGGCAGCAGGCAGCTCTGGGAATCTCAGCCACAGGCAGGCTGGGTCCATCCCATCCTGAGGGCCTCCTCTCAGCATCTCCACCTGGGTAGGCTTGAGCTTCAACCTTGGCTTGCCTCCCAAAGTTCAGGTTTGCAAGATGAGAAGTTCCACTGCTCCATTTGCCGCTCCCAGTTTCTGTTTCCCCTTGGTTTCACTGTCTTGTCAGCCCTTCCATACTTTCAAGAAGCTTTTGTTTTCAGCAGGAGGGCTTGTCCAAATAATCTAGCTGACTATATTCCCAAAAAGAGAAATCACTGCTTTATTCTCCTCAGGGCACTAACCACTTTCAAAAAATTCTGTATATTTGTTTCCGTTCTGTCTCCCCCAGCAGACTGACAACTTGCTCGCTATCATACCTTCTCACAGGGCAGAAACTAGCATGAGCACAGAGGACCTCCTCTGTCAGACACCCTGCAAGCCTCCAAAGACTGACCCAGGTGATTCCTCTTCATGTTTCCCAAGACAGTAAGAATGCATCCATTCTTCCACACATGACTCTTGAAACCATCTTCAAGATCTGGCTTCCCTGGGCTCACTGCCCCAGCTGCTGCCTTTCAGTTTCCATGCACTTCCATCTCCACTCAGTACATGCTGGGAATGGTTCTTCCTTCTTTGGAAAATTCTCCTTTATCTTTAATACCCTGGTCAAACATTAACTGCTCTGTGAAGCTTTCCCCATCATCCTTAGCCAAGGCCCTATAGCATCTTCTACCTATCTCTACTATTGTATTGAAATTCTTCATTTATTTTTCTGGTCCCCCACTGTAATGTCATATTCATCATTGTATTCCCAATACATAGTAGAAGACTTACAAATGTTCACAACATCCTAGAGCTTCAGAGCAGATTGTTGCTCTCTGGTCAACCTCATCTGGAGTATTATTGACTCTCAAATTACCTAGGGAACTCATTAAAAATGCAGTTCCTGGCTTTGGCCCCAGGATATTGCAATTAATCCATTTTAAGTGAGGGCCCCAAAACCTGTATGTTGAACAAACATCCGTGGTGATTCTGGAAGAAATTTTGAGACGTGCCATTCTAGACTATTTTAAACCCACAGCCCATTTCTCGTCCACTCCGGCCTGGGTGGGCCACTCTGTAGGATGTGAGCCTCCGTTAAGCCAGGCAGATGTCCCTCACAGCTTCTCTTTGTCGTGCTGATGTTTTGATGCCTGTTGCCACTTTCTTAGTCAGATTTCCACAGCAGCTTACTAGAGCCTTCAATTTGGCTGAACTCTGCTTTAGGTAACTTCACATCCTGCATCAACTTATACTCGCTTTGACTTTTAGTTTCCAAACTTCATGGTTTCTATTACCAGGTCCAGATATAGCTGAGACTCCCCACTCTGCCCCCGCTCCCCTCCGCGTGTAATTTCCTATCGTAATCCATTAGACATCCTGGGCCCTGCCAGCCACTCTGCCCAAGGTTTCCCAAGGCCCCGACCTAAACTTCTCCTCACATCCACAGTTCTTCCTAAAACACTGTGACAAAAATCAAGATGAATGGAAACTTCGAAGAAAAATCCACTTCTTTTTCAGTTATAAAATTGACTTTTTAAATTTCACTGGATGCTGGTTTAAGGAACTGAAATATCTGAATTCTCAGGCTTCATTAAGCAGTGTCCCTGTCATGTCCAGGGAAAAATCCCAAGGCTCTTTTGCTTCCTGGGCTGTGACACTTTTTATCTTCGTCCCCCCATGAACTCCACTAAGTTTGTTTTCTTATCTGCTTTCCCCAGGAACATAAGCAAGCTAGATTTGGCATGGTTAACCAGTATCAAGATGGTCCCAGCAGCACTCCATTCTTAGGCGTTTATTCTTAGGGCCTAGTCAATGTCATAAGTGACATGATCTGATCTAAGTCATCATGTCTGGGCTATAGGATGCTAAGAAATTCTGCCGATTATCATATGGGGATAATAAATGAGAGTCTCCAACTTGCAAAAAATTGGTTTGTATTGTTTCCAGAAACAAGCTGAAATGTCCACAGAAGCCAGAAGGATAAGATAAATGTGTGAATTTGGTAAATCTAAGAAAATAAGACTTAGCATGGATTGTGGGAAAATGAGAGTAAATCTCACCAAAAGGTATTCAGAGTAGAGAAAAAACTGTGCTAGAAGTTCCTACAAAATAAAGTCTGCTGACATGTCATCCTGCCATATTCATCTATATCCTTAAAAAATATATTTGATGTTTTTAGCTAGGAATTTTAGTTAGATTCTAGGTTAAGCTACAAATGAAAAGAATTTAAAATTCAGTGGCTCAAATATAACAGACATTTATTTTTATAACAGACTAGAAGTAGGTAGACAGTCCAGGGCTGTGGGCAGCTCTGCTGCATGAGTACTCTTAGGTATCAAAGCTGGTGGTACAGCTCAACCATCCTCCACACAGCCTTTCACCTGTATCAGGGTTTGTTCCAGCTGCCAAAGGCAGGAGAAAGGCATGTCCCAGAAGTTGTACACAACACTTCCACCTAATTACCTGGGCTGTACTGGAATACTATTAAAACCCATGGAGGGAGTTGTAATACTAACAGACAGAAAGGAATAATAGATACTGAGGGGTGGCAACAATTTCTGCCGTCCTAAGTTTTTGAGTAAAAGCCAAGTGAATCCCTGGCTAAATAGGAGCAGCTCTGGTCTGCAGCTCCCAGCGAGATCGACAGAGAAGGTGGGTGATTTCTGCATTTCCAGCTGAGGAACCCGGTTCATCTCATTGGGACTGGTTGGACAGTGTGTGCAGCCCACGGAAGGCAAGCTAAAGCAGGGTGCGGTGTCACCTCACCCGGGAAGTGCAAGGGGCCGGGGGATTCCCCATTCCTAGCCAAGGGAAGCCATGAGAGACTGTACCAGGAAGGACAGTGCACTCCGGCCCAGATACTGCGCTTTTCTCATGGTCTTCGCAACTAGCAGACCAGGAAATTCTGTCCGGTGCCTGGCTTGGTGAGTCTCACCCCCATGGAGCCCAGCAAGCTAAGATCCACTGGCTTGAAATTCTCGCTGCTAGCACAGCAGTCTGAGGTCGACCTGGGATGCTCAAGCTTGGTGGGAGGAGTAGGTGGTTTTACCCTCACAGTGTAAACAAAGCCGCCAGAAAGTTCTAACTGGGCAGAGCCCACTGCAGCTCAGCAAGGCTGCTGCGGCCAGACTGCCTGTCTAGGCAGGGCATCTCTGAAAAAAAGGCAGCAGCCCCAGTCAGGGAATTATAGATAAAACCCCCATCTCCCTGGGACAGAGCACCTGGGTGAAGGGGCAGCTGTGGGCGCAGCTTCAGCAGACTTAAATATCCCTGCCCTACAGCTCTCAAGAGAACAACGGATCTCCCAGCACAGTGTTCAAGCTCTGATTAGGGACAGGCCACCTCCTTAAGTGGGTCCCTGACCCCCATGTATCCTGACTAGGAAATATCTCCCAGTAGGGGCCAACAGACACCTCATACAGGAGAGCTCTGGCTGGCATCTGTTGGGTGCCCTCCTGGGACAAAGCTTCCAGAGGAAGGAACAGGTAGCAATCTTTGCTGTTCTGCAGCCTCTGCTGGTGATACCCAGGCAAATAGGGTCTGGAGTGGACCTCCAGCAAACTCCAGCAGACCTGCAGAAGAGGGGCCTGACTGTCAGAGGGAAAACTAACAAACAGAAAGGAATAGTAGCAACATCAACAAAAAGGACGTCCACTCAGAGACCCCATCCAAAGGTCAGCAACATCAAAGACCAAAGGTAGATAAATCCACGAAGATGGGGAGAAAACAGCAAAAAAGGCTGAAAACTCCAAAAAACAAAATGCCTCTTCTCCTCCAAAGGATCACAACTCCTTGCCAGCAAGGGAACAAAACTGGATAGAGAATGAGTTTGATGAATTGACAGAAGTAGGCTTCAGAAGGTGGGTAATAACAAACTCCTCCGAGCTAAAGGAGCATGTTCTAACCCAATGCAAGGAAGCTAAGAACCTTGAAAAAAGGTTAGATGAATTGCTTACTAGAATAACCAGTTTAGAGAAGAACATAAATGACCTCATGGAGCTGAAAAACACAGCACAAGAACTTCGTGAAGCATAAACAAGTATCAATAGCCAAATCGATCAAGCGGAAGAAAGGATATCGGAGATTGAAGATCAACTCAATGAAATAAAGCGAGAAGACAAGATTAGAGAAAAAAGAGTGAAAAGAAATGAACAAAGCCTCCAAGAAATATGGGGCTATGTGAAAAGACCAAATTTACATTTGATTGGGGTACCTGAAAGTGACGGGGAGAATGGAACCAAGTTGGAAAACCTAAGTCTATCTCCAGTCTTAAAAATGCATTTATTGATAAATCAATTTTGAATCAATCAGCTTTTGATCTTTGGCATTTAATTTTAACTCCATGTGAATGAAGAGAACTACTCACAAATTCACCTAACAACCAGGAAAGGCAAGAATAATGTAAGGAAGGCTGGATGGTAATGAGCCTTAAGAGCCTCATTTGATAGGTGTAGTAAAAGCAATCAATTACACTTATTACTAGTACATAACACACTGTGACAATAACTGCACAAAAAAAGGGTGCAATTCGAGGCAAATGGAAGGGGCAGAAATCTTATTCTTTATTATTTAAGCACTTATTGTTGCTGTTTTTAACCCATCCTATGATACAAACCTAATGGATATTCATAAACCACAGAAGGCAACAAATTAAACCTGAATAAGAAATTTTTTAAAACAATGGTGTGGTATAATGATATGGAGACAAAAGTGACTCCATCTTGGATGCTGATTCATTATGTTGGCTTCTTATTAACCCCAGTTCCATGCATGCCTCCTGATGCCTACTTTATTTACTGTCCTTAGTATAAGAACATGTCAAACTTGATGTTATGGCATGAATCACAGTCTATGATGCACACAGCATTCTTGCCTGTTCTGAAGGGTCACCTTTAATTGTCCCTAAGAGAGCACATCCCCCTTTCCCTACAGCATGTAAGCCCTGGGTCTGGGGAGTAGCAGCACCAGGGTCTACTTGTCTTGCTGCTCATGAACTTCCATCCATAAGTTCCCCAAATAAATGACCGTTTAGTGACAAACTGGATTTCTCTGCCTCATCCTTTGTTTCTCAGCTCCTTCGGCATTTGGGAGCCACTTCGCCACTTTCATGGAACAGATGGGTCTAAGAATGAACTGGCACAACTTTGATAGTGAGTTTTAGTTGGTGGCTATGGTTTAGTTGGTTCCTGTGGTTCCCAGACCACAGGAAAGACTGACTGGCTACAAAATCACAGCATTCCTAAGATTCTTTTTATTTGATTTCTATTCCCTGGATTTACCACAATGGACATGTCTTGAATTTTCATGTACCCATGATTATCCATGCTGTTGTCACTGCCTGCAGAACCTCTGCTATACCTACCTCCTTACCATAAGCTTCCACGTCCCAGGCCTGATGGTTACTTCTTCCGGGGTTTTCCCAGATTTTCCCCAGCAGTTAGTCACATTTTCCTCCTTGTTCCCACAGTCATACTTAGAGTAGATACGATCAAAACTTATGCTGGATTCCATTGATTTTGTGTTAGTATTCCCTTCAACAGTGTCCACTCATTAAGGGCAAGGCCTATGTTTGCTTTACTCACCTCAGTTTTTCCCACTTCCTAGGATAGTGCCCCATACATATCAGGTGTTTAATAGTGTTACCAAGTTTGCAAACAGAAGTTTACATTTCTAGCTGCCCACTCTACTGAAAAATGTTCCTAGCTGCCCATTCTAACCCATCATCCACTGAACTTCCCATACCTACCCAGGGAGCCAGGTATAAGAAGGTTCACTGCAGCATTGCTTATTGTTGTGAAAAGCTAACAAAACTTAATTTATCTATTACAAAGGTCATGTTGATATAGACTGTTTAATTCATTCCCTAGAATACTCTATAGCAGTTAAAATGAATAAATTGATCTGCATTTATCAATCAACAAGAATCCCAAAAAAACCATTAAATTTTAAAAATCAAGTTCTTGAACAATATGTAAGTATGATACCATTTGTGTAAATTACATGCATTATCTTTTCAATAAAAACAGGTATTTTTTCAAAAATAAATTTTAAAAATAAGAACATTTCCCTCAATACCATTTTTCCTCCAGCTTCTGTGCTTTTTACAACTCACACCAGTATGAAGTTCAGGAATTGGAAGCAAAATTCCATAAGAAGGAAAGCCCAGAGCCCAGGAGGCTCTGTCCCATACAATTCTTAAGTTTCTATCAAATAGGGAAGTTCAAATCTTAATCTAGATACCCCCAAGGAATCTCTAAGTAATTCTTCTTGGACTACACATGTGAGATGAAGAAAAAAAACAACTGAGAAGGATACTAATAGCCTTTGGCCTCCAAAGAAAATTTAGAGTAGTCAAAGAAATGAAATTTAAATGTAAGGATTTTAAAACCTTGGCCATTAACAAAGGATGCATCCATTGGTGAGTGGGAAAGAATCCCCCTGCCAGGAAGGAAGGCTAGAAAATCTCTACTCCTAAGAGGGAGGGCTCAATGTCTGCTTCCCTTTGGTGCAGGAGGAGATCTGGATTTATAACCATTCTCCATTTGCCCCTACCTCCAAATCCATTCTCTCCTCTGCTCCAAGTTTGGGGAGGCTGGGTTCTGTGTACTATTTCACCCAGTATCCTCCTTGCAGCCTGGTTTCTAGTTGAGTTTGTTCAGTGGGACCTATTAGCAAGAGATGGAGGGTGGAAAGAGAAATTGGGGTATCTCTTTCTCCTTTTCTACCCACTTTGGTGTCATAGTTCTGGTAGTGGCTGTGTCCCTGTGCAGCTAAGGTCAGGCTGGGCTGCTCCTGAGACCTGGAATCTTTTGCCAGGTCTACCTGATCAACCATACAGGCATTCCTTTCTCAGCACATTGCCAGGAAGAGAGGCACAGGGCCTTCCTCCTAAAGGATTCAGACCCCTCTGCTCTCATCCGCTCCAGGTAGGTAGGATTGTCTTCTGGAGGGAAGAAATCCTTCTCCCTCCATGTTTCTGACCAAGATACATGATCCATGCCCTGAACCTCTCCCCACTTCATGGCTTAGTCTTTGAAAACAAAAGCCAGGATTTCTGCTTTCTGCCTTGCCACATGCCCCCACTGAGTTAATGAGCACAGGGCCAGGCCCCTGCTTGAATGGAGGAAGAAAAGAGGCAGGGGCAGAGAGGGCAGCAATGACACAGATCACTCACTCAAAGCATCAGAGCACTGCCGGTCAGACACTCCATAGCTCATTTGGACCCTGTCTACCCTGCTCACTTCCATCCACATTTTAGCCAGTCTCAACCTCCTGACCTTGCCTCCAACATTCCACAGCTTTAGCAATGGGTGCATACACGGTCTTTGCACAGGTCACTTAACAAGACAGAAGCACCGTTTACTAAGTTGCATGGCATTTCCAACATGCACCCCAGTCCCAACTGGCACTCTGCTGGGCCCCAGACACCCCTGTGGGGGCCTCTCTAAGCCTCCTACACAGTCCTCTCTTAGACAGGCTGGAGGTGCCAATGGAGGACAGACGGGCGGGGGGTCTTGCACGGAGTTTGGATCAAGAGCATAAGCTTTTCTGCAGGCAAGCCCTGCATCCAAACTCCAACTCTGCCAACCAGGAAAAGTGTGATTTTAGTCCTCTGTTCCCTCAAATATAAAATGGGCATAACAATAGTGCTCACATCATAGCGTTACTGCCAGCATACATGAGAATGTACATAAGGCACCACGCCTGGAACTTGGGAAGGACTCAGTAGGGGAATCTGTGCCTTCATTATTGTTAAGACTATCTACTACATATGTCCCAAACTCCCTGACTCTTCTGGAGCTCTCCTGGCCACTTTCTGCCCCTGCGGATCTGAAAAGATAGGCAGGTTATTTGTGAAAGGGACAAAGTAGGCAATATGGTTACCGTGGTGCAATCTAAGGAACCATGACCCCCACACTGTGATCTTCCAATGGCATACTGGGTGACGGGCCATTTGGCAAGCTGGTACTGAGTGCCCACTACATGCCAGTCACTGCATTAGATACTGGGGACACAAGGACAGTGGTCTCTCCTCTTGAGGCATTAACATCTCATGGAGAAACAGACCTATGACAAATCCTCCATTTAAAAAAAATAACTTCGGCTTTTAAATTAAAGTCAAGGGCAATATGATTGACAGGATACAGTATTAAACATATTCCCACTTATCATTAAAATAGATTCTGAGACAAACTCTCCATATTATATGATGAGGCCTTTGACAGAGGTGAGCCCCAAGCACAGACATGACAGAAACATTTCTAACCCCAACCCAGAAGGTCATAGAAAGACCTTAGAAAATGTAACACCTGAGAAGAGTCTAGAAGAAGGAGTTGAAGGTTACCAGGTGGGCTGGGGCTAAGGGAGGAGAGCAGGGAAGATGTGAAACAGTTACAGCTGAGCTCAGGAAGTAGAAAGTGAAAATGGAAAAATGAGTAAAAGGCAGAGCCTAAAAGTCTCTTAGATCACAATAAAAACTTTAGGCTTTATTCTGAATCTCCTAAAAATGTAAGTAGAGAAGTAAAATGGTTAAATTTTGATTAAAAAAATAATTCTGATGGTAGTGTGAGAAATGGATAGGAAGCAGGAAGCCTGGTGATGAGGAAGACATTCAGGAGGCGATTGCAATAATCCAGGTGAGAGATGAGGATGGCCCAAACTAAGGCAGTGGTGGTGACAAGAGGGGATGCATAAAAATAATTGTTATGATAGTGTTTATAATTCCAAATATTATCAACAAAATTATGGTATGAATGTCAAGATTCCATATATATACCCAATGTATATTATAAATTTACAATATACCTATACATTATAAACATATACATTTATAATTGTATGCATTATTGCAAAATTATTATAATTTACAAAAAATATATAAGTATAATCACGTTGATAATTGTTATTGAGTGTTTTCTGTGTACTGGGCACTGTTCTAAGACCTCTATATCGGTTAAGTCTTCCAAACTTCACAGCAGTCACTTTGTGGCAGGCACCATTATTATTATTCCCATCTTCACATGAGGAAACTGACACAGAATCACATGAATAGTAAACTTGTAGAACCAAGATTCAAACTCAGGCAATTCTCACTCTAAAGTCATAATCATTGCTGTGTGCTTCCAAGAGATTTTTAGAAAAAAAAATATCAAATTGGTGATGGGGCTTTAGGGGGGAGAAATGAAGGATTTCTTCTAGATGGTTAACTGGTGGGTAGTAGAGGCAATGATTTTCAGAGGATGATGAGCTTGTTTTGGACAAGCTGACTCTGGTACACCCATTGAACACCCAAGGAGAGATGATGTCTAGTGGGCACACTGGCAGCTAGAGAGACACTGTCTTACTCACCTTTGAGATCTCAGCATCTAGCCTCTTAGAAGATTTTTAATAAGTGTGTGTTCAATGGTTGCAAATTTGGAAGTCATCAACAGAAGCTACAAGAGTAGATGTGATCATGCAGGGAAAGAGAGTAATGTAAGAAGAGAAGTCAGTCAATGATGGAGTCTTAGAACCAACATATAAAGAGTAGGCAGAGGAAGATCAGCCACAGAGGTGCTAAGTCAACACATGTTAAGTCCTCCATGTAGGCAATACTTCTCCCTTTTTATGACATGGTTCTGAGGTGGGAAGGGTGACGGACTGCAAAATAGAAAACTATAAACATTGATCAAAGTTAGCAATACCTAGTTATAATATGTATCTAACCTGTTATGAGAAAATGCTCAGCAAGACCTCTAAATAAAAGGATAACATGGACAATGAGGAACGTGGATGAGAAAGAAGGAAACGGTCTGGCTGGCCAATGTAAGCCCCGACCAGGTACTGCTTACCAGACTAGCATAGCTTTCACCTCACTCTTGGCAATGGACAATGTTGATATTCATACCAGAACTTGTATTGTTCTAAGACATTTACAAAAATATCCATGTGTCTTTCCACCTCTCCATGAGTTCTGTCAGCAATAACTACTGATTATCTTATTTTACTAACGAGGCAAAAAGCCAACCCCTACATCATGGAAAGATACTGGTGTTGGAACCTAGTCACATAGCTCCGCTTGGTGATGAGCTGTTTTGCTGTTTATGAAACCCTCAAGGCTTTCTGTGCCAACTTGTACATCTTCACTGAACATAAAAAGATAAATTGAAAAAAGCCTGGCATTTATCCCCTTGTTGGGTGGAGGTATCAGGTGCTAATTAGTTCCTAATGCTTTGAATAGGAAAATGTTTAAAATGACTTTTCTCCTCCATTTTTTTATTTCATATGGTTTCCTCTATTGCCTGTCCTTAAAATTTTTACCAGATCTGTGAAGCCAACTCTAATTCTCAAATATTTTCCAGGATGGTCCCATTGCCTCAGTTCTTATTGGCTAATAAAACAATTCATCCTTACACCTGCTGTTGACCATTTGCCAACACTATGTGTACATTACTGTTAGAATTAAACCTAAGTATGATTGTAACTTTTCATTCATATAATATGAACATTTTGTAATGCACATAGGACAGAAAATTCAAATATGCAAGGTACAGAACAGACTCCTAACATTTTAAAGAAAAAAACAAAAATACATCATTTTATAAAAAATGTAAAAGAGAATAAATGTTTATTGACATTTAAGTTCAGTTTTCTAAGCTCAGACAACAGTTAGGTTGATAACTTTGATATAGATGAAAGAGGAGAACATGTTTTCTCTTCTCCCTGGAGAGGAAAATGCATTATCTTCTCTTCACAGCTTTCATGCACCTGACAGCTAAACTTAGCCTTGGGCCAGTGAACAACTCACTTGTTCAGTTAATGCCACAGCAATGAAGGAATCTTTTGCCATATCAGTTGCAAGTTTTTGTCAAGACATCAGACATTAGACAAGGATCCCAGTTTAGAAATGTGGACATTTCTAAACCGTGGACAATGTCCCTCTCAGGAACACAGCTCCGAGTCCTGGGGCTCTGTAGTGGCTCTCACGTGCCCTCTCAGAGAGCATGCGAAGGAGCCAGAGTGAGGCTCCAGGATCCAAAGTTCCTGGGCCAGGCTGGGAAGAGCTCCCCCCTGGAAGTAGCTATGGCTCCCCAGAACATTCATGCAAGTGGGAGGGGCTGTGGCATGACCAGAACTGGGGAGACCAGGGTATAAAATCTTACTTAGGCATCAACTTTATTAATTACACAGCTTCAATCACATCACTCAGCCTTTCTGAGCCTCCCTTCTTTACCCTCAAGTGGAAATGAGGATTCTGAACCACCACCTCTCAGCTGTTTTGAGGAGTAAGTAACATCAACAAAGAATGTTCAGGAGGACATGAAATGACAGCTGAGATCACCACCCATTTGAACTTTTCAGCCCTGCTTTCCCCTGCCATCCTGGTCCTAAGGCCACTTTGCATCCAGAGCACAGCTTGCTCTAGAAGACTTTTCTCCCAGAAAAATTTCTGGGAACACACTGAGGTCAGGTAAAAGAAGAAGTGAGACATTTAGAATATATATTGATATATGCTAATGTAGATACATAGATATAGGTTTTTGTTTTGCCTTCTTTTCTTACTTCTTGCTTTTATTTTTGTTTCTTACTGATATGATATTGAGTAGGTGATTTTTCACCCTTTTTGGTTTCTGATTCTATATTTGTAACATAAGGAATGTCCATCTGAATGCCTAATGGGATTCTCAAGCTTAATTGTCTGGAACCAAGTTCCCCAATCCAGCTTCTACCAATGTCAATAGCAATTCCATTCCCTTGTGGCTTAGCCAGTCACTTGGAGTCACCCTTGACTCGGCTCTCTTACATTTTACACCCAATCCATTAGCAAATTCTGTTGGCTGTACCTCCAAAATGCCTCCAATCCAACCATACCCTGCAGTCTCACAGCCTTCTCTAGGTTAAGCGGCTATCAGCCCTCCCTGGTGAACTGAATCAGGGCTAATTGTTCCTTCTGCTTCCTTCTTGCTCTTCGCTCCCATCCCCAGTCTATTATCTGTCCAGCAGCCAGAGAGATTCTCCTAAAGCCTGTGCATGTCTGCCTAGGGTCCCTGAGAGCAAAGTCCTCGTGTCTGCCTAGGGCCCATGAGACAAAGGCTTCTGTATGCACATTTTATTTGACATTGTGGTCGCAGGGAGCAGGAATGAGGGGCAGGCATTGAAACATGAAAGAGGTGGGGTCAATACAAGAAAGTGTAACTTAAGCAAGTGTTGCTTTGTCCCCAAGGGACCTCTTGATGAACATTATTAATATGTCTCAGAGACATGCACCTAAGGGAAGAGAAGGGGAGCATTAGCTTCTATCCCCCAGTGATCAAGGATTGCTTCAAGAGCCTGTTGTACCTGTGTGAGTCTAAGGAGATGTCTCTTACTACATACAGGTTCAGAGGAGCTTCCAGGACAAGAGACTAGGCCAGTGGCACAGGCCTACAGTGAAGCACTTGTGAAATTCAAGGTGGAAATGGTTGCAGCAATTGTGGCTGGAAAAAGAGGTAGGGCCAAGGCTAAGAGGATTATTCCATACCCCTACTCTGCTCTCAACCACCTCACAGCTTCCCATCTCCCCCATGATAAAATCCAAAGCCTTCACCACTACCCACACCAGCCTCCTCACTGTGCCTTGAAGACCCACCAAACATACCCCATCTCAAGGTTTCTGCTGTCACTCCCTTCTTGCCCCCACTTAAAATGTTCTGTTCAGATGCCACCTTATCAGTGAGGCCTTCCCTGACATAATCTTGTATAGAAAATCCTGAGGAATCTATTCAAAAACTATTAAACAAGTTCAGTTTATTCATAAATCATTTGTATTTCTATACACTAGCAATGCAACATTAAAAACTAAATTTAAAAAAATCTCATCTACAATAACATCAAAACCAGTAACATATTTAAGAATAAGTTCAACAAAAGGAATGTAAGATCTCTACACTGAAAACTATGAATCATTGAAAAAAATGACAAAATGCTGAAATAAATGGAAAGCTAGCCAATATTTATGGATTGGAAGACTTTATATGGTTAATTGATCTAAAGATTTAAGACAATTTTATCAAAATCCCAGTTGCTTTATTGTTTTGCAAACATTGACAAGTTGATCCTAATATTCACATAGAACTGCAAGGGATGCAGAATAACCAAAATAATCTTAGAAAAAAACGAACAAAATTGGAATATCTGTAATTCCTGATTTCAAGACTTACTACAAGGCTATAGTAATCAAGACAGTGTGGTACTAGCATTAGGATAGAGATACAGCTAATTAAATAGAATTGAGAACCAAAACCAAACTCACTGTATCCATGATCAATTGATTTTTTTACAAGATTGCCAAGAAAATTCAATGAGGAAAGAACAGTCTTTGCAACAAATGGTGCTGGAACAACTAGATGTCCACATTTTAAAAAAAATGAAATTGGGCCCCTACATCACACCATACCTTAAAAATTAACTCAAAATGTAACAGCAAAACTTCTGAAACCTTTATAAGAAAACATAGGAATAAATCTTTATGACGTAGGATTAAGCAATGGTTTCTTAGACAGTACCAAAAGCACTGGCAAAAGAAGAAAAAATCGGTAAATCTGAGTTTATGAAAATTAAAAACTTTAGTGCTTCCAAGTACACTATCAATAAAATGAAAAAAGAGCTGATAGAATGGGAGACGATATTTGCAAATAATATATCTGATAAGGAACTTGTATTCTGAGTATATAAATAACACTTATAAATCAACAATAGAAAGACACATAACCCAATTTTTAAATGTGCCAAAGATTTAAATTGACATTTCTCCAAGAAGATAGATAAATGAGCAAAAAGCACATGAAAAACTGTTCAACATCATTAGTCATTAGGGTAGTCAAATAAAACCACAGTGAGATATCACTTCACACCCACTGGGATAGCTATAATTTTTTAAAAACAGACAACAACAAATGTTGGCAAGGGCACAGAGAAACTGAAACCTTCATGCATTGCTGGGAGAAATGTAGAAATGATACAGGACTTTGGAAGAGTTTAAAAGTCCCTCAAAATGCTAACCATAGAGGTGCCATATGACCCATCAATTCCACTCCTAGGTATACACCAAAGAGTCATGAAAACACATCCACACAAAAATTTGTGCACACATGTTCTTAAAACTTGTACACAAATGTTTTTGGCATTATTCATAATTACCAAAAGTGGAAACAACTCAAGTATCCATCATCAGATGAACTGATAAACAAAATGTGGTATAAACACACAATAGAGTGTTATTCAGATTTAAAGAGGAATGAAGTACTGACACAGGCTATGGATGAACCTTGAAAATATCATGCTAAGTGAAAGAAGCCAGACGAAAAGGCTGTATTGTATAATTCCGTTTATAGAAAATATTCAGACTAGAAACATCCATAGGAACAGAAAGATTAGTGGTTGCCCTGGGCTGGGAGGGGGATAAGGGATGGAAAATGACTGCTAATGGGTAAAGGTCATTTTTATTTTTTTGGAAGTGATGAAACGTCTAATATTAAATAGCAGTAATGCTTGCACGACTCTGTGAATGTACTAAAAACCACTGTACACTTTAAAAGGGTGAATTTTACACTGCATAAATTGTATTTCAATAAAGCTGTTTTTTTTTTAAATGACAATAGCAAATAGTTGCAAGGATACACAGAAACTGGGTCTCTCCTATATTGCTGATGGGAATGTAAAACGCTACAGCTACCCTGAAAAAAAAAAATGGGTAGTTTCTTTGAAAAATAAACATACTCTTATTATGCCATCCGACAATCACCCACCTAAGCATTTATACCACAGAATGAAAACATATGCCCATACACAGACCCATACATGATTGTTCACAGTAGCTTTATTTGTAATAACCATAAATTGGAAACAGCGAAAATGTCCTATAAGGGATGAACAGTTAAACTGTGGTATACACATACCACGAAGTACTACTGAACAATAAAAAGGAATGAATTATTGATACACACAACAATCTGCATGAATCTTAATGGCATTATACTGAGTGAAAGAAAAGAAGCAGTTTCCAAAGGTCATATACTGAATATCCCAATTACCTTGATGTGATTGTTATACATTGTATGCAAGCATCAAAACATCATATGCACCCCAAAAATGCACCACTTTTTTTTTTTTTTTCAAGACAGAGCCTTGCTCTGTCACCCAGGCTGGAGTGCAGTGGCACGATCTCAGCTCACTGCAAGCTCCGCCTCCCGGGTTCACACCATTCTCCTGCCTCAGCCTCCCAAGTAGCTGGGACTACAGGTGCCCACCACCACGCCCGGCAAATTTTTTGTATTTTTAGTAGAGATTGGGTTTCACTGTGTTAGCCAGGACGGTCTCGATCTTCTGACCTTGTGATTCACCCACCTGGGCCTCCCAAAGTGCTGGGATTACAGGCGTGAGCCACTGCGCCCAGCCAAAAATGCACCACTATTTTATAATTTTTAAATGTAAAAAACTTTATATACTATATAATACCAATTCTAGTGCATTCCTTTAAAGAAAATTACTGTTATATGTTTAGGGAGTGCAAGTGCAGATTTCTTAAGTGCATATATTGTACAGTGGCGAAGTCTGGGTATACAGCACATTCTTGAGATGACAAAATGGTAGAGACAGAGAACAAATTAGTGGTAGCCAGTGGTTATGGATGGGGGCTGTGGGGGCATTTAAGGAGATGGGTGTGGCAATAAAGGGGTAGCAACAGGAAGAGCTTTGTGGTGATGAAATAGTTCTGTATCTTGAATAAGGTGGTTACATAAATCTACACGTGTGATAAATTGACACAGAATTTTATGCACATCATACCAACATCAATTTTCTGGTTATGATATTGTACTAAAGTTATAAAAGAAGTAACCATTGGGGGAAACCAGGTCAACCATGGGAACTCTGTACTAGCATTATAACTTCTTGTGAATCTATAATTATTTCAAAATAAAAGCTTAAAATAATAACGAAAATTTACAAAACACTGTTCTGTAGAATCTTTGTAAAGTCCTTTCAAGCTCTATAATCGTTTTGGTGAAAAGAAAACCGATGTCCCATAACATGAGAAATGGATAAATAGGACTTCAACAAAGTTAAAATCTTTGTCTCCACAAAAGATCCTGCTAAGAGATACAGACTGGGAGATAATATTTGCAAACCACGTACCCAACAAAGGATTAATATCTACCATATGTAAAAAACTATCAAAATTCAGTAAAGAAACAATCCAATTAGAAAATGGGCAAAAGATATGCAGGAAAAAATCATCAAAGAGGATATACACATGGCAAATAAGCACATGAAAAGATAGTCAACATCATTAGCCATCAGAGAAATGCAAATTAAAACTACAATGACATATCGCTACACACCTATAGGATAACTAAAATAAAAAGTAGTGATAACACCAAATACTAGCAAGATGTGGAAAAACTGTATTACTCAAACATTGCTGGTGGAAACGTAAAATAGTAAAGCCAGGCTGAAAAACAGTTTGGCAATTTCCTTTCAAAACTAAAAATAGACTTACTATGCAAATCAGAAATTATACTCTTTAGTATATCTCCCAGCAAAATCAAAACTTATTTTTTACACAGAAACTCACACATGAACCTTCACAGGAGCTTTATTCATAATATCCAAAACATGGAAACTGTTCAATGTCTTTCAATGCATGAGTGATTAAGTACACTGTGGTACATACATACCATGTAAAACAATTCAGCAATAAAAAGGAACAAACTATTGACAACATGCAGCAATTTGAAAGAAAGTCAAGAAAATTATGAGTGAAAAAAGTCCATCTCAAAAGGATACAAAGTGCATGATTACATTTATATAACACTCATGAAATAACATAATTATAGTGAGGGCGTACAGGTGAGTGGTTACCGGGATTAGCGTTTCAGGAGGGAGGGTGTGAAGGTAGCTACCCAAGGAGATCACAAGTGAGTCTTTTCTTTTTTTTTTTTGAGATAGAGTCTCGCTCTGTCACCCATGCTGGAGTGCAGTGGTGCGATCTTGGCTCACTGCAAGCTCCGCATCCTGGGTTCACGCCATTCTCCTGCCTCGGCCTACTGAGCAGCTGGGACTACAGGCGCCCGCCACCATGCCCAGCTATTTGTTTTGTATTTTTAGTAAAGACGGGGTTTCACCATGTTAGCCAGGATGGTCTCCATCTCCTGACCTTGTGATCTGCCCGCCTCGGCCTCCCAAAGTGGCTGTGAGCCACTGCACCCAGCCACAAGTGATGAGACAGTCAATAATCTTGAGTGTGTGGTCAGGAAGATGGCCAACTAGATTACCTAGTGCTTGTCCCTCCCACAAAAAGGGACCTATATTTCAACTAAGAGTGACCGAAGAAGTAAAGGGCACCAGCGGAATGGCAAAAACTCTGTGGAGCACTGAAACCCAGGACAGCACCATAGAGAGGGGAGTGAGGCATCCTCCCTCTGCCACACTCTCTTTTCCTTCAGGATCAGCTTGGATCCAGGGGGAACTTCTTCCTATGAGGAAAAGGTAAGTTAGAGAACCCCAGCAGTCCCCACTGCTACCACAAATGCCAGCAATCCTTGCTATAAGAGATCACCTCAGTCTTCACAGATCCTCAATTTAGCATGGAGAGTAGCTAGGAGTCCATGCAGCTATATTGCCTCATAGTAACAGCACACCTTGGCCCACCCCCATGGCCAAAGCTGCTACTGCTCAGTGCCATCTTGAAACTGGACCTACTACTAGAATGCATCTTGCCCTGGGGGCCAGAAGCAACTGACTCTCTCCATCTCTGAACGCTTGCCATCATTCCACCACTCTCACACAAGTGCCTGTAGCACTACAACCCCAACTGCTTGGAGCCTAGACCAGACAGAATGACTGAGAACTTAATATTTGAATCCACACAGCAACCATCCCCTTGGTATGGGGAGCAGACCTGCACAGCAGGGAAGCTACCAAACATCCTGTTGGCTGCCTGAGCCTGCAAGCACTTACACTTGGCCTAACAGCTGGTCCTGCTGTGTCCCTACCCTTAGGACAGGCTGCTTCCTGCCTAGCCCTACCATGCCTACATGCACCTGTGTGTAGCCTGACACCCAGTCCTGCAGTGTCCCCAGTTGTACCTCCATGGAGTCACCCAAGGCCACTGCACCCATAAAAGCCCATGCACAGACTGACAGCAAGTCCTGTGGCAACCCTGTCTCCTTAGACTGGCCTCTACAGAGCTGCCCAGCTTCATCATACCCACTAGCAAATGTACCCAGCCTCTGAAAGCTAGCCTGGCAGAAATTTCCTGCAAAGCCTGTCAGACACCTTGTCAGCCCTCTATGGCTGCTCTTGATTAGTCCAACATCCAACCTGGCACCCCCACTCCCAGCAAAAACACACCACTGCCATTAAAAATACCCAAAGCCTAGACCACTGAGGTAATCAACACAGCATTGACAAGGATTACAGCTGAAGAAACTACATAAAGACCAGACCACTGAGTCTACCCAGGAACAAAGTCAATGTTTCACACCCAACTGACTCCCTAGGACCTACCTAAAGGGAAAAGCCTCTCCCTAGGGAAGCTACCCCATAAAATTGGAAAGAGCAACTATTACACTAGATGCACATATAGCAACATAAGGACACACACACTCTTGCACACACACACAAACACACACAAAACCATAAAAAAGCAAAGAAACATGATACCCACAAAGGAACACTAAGTCTCTAGTAACAGATTTCTAAAAAAAAAAAAAAATGGGAAATCCCTGTAATCTCTGAAAAGGAATTCAAAATAACAATCTTAGGGGAACTCAGTGAGATACAAAAGAACAGAAACAATTCAATAAAATCACAAAAACCATTCTGATCTCACTAAGAAACTCACTAAGAAATTCAATAAAGACATAGATACCTTTAAAAAGAACCAGACAGAAATCTTGCATCTGAAGAATTCAATGAATGAAATAAAAAATATAATTGAGAGCTTCAACAAAAGACTAGATCAAGAAGAAGAATATCTAAACTTGAAGTCTTTTGAAATATCTCAGTCAGAAGGGAAAAAAAGAAATAAAAATTTTAAAGGATGAAGAAAGCCTACAGGACTTATAGGATGTTATTAAGTGAATAAATTTCACTTATAGAAGTGTCAGAGGAAGTAGAGATGGAGCAAAGCATAGAAAACCTATTTAATAAAATTATAACGGACAACTTCCCAAGTATTAGGAGAGGTATGAACATCCAGATTCAGGGAGTCAAAGGTCTCCATTAGATTCCACCCAAAAAGATCCTCTCTGAGGCATATTATAATCAAACTGTCAAAAGTCAAAGAAAAAAAGAGAATTTTTAAAGCTGCAAGAGAAAAGTGCCCCTAATATAAAGGAATTCTCATGAGACTATTGCCAGATTTCTCAGCAGAAATGTTGCAGACCAAGAGAGAAGGGGATGATACACTTGAAGTGGTAAAAGGAAACAAAAAAAAACTGTCAACCAAGAATATTATAATCAGCAAATGTATCCTTCAGAAATGAAGCAGAAAATAAAGAACTTCTGAGATAAGCAAAAGCTGAGGGAATTTATCACCACTAAACTGGCCTTACAAGAGATGCTTAAGAGAGTGCTACAGCTGGAAATGAAAGAATAATAATTACTATCATGAAAAGATATGAAAGTATAAAACATACCAATAGAGGTAAATTTTATAAATCAAACTCAGAATGCTCCACTGATGTAATGGTGCCATGTGAATACTTCAACCCTCTAGTATACAAGCTTAAAGTCAAACTGGCAAAAAAAAAAAAAAAAAAAAAAAAAAAAAAACCTTAGCCATAATTAGTGGCTAAGGAACATATAACAAATAAATAACTTAAGGTGACAAAAATATAAATTGTGAGGGTAGGGGGGAAGCCTAGAGTATTTCTATATGAACAAAGTTAAGTTACTACCAGCTTAAAATATACCTATAAAACTCTGTTAGCCCAATGGTAACCACAAAGAAAAAAATTACACCAGATACACAAATGAAAAGAGAAAGGTAACAAAGCTTAGCAACACAGAAAACCATGAAAGCACAGTGGTAAACAAAAAGAGAGGAAGAAAGTAACAAAGAATAATCTATAAAACAACCAGAAAACAATAAACAAAATGGCAGGAGTAAGTCTTTATTTATCAATAATAACCTTCAGTGTCAATGGATTCCATTCTCCAATGAAAAGATATAGAGTAGCTGAATGGCTAAAAGGAAAACAAGGCCCAACTATATGCTGTCTGCTTGAGCTGCACCTCACTGTTAAAGACAAACATAGATTGAAAGTGAAGGGACAGGAAAAGATATCCCATGCAAGCAGAAACCAAAGTGACAGGAATAGCCATATTTATATCAGATAAAATAGACATTAAGTCAAATCTATAAAAAGAGACAAAGAAGGTCATTATGTAAAGATAAAGATATTAAAGATATCAACTTGACAAGAAGACATAACAATTGTACATACATATATACTCAACATTTTGAAACACCCAAATACATAAAAGAAATATTATTAGATCTAAAGAGAAAGATAGACTGCAATGGAAGAATAACAGAGAGCTTCAACACCCCACTCTCAATAGTAGACATATTATCTAGACAGAAAATCAACAAAGAAACATCAGACTTAAACTACACCATACTGCAAATGGACCTGACATTTTCAGAATATTTCATTTCATAGCTGCAGAATACACATTTTCAACTGCACATGAAACATTCTCCAGGATAGATCATATGTTAGGCCAAAAACCAAGTCTTACCAAGTGTAAAAAGCTAGAAATCATATCAAGAATCTTTTCAGATTACAATGGTGTAAAACCAGAAATCAATAACAAGAAAAACTTCAGAAAACTTACAAATACATGGAAATTAAATAATATGTTCCTAAATAACTAACAGATCATGAAGAAATGAAAAGAGAAATACAAAAATTTCTTGAGACAAACAAGGAATATATCATACCAAAATCTATGAGACACGACAACAAAAGTTCTGAGAGGGAAGTTCATAGCAACAAATGCCTACACCAAAAAAGAAGAAAGATTTCTAATAAACAACTCAACCAAGAATCTAAAAGAACAAACTAAACATAAAACTGGTAGAAGGAAAGAAACAATAAAACTCAGAGCAGAAATAAATGAAATAGAGATTTTAAAAAATTCAAAAGATAACAAAATGAAGAGTTTTTAAAAACAAAAACAAACAAACAAAAATACCAAACATTTAGCTAGACAAAATCAAAATTAAAACACTCTTCAGCAAATGAAAAAGAACAGAAACGATAACAAACAATCTCTTGGACCACAGCACAATCAAATTAGAAATCAAAACTAAGAAATTCACTGAAAACTGTACGATTACATAGAAATTGAATAACCTGCTCCTGAATGACTTTTGGGTAAATAAAGAAATTAAAGCAGAAATCAAGAAGTTCTTTGAAACTAATACGAACAAAGATATAACATATCAGGATCTCTGGGACACAGCTAAGGCAGTGTTAAGAGGGAAATTTACAGCACTAAATGCCCACATCAAAAAGTTAGAAAGATCTCAAGTTAACAATCTAACTTTACAACTAAAAGAACTAAAGAACCAAGTGCAAACAAACCCCAAAGCTAGCAGAGGACACAAAATAACCAAAATCAGAGCTAACCTGAAGGAGACTGAGACATGAAAAACTATTCAAAAGATCAACAAATCCAGGAATTGGTTTTTTGAAAAAATTAATAAAATAGACCACTGGCTAGAGTAATAAAGAAGAAAAGAGGGAAGATCCAGATAACACAATAAGAAATGACACAGGGGATATTACCACCGACCCCACAGAAATACAAACAACCATCAGAGATTATGAACATCTATATGCACATAAATTAGAAAATCTAGAAGAAATGGATAAATTTCTGGACACATACACCCTCCCAAGACTGAAACTGGAAGAAATTGAATTCTTGAACAGACCAATAATGATCTCTGAAATTGAGTCAATAATAAATAGCCTACCAACCAAAAAAAAGCCCAGTACCAGATGGATTCACAGCTGAATTCTATCATATGTACAAAGAAGAGCTGGTACCATTCCTGCTGAAACTATTCCAAGAAATTGAGGAGGTGGGACTCCTCTCTAACTCATTCTATGAGGCCAGCATCATCCTGATCCCAAACCTGTCAAAGATACAACAAAAAAAGAGAAAACTTTAAGCCAATACCCTTGATAAGCATAGATCCAAAAATCCTTGACAAAATACTTGGCAAACTGAAACCAGCAGCCATCGAAAAGCATATCCACCACAATGAAGTGGGCTTTATCCCTGGAATGCAAGATTGGTTCAACATAAGCAAATCAATAAATGTGATTCATCATATAAACAGAATTAAAGACAAAAACTACATGATTATCTCAATAGATGCAGAAAAGGCCTTCATAAAATTCAACACCGCTTCATGTTAAAAAAAAAAATCATCTAAAACACCAAAAGCAACAGCAACAAAAGCCAAAATTGACAAATGGGATCTAATTAAACTAAAGAGCTTCTGCACAGCAAAAGAAACTACCATCAGAGAGAACAGGCAACCTACAAAATGGGAGAAAGTTTTTGCAACCTACTCATCTGACAAAGGGCTAATAATCCAGAATCTACAATGAACTCCAACAAATTTACAAGAAAAAAACAAACAACCCCATCAAAAAGTGGGCGAAGGACATGAACAGACACTTCTCAAAAGAAGACATTTATGCAGCCAAAAAACACATGAAAAAATGCTCACCATCACTGGCCATCAGAGAAATGCAAATCAAAACCACAATGAGATACCATCTCACACCAGTTAGAATGGCAATCATTAAAAAATCAGGAAACAACAGGTGCTGGAGAGGATGTGGAGAAATAGGAACACTTTTACACTGTTGGTGGGACTGTAAACTAGTTCAACCCTTGTGGAAGTCAGTGTGGCGATTCCTCAGGGATCTAGAAGTAGAAATACCATTTGACCCAGCCATCCCATTACTGGGTATATACCCAAAGGACTGTAAATCATGCTGCTATAAAGACACATGCACACGTATGTTTATTGCGGCATTATTCACAATAGCAAAGACTTGGAACCAACCCAAATGTCCAACAATCATAGACTGGATTAAGAAAATGTGGCACATATACACCATGGAATACTATGCAGCCATAAAAAATGATGAGTTCATGTCCTTTGTAGGGACATGGATGAAATTGGAAATCATCATTCTCAGTAAACTATCGCAAGAACAAAAAACGAAACACCGCATATTCTCACTCATGGGTGGGAATTGAACAATGAGAACACATGGACACAGGAAGGGGAACATCACACTCTGGGGACTGTTGTGGGGTGGGGGGAGGGGGGAGGGATAGCATTGGGAGATATACCTAAAGTATAATAATAATAAATAAAAATAAATAAAAAAAATTAAAAAAATTTAAAAAATCAACAAAGTAGGTATTAAAGAAACATACTTCAAAATAATAAGAGCCGTTAATACAAACACACAGCCAACATCATACTGAATGAGCAAAAGCTGGAAGCATTCCCCTTGAAAACCGGCAGAAGACAAGGATGCCTTCTCTTACCACTCCTATTCAGCATAGTGTTGGAAGTTTTGGCCAGGGCAGTCAGGCAAGAGAAAGAAATGAAGGGCATCCAAATAGGAACAGAGGAAGTCAAACTATCTCTGTTTGCAGATGACATGATCCTACATCTAGAAAACCCCATAGTCTTGGCCCAAAAGCTTCTTAAGCTGATAAACAACTTCAGCAAAGTCTCAGGATGCAAAATCAATGTACAAAAATCATTAGCATTCCTATATACCAACAACAGTCAAACCAAGAGCCAAATCAGAAAGGCAATCCCATTCACAATTGTTACGAAAAGAATAAAATACCTGGGAATACAGCTAACTAGGGAGGTGAAAGGTCTCTACAAGGAGAACTACAAAATACTGCTCAAAGAAATCAGAGATGACACAAACAAATGGAAAAACATTCTATGCTCATGGATAGGAAGAATCAATGTTGTAAAAATGGCCATACTGCCCAAAGCAAGTTATAGATTCAATGCTATTTCTACCAAACTACCATTGAGATTCTTCACAGAACCAGAAAAAAACAATTTTAAAACTCATATAGAACCAAAAAAAGGTCCTGAATAGTGAAGGTAATCCTAAGATAAAACAAAGCTGGAAGCATCGTGCTACCTGACTTCAAACTATGCTATAGGGCTACAGTAACCAAAACAGCATGGTACTGTTACAAAAACAGACACAGAGACCAATGGAACAGAAATAAGGCCACACACCTACAACCATCTGATCTTCCATAAACCTGACAAAAACAAGCAATGGGGAAAGGATTCCCTATTCAACAAATGGTGCTGGGATAACTGGCTATCCACATGCAGAAGATTAAAACTTGACCCCTTCTTTATACCATATACAAAAATTAACTCAAGATGGATTAAAGACTTAAACGTGAAACCCAAAGCTATAAAAACCCCGGAAGACAACCTAGGCAATACCATTCAGGATCTAGGCACGGGCAAAGATTTCATGACAAAGACACCAAAAGCAATCGCAACAAAAGCAAAAATCGACAAATGGAATCTAATTAAAGAGCTTTCTGCATACAGCAAAAGAAACCATCAACAGAGTGAGAAGACAACCTAGAGAATGGGAGAAAATATTTGCAAACTATGCATCTGACAAAGGTTTAATATCCAGCATCTATAAGCAACTTAAACAAACTGATAAGCAAAAAACAACCCCATTAAAAAGTTGGCCAAGGACATAAATAGACACTTTTCAAAAGAAGACATACATATGGCCAACAATCATATGAAAAAAAGCTGAATATCACTGATCATTTGAGAAATGCAAATCAAAACCACAATGAGATGCCATTTCTCACTATTCAGAATAGGTATTATTAAAAAGTCAAAAAATAACACATGCTGGCAAAGTTGTGGAGAAAAAAGAATGCTTATACACTGTTAGTGGAAGTGTAAATTAGTTCAACCACTGTGGAAGACAGTGTGGCAATTCCTCAAAGACCTAAAAACAGAACTACCATTTGATCCAGCAATTCCATTACTGGGCATATACCCAAAGGAATATAAATCATTCTACTATAAAGACACATGCACACATATGTTCATTGCAGCACTATTCACAATAGCAAAGACACGGTGTCAGCCTAAATGCCTATCAGTGATAGACTGGATAAAGAAAATGTAGTACATATCTACCATGGAATACTATGTAGCCATAAAAAAGAATGAGATCATGTCCTTTGCAGGGACATGGATGGAAATAGAGAGCATTATCCTTAGCAAACTAATGCAGGAACAGAAAACCAAATACCACATGTTCTCACTTACAAGTGGCAGCTAAATGATGAGAACACATTGACACAAAAAGGGGAACAACACACACTGGGGCCTATCAAAGGGTGGAGAATGGGAGAAAGGAGAGAAGGATCAGGAAAAATAACTAATTGGTACTGGGCTTAATACCTGTGTGATGAAATAATCTGTACAACAAACCCCCATGACACAAGTTTACCTATGTAACAAACTCACACATGTACCCTTGAACTTAAAACAAAAAGTTAAAAAAAGAAAACCCTAAAAACGCCACCAAAAAACAGAACTATAAATGAATTCAGTAAAGCTGAAGGATACAAAATCAGCATACAAAACTCAGTAGCATTTGTGTGTACTAATAGCAAACCATTTGAAAAAGAGATCAAGTAAACAATTTCACACAAAAAAATAAGATACTTAGGTATAAACTTAACCAAGAAGGTGAAAAAATCTCTACACTGAAAACTATAAAACATTAATGAAAAAAAAATTGAATAAGACACAAATAAATGAAAGGATATCATGTATTCCTGAATTAGAAGAACTTATGTTGCTAAAATGGCTATGCTACCCAAAGTAATCATCAGATTTAATGCAATCTGTATCAAAATACCAATGACGGCTGGGCGCAGTGGCTCACGCCTGTAATCCCAGCACATTCTGAGGCCAAGGCGGTGGATCACGAGGTTAGGAGATCGAGATCATCCTGGCTAATACAGTGAAACCCTGTCTCTACTAAACATACAAAAAAATTTAGCCAGGCGTGGTGGTGGGCACCTATAGACCAAACTACTTGGGAGACTGAGGCAGGAGAATGGCGTGAACCTGGGAGGTGGAACTTGCAGTGAGATGAGATCACGCTACTGCACTCCAGCCTGGGCTACAGAGACTCCATCTCAAAAAAAAAAAAAAAAAAAAAAAAAAAAAAACCAATGACATTATTCACAGAAATAGAAAGAGCAATTCCAAAAGTCACATGGAACCGCAAATAACCCCGAATAGCCAGAGCAAAACAACAAAGCTGGAGGCATCACACCTTCTGACTTCAAAATATGCTACAAAGCTATAGTAACCAAAACAGCATGATACTAGCATAAAAACAGACACATAGACCAATGGAATATTATAGAGAGCCCAGAAATAAATTCATGCACCCACAGCCAACTGATTTTCATCAAAGGTGTCAAGAACAAACATTGGAGAACAAAAATAGTCTCTTCAATAAATGGTACATGGTAAATTGGGTATCCACATGCAGAAGAATGAGACTAGACCCCTACCTCTCACCATCACAAAAAAAACCCTCAAAATTGATTAAAGGCTTCAATGTAAAACCCAAAACTATGAAATTACTAGAAGAAAACATGAGGGAAATGCTTTATAACATTGAGCTGGGCAAGGATTTTCGAAGTAAGATCTTAAAAGCACAGACAACAAAACCAAAAAATAGACAAATGGGACTACATCAAACTAAAAAGACTTTGTACAGCAAAGGAAACAATTAGCAGAGTTAAGAGACAACTTACACAATGGGATTTGCAAACCATACATCTGACAAGGGCTTAATACCAAGAACATAGAAACTGAAATAACTCAACAGCAAAAAATAAAAACAACAACAAAAAAACAATGTAAAAATTGGCAAAATACGTTAATAGACATTTCCCAAAAGAAGAAATTCAAATGGCCAAGAGGTACATGTAAAAAATGCTCAACATCACTATTTATCAGGGTAATGCAAATAAAAACCACAATGAGATAATACCTATCTCTAGAGTGGCCATTATTAAAAAGACAAAAGAAAACAAGTGTTGGCAAAGATGTGGAGAAAGGGGAACACTTACACACAGTGGATGGGATTGCAAATTAGTACAGCCACTGTGGAAAACTCTACAGAATTTCCTCAAAAAATTAAAAACAGAACTTTCATAGTATTCAGCAATCTCACTACTGGATATGAAGGAAATGAAGTCAGTATGTCAAAGAGATATTTTCACTCCCATGTTTATTGCAACACTATTTACAATAGCCAAAATATGGAATCAACCAAAGTGTTCAAAATTGGATGAATGGAAAATAAAATGTGATATATATATATATAATGGAATATTATTCAGCCGTGATTTGATCATTATACAATATATATGCATCAAAACATCAAATTGTGCCCCATAAATATGTACAATTACAATGTGTTGATTTAAAAATGTTAAATAAGCCAGATGCGGTGTCTCATGCCTGTAATCCAAGCACTTTGGGAGGCCAAGGTGGGCAGATCACTTGAGGTCAGGAGTTTGAGACCAGCCTGGCCAACATGGTGAAACACTGTCTCTACTAAAAATGCAAAATTTAGCAGGGCATGGTGGCACACGCCTGTAATCCCTGCTCCTCAGGAGGCTGAGGCACGAGAATCACTTGAACCCAGGAGACAGAGGTTGCAGTGAGTCGAGATCACACCACTGCACCCCAGCTTGGGTGACAGAGCAAGACTCCATCTCAAAAAAAAATTGTTTTAATAATAGAGAATATAAAAGTAAAATTAACAAATAAGTGAAAATGTATCTTTCCTAGTTACATGGAACTACATGTGTAATAAAATTGCACAGATACTCACACCCACAAATGAATACTTGTATAACTAGTGAAATCAGAATAAGCTCTATAGATTCTGCCAATGTCAATTTCTTGATATTGATATTATACAATAGTTATATTAAATGTTGACACTGGAGGAGCATGGATGAGGAACCATCCATTTCTTCTAACCTTCTTGTAAATCTATAATTATTTAAAAATAAAAGTTAAGAAAAAAAAAAGAAAACCAGTCTCCCTCCTCAACCTCATTTGTGTCCCCCATCCTTCCCTCTCACAGAAAAGAAATTGAAGGTAACTTCTTCAGTTCAAATTTTAAATATCAAACAAAACAGGCCTTTTTTTTCTTTCTCATAGGCTTCTATTTAGATTAAATTATATATTAAGTGAAAACAGTCTATTAATATAACCATGGTGGAAATAAATTAGGTCTATAAAATCATGTGGCCCAAATTAAACTGCCTATAATTTACACACTCAAAGAAAACCAAGCACAACAAAAAACTGTTAGACAAATTAAAGTTTCTAATAGTTAAAAAAAATATTGCATGGCAATCAACTGCTTCATTAGCTCTGATAGTGCATACATTTAAATATGTGCATATCATTTCCTAGTTTAATTTAAACCAGTTGTCTACAATTCAAATATACTTTCTCTGAATTCAAAAACTCTACAAATGGAAAGACCATTTTCCCCCAATAATACACACACTGAATTAGCTAAGATGTCAGAAAAATGTTCTCCTTAGGACAAACATGCCAAGATCACAGGGAACTCTTCAAAAGTGGGTACTTAACTCTGAGAAGAGAGCTAGTGAGAAGGATAGGAAAAAAGTCTGAGCTGCAAAGTAACTAAGGATGATGCGATAGATATGAAGATGTTTAGGCTCCAAGAGTGAATTATAAGCATAAATATAGAATTCTCTAAAAGGGCTGCGAAAATGAATTATAAAAACAAGACTATTTGGAAGCATTACTATTTGTAAATAACCCCTTGGTATTTTAATTTCCTTCACATAAACATTAGCATAGATCTTCATAAATTAGGAGTCTGTGTTCTCATTATTTATTCGGCACAATTAATGTCATTCCATCTTCTCAAGCTGTCATTTCCTGATTAAGTTTTCCTATTCTTCTTCGGTTTTGATTCCTTTTCCTTCAACTAAGGGTTTTAAACCACCACCATTATATTCCCTGAGTGGAGAGGAAACCCTTTCACAGGTTTTTAAAGAAAGGCAATTTTCAACACAAACCTAATCACAGGGTCTCTGTACCCCATCTTGTTTCAGTCCAGATGACTAAAGCTCCAGAGACCATAATTTCATGTTACAGCTCCTCCCAAGACAGAACAGGCCCCAGGAACATGGAACTGGAACTCACTTCCAAATCTTCACCGCAAAGGTGAAGGACACAGCCACCTTTCTTCCCCAGGAAATTACCTTTCTTTCCATTAAATTTCTTTCAAGAAAATTAAGGCTCCTCCCCCTGCTCCTGTCTTCTCAGGGTAGTCACTCTTGGTAAATGCTAGGTGAGTTTCTGTTCCTACCTTTACTGTAACAATGAAAGAAATAGAGATTAATTCATGACAGCCCCTCCGACCCCCAGTAAAGTTCCCTCAAAGCTTGTGTGAAGACCTTCATGTAAAAAATATTCATAGCACTATTTGCCCCCTTATACATGTCACACAACTTTAGTATCCACTGAGCATCAAAATACACAATGACCATTGGCCTACGAGGGACATACCTCAATGTAATAAATGCCATCCATGACAAACCTACAGCCAACATAATACTGGAGTGGGAAAAGTTGAAAGTATTCCCTCTGAGAACTGGAACAAGACAAGGATGCCCACTCTCACCACTCTTCTTCAACACAGTACTGGAAGTCCTATCCAGAGCAATCAGACAAGAGAAGGAAATAAAGGGCATCCAAATTGGTAAAGAGGAAGCCAAACTGTCACTGTTGGCTGACCACATAATCGTTTACCTTGAAAACCCTGAAGACTCCTCCAAAAAGCTCCTAGAACTGACAAAATAATTCAGCAAAGTTTCTGGATACAAGATTAATGTACATAAATCAGTAGCTCTTCTATACACCAACAGCAATGAAATGGAGAATCAAATCAAGAACTCAACCCCTTTTACAATAGCTGCAAAAAAAAAAAAATACTTAGGAATATACCTAATCAAGGAGTCAAAGACCTCTACAAGGAAAACTACAGAACACTGCTGAAAGAAATCATAGACGACATAAACAAATGGAAACACACCCCATGCTCATGGATGGGTAAAATCAATATTGTGAAAATGACCACACTGCCAAAAGCAATCTACAAATTCAATGCAATCCCCATGAAAATACCACCATCATTCTTCACAAAATTAGAAAAAAAAACATTCTAAAATCCATATAGAACCAAAAAAGAGCCCACATAGCCAGAACAAGACTAAGGAAAAAAAAAATCTGGAGGCGTCACTCTACGTGAATTCAAATTATACTATAAGGCCATAGTCACCAAAACACCGTGGTACTGGTATAAAAATAGGCCATAGACCAATGGAAGAGAACAGAGAACCCAGAAATAAACCCAAATACTTAAAGCCAACTGATCTTTGACAAAGCAAACAAAAATGTAAAATGGGGGAAAGGACACCCTTTTCAACAAATAGTGCTGGGATAATTGACTAGCCACATGTAGGAGAATGAAACTGGATCCTCGTCTCTCACATATACAAAAATCAACTCAAGATGGATTAAGATCTTAAATCTAAGACCTGAAACTATAAAAATTCTAGAAGATAACATTGGAAAAACCCTTCTAGACATTGGCTTAGGCAAGGATTTCATGACCAAGAACCCAAAAGCAAATGCAATAAAAACAAAGATAAATACCCGGGACTTAATTAAACTAAAGAGTTTTTGCAAAGCAAAAGGAACAGTCAGCAGAGTAAAAAGACAACCCACAGAGTGGGAGAAAATCTTCACAATCTGTACATCTGAAAAAGGACTAATATCCAGAATCTACAATAAATTCAAACAAATCAGCCAGAAAAAAAAAACAAGCAATTCCATCAAAAAGTGGGCTAGGGACATGAATAGACAATTCTCAAAAGAAGATATACAAATAGCCAACAAACATATGAAAAAACGTTCAACATCACTAACGATCGGGCAAATGCAAATGAAAACCACAATGTGATACCACCTTATTCCTGCAAAAGTGGCCATAACCAAAAAATAGTAGATGTTGGCGTGGACGCAGTGAACAGGGAACACTTCTACACTGCTGGTGGGAATGTAAACTAGTACAGCCACTATGGAAAACAGTGTGGAGATTCCTTAAGGAGCTAAAAGTAGAACCACCATTTGATCCAGCAATCCCACTACTGAGTATCTACCCAGAGGAAAAGAAGTCATTATACAAAAAAGATACTTGCACACGCATGTTTATAGCAGCACAATTCACAATTACAAAAATGTGGAACCAGTACAAATGTCCATCAATCAATGAGTGGATAAAGAAATTGTGGTATATATGTATATATGCCCCACAGCCAGAAGGCATTCTATATATATATATGTATGTATACATATATATACATGTATGTATATATATTATATACATACATGTATGTATATATTATATATACATATATAATATATAATACACATATATACGTGTATATATACATATATACATACATATAATATACATATATACATGTATGTATATATAATAGTATATATAATATTATTATATATAATGGTAGTAATAATAATAGTACATATATATATACTATTATATATATATATATATGATGGAATATTATTCATCCATAAAAGGAATGAATTAATGGCATTCGCAGCTACCTGGATGAGATTGGAGACTATTAAATTCTAAGTGAAGTAACTCAGGAATGGAAAACCAAACATTGTATGTTCTCATTGATATGTGGGAGCTAAACTATGAGGATGCAAAGGCATACGAATGACACAGCGGACTTTGGAGATACAGGGGGAAAGGGGGTGAGGGATGAAAGACTACAAATAGGGTGCAGTGTATACTCCTTGGGTGATGGGTACACCAAAATCTCACAAATCATCACTAAGGAACTTACTCATATAACCAAACACCACTTGTTCCCCAATAAGCTATGGAAATAAATTTTTTAAAAAAGACTGAACTGGTTTTTGTAAGTTGATATTTGGTTTTATATAAATGCATGTGTGCACATACACACACAGCCCACCAAGATATTTTTCCAATCTATGTAGGCAGTATAATTTATGTTCATTTAATTGGATAATAATTCCAACTCACACAAAAATGTGAAAATTCAAGATTAATATTTTGAAAGTTAACATTTAAATGATGCATAAGATTTAGAAGTAAAAAATGCAGAATTCATATCCATTGATATTAGACTATTTGAATGAAAAACATCAACCCCCAAAAAGTTTATATACCTTAAAAAAGGTTTCAATTCCTGACAGCATCATCTGGAATATAAATGAGAAAATAAGAATAGAGTTCTTAAGGGGAGGAAGTAGGGAAGGGAGGAAGTAGGGAAGAGGGGAAGGATAAGTAAAAAAAATCAGAAAATCATAAACTTAACTTTGGCTTAAGTTTAAGTTAACCATTGCTTAAGAGTAATAAAAAACAACAACATATAATGTCATTTGTGACTTTGTGTAAAAAGAAAAAGTGTCTGAATTTACTAGATTATTTAAAAAAAACAAAACAAAACAAAATACCCATTGGATAGTCATTTAAGTTTTCTCCTGGCAGAGTATTTCACTTAACTAAGAATGAAATAAAAGGAGAAATGTAGAAAAAAAAAAAAAAGACTATGTCCTGCTTTCTACTTGAATATAATTGGAAAAATCAAATTTATAACTACAGTCATGCCATAAATGTCACACAGAAAAACAAATCTCATTTAATTGGATATGATAAGCCTATGACTAAGGAACAGGAACAGCACATCATATGAGAAAATGATGCCTATAAATTTTCTACAGAAAAATCTGGCCTGGCACATGCTTTTTAGCTTACGAAATCCTAGCCTTATAGATGGTAAAAAATAAAAATAAAAATGCCATATTCTGCCTGGCCAGAAGCTGTGGGAAGCTGTAGGAAGCCTCTACAGTTACAGCTACTGGCAGTGAAACCTGGGAGAGGAGAATTGGACAGGTCTTGGTTCCTGGTCTCAGTAGACAAGTTAATAAGAGCAATAAAAATACTTCTAGCACATAAAATAAATAAAAATTCAACCCTAAAGTCTTTATAAAGCTTTCAGACAGAAGCTAGCTCCCAAGCCTTAGTATCCTTTGACTCTAGTTTTATTAACCACATCACAGTAAGGTATTTGTACATTAATCAACATCCCTTTTTATACCTAGGTTAGTAAAACCAGCCAAATAAAAGAAAGCAGCCAATTAATGATATGAATCATAAAATTGCTAAGCAAACTTATATGATCAAGTCAACACCTTTGAGGGGGATTAAGGACTAGGTGTGTCTGTGAAAGCAAAACTGAAACCTTGCTGTGCCTCCTTTATGAGCAACTGCAAACCATACCCCACGGCCAGAAGGCACTTTGTACCTGAGATCAACAATAACAACAAAACAAGAAACAAAACCAGGATTACCCTGTCAGGATTACTCTGGTTCTCAAAATAAATGAGAACTTGAGCCATTAGGTCATGGACTCCCTAAAAAATATCAACAGAAAACTTTATTCCTGACTTCTGAAGTCTTGATGTCTCCAGATACATGATCACCCTTTTTTTTTTTTTTTTTTTTTTTTTTGAGACGGAGTCTTGCTCTGTCACCCAGGCTGGAGTGCAGTGGCGCGATCTCAGCTCACCGCAAGCTCCGCCTCCTGGGTTCATGCCATTCTCCTGCCTCAGCTTCCTGAGTAGCTGGGACTACAGGCACCCGCCACCACACCAGGCTAATTTTTTGTATTTTTAGTAGAGACAGGGTTTCACTGTGTTAGCCAGGATGTTTTCGATCTCCTGACCTCGTGATCCACCCGCCTCGGCCTCCCATGATCACCTTTGAGTATATGATAATCAAGTGAGAAAACTGCTATTTGCATACTGGGAACATACTACATACAAAGCAGTCTTGGTCATCTTGATTTCTTTTCTTTCAGTAACATATATTTTACTTGGAGATTAATCTTTAAAAGCCTGGACACCCTTGCAAAACCTCTTTGTAAGTAACTCATTTTTTTTTTCCTAAACGCTTTTTGTCTCCATGCCTTCCTACCATGTTTAAAACCCCAACGTTTCAACATGTAGTCCCTGCAAAGCTTTAACAAATTCCTTGTAAACCAGCTACCCTGACCCTGGTTCAGGCCGGGGTGCAGCTAGGAGGCAATCATTCTTTCACAGCCCCTGTGCATGTCTGTCCCAAGGTCCCAAGAGACCTGGAACAGCCCTGAGCCTCCATGGTTTGCATCTGGCAGTAACTCACAGCCATCTCTCTGGCACCACCAGGTTGTCACCCCTTTTCAGCCCCACAGGGTTCATTCCATGGAAGGGAAACACAAATGCCACCTTTTCCATGTCTAGAAATGACCCTGAGAGGGAGCAAAGAGAAGGCAGACTTGAAGGAGGTCTTTGGAAATTAAATCAGTCCAAGCGTAGAGAATCCACAGTGGATTAATCTTCTATTTCCTTTCCATGATGAGCCTGTCCCTATGAATAGAGTTGCCCTGCCTCTCAGCGGTTATCTGCCTCTTCAAAAAGTTAATGCAGCTTCCAATTAGATCTTCTTTCTCTCCTGTTAATCTTGGTTCTGAAACCAGACTACTGTTCTTCCTCTGCTGTCAGCCTTGTAAGCCAAGTCTTAATTAGCCAGCCTGGCAGTGATTATCATCTTGTCGCTTCACTGTTCAGACATTCTTTAATTTCCTGGAGTATGCCGGCCCCCTTCCTCTCCTCTTCCCTCCCTCCAAAGCACTTTTGCTAAAACTGCAGCCCATGACGTCTCAAGCTGCATTATCTCTGCAGGGGATGGGGGAGTTGACAGGTAGGGATGCCTTTTGCCATAAGTTCAAGCACACTACCCTGGTAGCAATCTTAACAGATGAGGCTTTTCTACTGGTGCTGCCATGAGTCTCTGACTGTCCTAGTGGGATTTTCTCATGAACATATGGGCTAACGAAGTTTACATGAAACTGGGAAACCCCAAAGCAGACTTTAGTTTTTAAAATAAAGTGGGCCAGGCACGGTGGCTCACGCCTGTAATCCCAGCACTTTGGGAGGCCAAGGCAGGCGGATCACCTGAGGTCAGGAGTTCAAGACCAGCCTGACCAACATGGAGAAACCCCGTCTCTACTAAAACTATAAAAATAGCCAGGCGTGGTGGCGCATGCCTGTATTTGGGAGGCTATTTGGGAGGCTGAGGCAGGAGAATCGCTGGAACCCAGGAGGTGGAGGTTGCGGTGAGCCAAGATTGCACCATTGCACTCCAGCCTGGGCAACAAGAGCGAAACTCTGCCTCAATAAATAAATAAATAAAATAAAATAAAAAGGATGAAGAGGATGATTCAGGCCCTTAATCTCAACAATGAAAGGTGCTTGGTTGAACCTACTTATAATAAATCTCATCTCAGAAGCTAACTCAAAACTTTCAGAGTTCTATTTCAGTTCTGCCAGTAACTGAGTACCCTTGAGTAGAGCCACATCACATTTTGGCCACAGTTTGTTTATAATGTTAGAAGTCTTCCATTCAACTGCAAATTAGAGGTCTTCCATTTAACTTATAGTTTAAAATACAAATTTATTCTATTTACTCTGAAACCACATTATAATAAGTATGTGAGAGAAGAGACAAGGAAATTAGGGAAGAGCAGACAGGAGATGTTCACCAAACTTAGAAGCTGGAATATGGACTGAAGAATTAGAAGAGATTTGGAAAGTAAATACCAGGTGGCATCAGAAAGAGATGAAAGTGAGAACAGAGCTGTTTCATGCTGCAGAGGCTTAGAAGGACTCATGGGCTGGATACTCTAAGAGCCATAAGAGGATAAGGGGGCTGGCATATTCCAGGAAATTAAGGAATGTCTGACAGTGAAGTGGCAAGATGGTAATCACCGAGGAGGCAGAAAAGGGGTGAGGAGCATTGGAATTTGGCATAAGATTAAACCCCAGCCTCCTTCCCCCAGCCCATCTGCCAGACTACCCCCCTTCCCCTACCATGGCAGGACATTGGAGGTTTATTCTGGGGGAAAAAATTGAACCAGAGTGGCTCCAGGTCCCAGAGCACTAGGTGGGGCAAAGGCATCTACTGAAAAATGAAGATAAATGGATGACTTCTACTGAACCAGGAAACCACTGTCACCCCACTCAACTTGAAGAACACCCAGCTAAACAGAGGGCAGGAGGACATAAGTGGATTCTTCTCAAAATCCAATGGTCCCAGAAAAAAAATGATTATAAGGGGAAAAAAAATTCCTCTACCCTCTTAGGTTCAGTGACTGGGCCTATGAAGTTAAATTGACAGCAGACAGATTAACAAGAGAAAAACAGAGCTTACTAATTAACACTTGCATCATCCATACATGTGGAAGAACTCGATGATGTGTAACTCAAACGGGTGGTGAGAACTTGAGTTTTTTGTGGCTTCTTAACAAAGCAGAGTAAATTTGAGGAGAAGTGACAAGACAAAGGAAAATGGGCTGAGGCTTTTAGGGGCAGGAAGGCAAATATATGGAAAAAGGTAAAATATATGGGAGAAGCCAATGGAAGATAAGGATTATTTAGCAAGATTTGTTACGTATATTTTTCTTAGTGCTTGACACCTCTGGGCTGATAAGAGTCTAGAGTTGTCTCCTGGTGATTAAGAATTCTGCTCTTCCTGGTAAGAGATAGGGAGAAATCTTCCCAAATTTATGTCCTGCTGTTAGGCAGCTAGCAGAAGAGCAGAGAACTTTTCTTGTGTCTGCTTCTTCCCAATTGCCTTCAACTCCAAATAATCCTTATTCCAAAATGGCACATCTTGGGATGCCCAACATGATGCACAAAAATTATCCATAAGTGCAGAGTAGTTGAGTCTCCCAAAGAAATAGCCAATCATTTTCCATGAGCTCTACCAAATGACAAATTCACACTCACACACACACACACTCACACACACACACACACGTGCACAGAGCTTTAAGTTAACTTTTTAGCACCCAGACATGAAAACATCTCAAAGCATCCTCAGATGTTTGAGGAGAGCCTAACATGAAAGACCAAGAATCAAACATACAAAGAGAAGAAACTCAAAAGAAACAGATACTATAGACATTGGCAGAAAACTAAAAATAAATTACAGAACAACACAGAGTACAATTAGTATCTTTAGAAGCAGAAGATATTGAATCCCTAAGACAAGATCAGTGTATGGAAGGAAGGGAAAAAGAGAGGAGGTGAGGAAAGGGAGGAGAGGGGAGGGTAAAGAGAGGAAAGGAGAAAATCCAAGAACAAGAAAGAGCTCTGGAAAAACAAACTAATTAAAAATCCCCTGAAATTTTAAAAATTTAAACGAAGATGAAATCTCTCAGACTCAAAAGACAACAAAAGGGAAAATCAGAAAAAAGGTAAGAAAGTTAGATTATTTCATGACTAAATCTGATTAATAGCTCCTGAAAAAGGAAAATCAAGAAAACAAAGAAATGATTAGTAAATAATAAGAAAGGAACTAAAGAATGTTAATTCCCAGTGTGAAAGGGCCCATTGAATGTCCAGTGCAATTAATGAAAAAGATACCTCCTTTAGTACATATCACTATGAAATTTCAGAACACCAGCTATAAAAGAAAAATCTTCAGCTGGGCACAGTGGCTCATGCCTGTAACCCCAGCACTTTGGGAGGCCGAGGCAGGTGGATCATCTGAGGTCAGGAGTTTGAGACCAGCCTAGCCAACATGATGAAACCCCGTCTCTGCTAAAAATACAAAAAAATGAGCCGGGCATGATGATGCGTGTCTGTAATCCCAGCTACTCAGGAGGCTTAGGAAGGAGAATCACTTGAACCCGGGAGGTGGAGGTTGCAGTGAGTCGAGATTGTGCCAATGCACTCCAGCCTGAGTGACAAGAGTGAAAGTCCGTCTCAAAAAAAAAAAAAGATCTCCATGCACTCTTTCTCAAGAAGCAATTTTATCACTTAGGAATTGTATAAAGAGCCAATTGTAGTCTCTCTCTAGTAAAAGAAGTCTAGAGATAAGAATTCCAGCCAGTTTGTGACTCCAAAAAATCATCAGGGACATATTTCATTCTACCTTCTGATTTCTCCTGTAAGTACTTTCATCCTCAAAATCAATATAGCTATGAGAGGATCAGCCATCGCATCCATGTGCCAGGCAGGAGAAAGGGGAAGAAAAAAGAAAGCACACAGGGAAAAGAGTTGTCTCAGAAATCCTACGCACTTATATCTCATTGATCACATCTATCCACAAGCATGCCTAGGGAACATAGCTTTATTAGATGAATGCATTGCTGAACCCATAATGTTAAAATAAGGATTCCACTAAGCAGTAGGAATAGTATAGTGAATATTGGTTAGGCAACTAGGAGTGTAATGAAAGAGATACCCCACCAAAGAGAGGGGGCAAGCCAAGAAAAAAAAAAAAGACAGGAGAATTGAGACACAGACGAGCTAACATAGTGGGGAGCCAGTGGGAAGTCCTACTTGGAAAGCTGTACAGGAAGTCAAGAGGGCACCAGTCTAGAGGGAGGCCTCCAGGGGAGAGGTATCTACAACTGATTGGGATGCCTGATATGTTTGACCAGGTGTATTCGTTGGATAATGTGATGGAAAGCTAAGCAAAGGAAAAAATGTTGTACAAGGAAGGAAATATGATCATAACATGCGCCTTAGTTCATCAGTGAACAATACTCACATTTTCATAATAACAGATATAAGAAAGACTGAATAGATACATTCATTCCATTTATTTAACGCATAATTATGCTTCTATTTGTAGAATGTAAGGAGAAACAGTAGAAGCAATAGGGGTAGGAAGTCTCTTTTATAATAAAAGTTCATTAGATATATCAAAGAGTGGTGAATTAAATAATACAAGTATAAGCATACCACTTAAAAGTAATTACCAAAAGCAACAGCTAAATGTTTAGGAGAAAGAGATACACAGGGAGGATAGATGGTCTTCATTTTAAGCCTTATATTACTACTTTAAATCTTAATGTGTATGTCTTGCTTAGATTAAAATTCAAAAAAAAATTTATGATCTAAGGACTAAGGAAAATGTTCATTAAGTATTTTTCAGGAAAAAATCAGGTTGTTAAACAATCTGTGCAGTAAAATCCCAATTTGGAGAGTTTGGATGGGGTAAGTACATGTGCAGAGAATAATGGCATGAGACAGAAAGTACATGCTGTTTGTTAATACCTAGGACTATAAATTTTATTTATAGAATAAAGTTTGAATAATGAATGAATAATAAATGAATAATAGAGCTTACCACTAGGCAAGAGACCAGCCTGTAGCTTATGGTAAATGGGGACTTCAAAATTTTAATGGTGTTTGAATTTTTATGAGAAGAATACACTTATAAGTGAAGAATATATTTGTGCATTTTTAAATAATAGACTTCTTAAAAGGAAGTAGGGGGGATGCCTACATCTTATCCTCAGCTCCAGACTTTCTCCATGATTCTGTGACCTTCTCCAACCCAAGTGGGACCCAAATCATGCTTTTCCTTCCTTCTTGTGTGTGTGTGTGCGTGTGTGAGACAGGGTCTCACTCTGTCACCCAGGATTCAGTGCAGTGGTGCCATCAGCCTCCTGAGTAGCTGAGACTGCAGGCACATGCCACCACACCTGGCTAATTTTTCTATTTTTTGTAGAGACGGGGATCTCACTTTATTACCCAGGCTGGCCTCAAGTGATCCTCTCACCTCAGCCTCCCAAAGTCCTGGGATTGCAGGCATGAGCTACCACGCCTGGCCCCTTTTCTTTCCCTTAACCCAATCCTGACCTTAGAGCTGAGAGCTCAGGCAGGGGTTGCCCAGTGGCCTCCCCAAAAGCTGTATGTGTGCAGGTGACAAATACTAGTTTTTAAAGGAGAAACTATTCTCCTGTTTCCCCTGTGTTTTGCTGTAGCTTATACTTGGAAAGGAAATTTCAGCAATACACACACACAGAACTGCAAGGCCCCAGGACAGCACATTCTGCTCCTCCTCTGATTCCCGTACCTGTTGGGTTCATCTACCAAAACAAGCTCCACTTCGGCTTGTTTGTCCAGCAGTGGGCCTGTCCCTTCAAACCATGTGTGAGGCAGGAGCCTTGGCCATTCCTCCACTGTACTGTTCCAGTATGAGGGCCTGAATTTTCACTTTATAAGCAAATGCACATGTATGTATGTAGACACACACATGTGTGTATATATTAAAGTTCTAGAACTGAATTCAAATTCTGTGCACCCAATATACATAATGCAGTATATGGGTACACAGAATTCTGTGTCTTTTCACCTTCTGCAGCAATGATCTTTGGAGTCATTTTGCCAATTCTGTGTCTTTTCACCTTCTCTAGCAATGATCTTTGGGGTCAATTCATCCACTTGCTTCTGCCAGAGACTGGCTCTTCTCTGCCACTCCTGTCTCCACACCTCCTGGGTTGACTCAAATGCCTTGATGAACCTATATTGCTGCAGCCCAGTGGACACCCTCTCAACCTTGGTCGGCACACATAGACGGCCTTAGCTGCTGGGCTCTTCTTGGCCTCATTGGTGAGATTCTGCTTTCACCTCAGTAATCTATTGTAGTTGATCCTCAAAGTGGCCCCTGAGTCACCCTTAGCACCACCAGAGATCTGATTCCTGACCAATGTCCCTCCAACAAACATGTTTATTCTTTCCCTTGACTCATCTCCATGCCCATGAGGAGACAGAGCAAATGATTGGATCTGTCTTTAAGATGTGGTAGGGTCTGGGATCCCTCACATGTCTAAATGCCCTCCGTGTATTTGGCCGTCACCCATGTTTCATGGCACAAATGGAGCTGCCGGTCTTGGAGGGCCCCGTGGGAAGCAGGGCACCAATGGTCACTCACTCTCAGATGCCCCAAATGCCGAGGAAGAGGTTCCCCTGAGCCCAGGCCCTTGCTCCCTTTCAGCCCCCAAAGGATGGGATAATCGGGGGAGAAAAATCAGAGCACCGCACCTAATTCTTCCTTCTCTTCCACTCCCAAGTCTCCTGCTGCATTCCTCTGGTCTTCAGAGCACACCTACCACCAAATCTCCTTCCCTGTCTGTCCACACTGGTGAGTGAATCCATATTCTCCCACACCAAAGAAAGGAGATTTTGTTTTAACTTAAAAGCTAAAGAATGAAGTGTCTTTGTCTCTCTTATAAACTATTCCTAATGCCAGTTGCCCTCCAACCAAAGGCCACCATGGACACACCTGTAGTTGAACAAGTTGAGTTTATTGCCTGTTCAATGAAGGAGAAGGCACACAGTGAGGCTGTGGTGCATCTCAGAGATTGGAAAGAACGTACAGGATTTTGGCCTGTGTTCAGCTATTTGGGGGAGGGTTTAAGGTAGTGGGATATTCTCTGAATTGGATGCTGCAGGAAATGAGGATGGGGTAATTCTATCCTTAGGGTTTTTTTTTTTTTTTTTTTGAGATGGAGTCTCGCTGTGTTGCCCAGGCTGTAGGGCAGTGGCCTGATCTCGGCTCACTGTAACCTCTGCCTCCCGGGTTCAAGCAATTCTCCTGCCTCAGCCTCCTGAGTAGCTGGGATTACAGGCATGCACTACCATGCCTGGCTAATTTTTGTATTTTTAGTAGAGACGGGGTTTCACCATGCTGGCCATTCTGGTCTCGAACTCTTGACCTCGTGATCCGCCCGCCTCAGCCTCCCAAAGTGCTAGGATTACAGGCGTGAGCCACCGCATTCGGCCTGGGTATCTTAATAAATCTTATCTAGAAGGTGGAAAGACCGAACCAAGGCTAAAGCTATACTTGGTAAACAATAGCAGTCACTCACATTAGCCAAAAAAGGGATGTTTGATATTTTGTGGTTTGGACAATATTCATGTTTTATGTAGCCTCAGGCATAGTCCTGTTTTGTCTTTGTGTAGATTTTTGTGTATAAATGTATGGGGTACAAGTGTAATTTTGTTACATGCACATGCATAAATTGCACTGTTGTAAAGTCAAGGGCTTTTTATATTACCATCATCAGAATAATGTACATTGCACCAGTTAAGTAATTGCTCATCATGCACCCCCCTCACAATCTCCCACTTCCTGAATCTCCAAAGTCTATTATTTTACACTCTATGTCCATGTGTACACATTGTTTAGCTCCCACTTATAAGTGAGAATATGTTGTATCTGTCTTTCTGTGTCTCTTCACATTATCTTCACTTAAGATAATGGCCTGCAGTTCCATTCATATTGCTGCAAAAGACATGATTTCATTTCCTATGGCTGAATAGTATTCCAGTGTGTATATATACCATGTTTTCTTTATCCAGTCATCCACTGATGGACACTTAGGTTGATTCTATATCTTGGCTATTGTGAATAGTGCTAAAAATAAACATACCAGTACAGGTATCTTTTTGATATAAATATTTTTCTTTGGGTAGATACTCAGTAGCAGGATTGCTGGGTCAAAGAGTAGTTCTATTTTTAGTTCTTGATGTTCTGCAACATTGTTCATGTTCAATGGGAGAACACAGGCCTAACTAGTAGACCCAGGCCAGCTCCCAGATGCCAGGGGCTGCTTTTCTTTTTCTCACTTGTCAGCTGTGAAGCGGGAATGGTCTGCATCTGCACATTGTCAAGCAGGAAATGGCATATCAGTTATGAACTTGACGGGATCTGCCACCATAGGCCTAACGCTGGTGCTGCAGGTTGTCCCTGATTTGGCCTCTTTCGTCTGATCTCAATTGGTCAAAACTCAAAGGGGAGAAAGCCTGCAATGGGCAGCTCCAGCACCCCATGTATAAAGGAAACCTTGTAAGCAAACACAATGACCAGCATTGGAGGTACCAAACACCATGCCAGGGCCACAGCAGCCGGCTGGAGTGCATATGGGCCTTGGGCGAGTGTCAGGACAGCAGCTCAATGTGGCTCTGGGTAGTTTGAGCTTAGCCAAGCAGATATTGCATCCCTGGAGAGGGAGTCTCTTCATGCCAGAGAAGGCTCCCCCCAGAACAGGAGAAGCTTCAATATGTGGTCCTTTTAGCTACAGGTGTAGGGAATAATTTTTGCAATGAGGGCCTGTTTTATCTCTTTTAAATGTATCTTAGCCAGGACTGCTGGCAAGGATTATAAACTGCAAAGAGCATCTAAGTTCCCCACGCACCATGGAACATTAACACGTGAATCCAATCTTTCAACCCTTGGTGCTGGGCATCAATATGAGGCACTAGACCAGCGGCCCCAAATTATGTTCCTATATTTTAGATCCTCAAGACCTAGATATGAAATGCAGAGGGATGAACTTCTGAGAAACCAGAGTCACCTTCACCTGTTCCAAAAGTCACCCACATGAAGCCACCATGAGGATGGACCTTAGGGCCCTCAATGGTAGATTCCACCACAAGAAGCGGCAGCTTTTACCAGTGGGCAAGCACAGAGGAACTGAGTGGCAAGCAAAAGAAAGGTGGGGTTGCTTATCACAGAGGAAATAAGTTGTCTTCTTAGAATGAAAAGCAGGAAAAAAAAAAAAAAAAAAACCATGGAATTTATTTCAAGCCCAGAGTCTTAGAAGGGAATTAAAAAGACTTCAGCAAGAACATGCTATATCTACAAATAAGGTTTACTTGGGGACTCAAGGGAGAATCGGATCAGCTTAAGAAATAAGTTTTAGTCTTTCAGTCAGAACACTGGCTGTGAGAAAAGAAGATGAAAAGTAAAAATAAAAGACATACGATTGAACTCCAGGGAGGAAAAACTTGCCTTAGGAGAAAAGTAGGAGATCTCAAGGCCAAGCTAAACAGATGTGAAAGGAAAAGAAGCTGTACTCCAAACTAACTGCTCACTGAGCTGCGATGAGGGATGCGCCAGACGTTTTAATTATTACCAGATCAGAGCGGGTGATGGAGCCAAAGTGATCCAACAGAGGAAGGCAGGGGAGACCACAGAGAGCTGAGGGAGCGATGGCTAGGGGACACCATCAAAAAAACATCAGGAACCATCAACAGCCAGTATCTCCAAGCAGCAGATGGCAAATAGCAATGGGGCGGGGGCGCAGTGGCTCAGGCCTGCAATCCCAGCACTTTGGGAGGCTGAGGTGGGCAGATCACCTGAGGTCAGGAGTTTGAGACCAGCCTGGCCAACATGGTGAAACCCCATGTCTACTAAAAGTACAAAAATTAGCAGGGCATGGTAGCAGGTGCCTGTAATACCAGCTACTCAGGAAGCTGAGGCAGGAGAATCTTCTGCGGGAGGTGGAGGCTGCAGTGAGCCGAGATCACGCCACTGCAATCCAGCCAGGGTGAGAAAAGTGAGACTCCATCTTAAAAATAAAAAATAAAAAAATAAGATCAATGGGGAAACCACCCCTTGAATGGCAGGGACACTTACAGGAGATACATGGGACAGTTGCACTGACTTAAAAGGGGCAGGTCCCAAAAGCTAGCATGAAACACTTCAGGAATTAGTAGGTGAATTTCAACATCTGGAGGCAGGCACAGCCTACACAGTGAGAAAATGGGCCTGAGAAAAACAAGGGTTGAGGTGTGGGGGAGGGGAAGATGACAGGACAAATGCAGGCTGGCACGAAAATGCCAGAATACATATGCAGGACGTACAGGTTTGTTCCATACGTAAATGTGTGCCGTGGTTGTTTGCTGCACCTATCAATCCATCACCTAGGTATTAAGCCCCACATGCATTAACTATTTATCCTGATGCTCTCCCTCCCCCAACTCCCACCCAACAGGCCCCAGTGTGTGTTTTTCCCCTCCCTGTGTCTACATGTTCTCATTGTTCAGCTCCCACTTATAAGCGAGAACATGCGGTGTTCGGTTTTCTGTTCCTGTGTTAGTTTGCTGAAGATGATGGCTTTGAGCTCCATCCATGTCCCTGCAAAGGACATGATCTCATTCCTTTTTATGGCTGCATAGTGTTCCATGGTGTATATGTACCACATTTTCTTTATCCAGTCTATCATTGATGGGCATTTGAGTTGATTCCATGTCTTTGCTATTGTGAATAGTGTTGCAATGATACACGTGCCTGTATCTTTATAACAGAATGATTTATATTCCTTTGGGTATATATCCAGTAACAGGATTGCTGGATCAAATGATATTTCTGGTTCTAGGTCTTTGAGGAATCACCATACTATTTTCCACAATAGTTGAACTAATTTACATTTCACCAACAGTGTAAAAGTGTTCCTATTTCTCCACAGCCTCTCCAGCATCTGTTTCTTGACTTTTTAAACATCACCATTTTGACTGGTGTGAGATGGTATCTCAATGTAGTTTTGATTTGCATTTCTCTAATTATCAGTGATGTTCAGCTTTTTTTCATATGTTTTTGGGCACATAAATGTCCTTCTTTTGAGAACTGTCTGTTCATGTCCTTTGCCCACTTTTTAATGGGGTTTTTTGTTTTATTCTTGTAAATTTATGTTCCTTATAGATTCTGGATATTAGGCCTTTTTCAGATGGATAGATTGCAAAAATCTTCTCCTATTCTCTAAGTTATCTGTTCACTCTGATGATAGTTTCTTTTGCTGTGCAGAAGCTCTTTCGTTGAATTAGGTCCCATTTGTCAATTTTTGCTTTTGTTGCAATTCCTTTTGACATTTTCATCATGAAATCTTTGCCCATGCCTATGTCCTGAATGGTATTGCCTAGATTTTCTTCTAGGGTTTTTATAATTCTGGGTTTTACACATTTAAGTCTTTAATCTACCTGAGTTAATTTTTCTCTTTTTTTTTTTTTTTTTTTTTTTTTGAGATGGAGTCTAGCTCTGTCGCCCAGGCTGGAGTGCAGCAGTGATGATCTCGGCTCACTGCAAGCTCCGCCTTCCAGGTTCATGCCATTCTCCTGCCTCAGCCTCCCGAGTAGCTGGGACTACAGGCGCCCTGCCACCACACCTGGCTAATTTTTCGTATTTTTAGTAGAGACAGGGTTTCACCGTGTTAGCCAGGATGGTCTCCATCTCCTGACCTCATGATCCATCCACCTCGGCCTCCCAAAGTGCTGGGATTACAGGTGTGAGCCACCACGCCCAGCTGAGTTAATTTTTCTATAAGGTATAAGGAAAAGGTCCAGTTTCAGTTTTCTGCATATGGCTAGCCAGTTCTCCCATCACCATTTATTAAGTAGGGAAACATTTCCCTATTGCTTGTTTTTGTCAGGTTTGTTGAAGATCAAATGGTTGTAGATGTGTGGTCTTATTTCTGAGATCTCTATTCTGTTCCATTGGTCTATGCATCTGTTTTGGTACCAGTATCATGCTGTTTTGGTTACTGTAACCTTGTAGTACAGTTTGATGTCAGGTAGCATGGTGCCTCCATCTTCGTTCTTTTTACTTAGGATTGTCTTGGCTATACCAGCTCTTTTTTGGTTCCATATAAATTTTAAAGCAGTTTTCTCTAATTCTGTGAAGAATATCAATGGTAGTTTAATGGGAATAGCATTGAATCTATAAATTACTTTGGGCAGTATAGCCATTTTCACAATATTGATTCTTCTTATCCATGAACATGGAGTTTTTTCCATTTGTTTGTGTCCTCTCTGATTTCCTTGAGCAGAGCTTTGTAGTTCTCCTTGAAGAGGTCCTTCACTTCCCTTGTTAGCTGTATTCTTAGGTATTCTATTCTCTTTGTAACAATTGTCAATGGGAGCTCATTCATGATTTGGCTCTCTGCTTGTCTATTGTTGATGTATAGGAATGCCTGTGATTTTTGCACATTTATTTTGTAGGCTGAGACTTTGTTGAAGTTGCTTATCAGCTTAAGAAGCTTTTGGGCTGGCTAGGCGTGGTGGCTCATGCCTGTAATCCCAGCACTTTGGGAGTCCAAGGCAGGTGGATCACGAGGTCAGGAGATAGAGACTATCCTGGCTAACATGGTGAAAACCCCATCTCTACTAAAAATACAAAAAATTAGCTGGGCATGGTGGTGGGCGCCTGTGGTCCCAGCTACTCTGGAGGCTGAGGCAGGAGAATGGCATCAACCCAGAAGGCAGAGCTTGCAGTGAGCCAAGATCGCACCACTGCACTCTAGCCTGGGTGACAGAGCAAGACTCTGTCTCAAAAAAAAAAAAAAAAAAAAAGAAGCTTTTGGGCTGAGACAATGGGGTTTTACTTCTCCTTCACTTATGATGCTTAGTTTGATTGGATATGAAATTCTGGGTTGGAAATGATTTTCTTTAAGAATGTTGAATATTGGCCCCCAATCTCTTCTGGCTTGTAGAGTTTTGGCTGAGAGGTCTGCTGTTAATCTGATGGGCTTTCCTTTTTAGGTGACCTGGCCTTTCTCTCTGGCTGCCCTTAACATTTTTTCCTTCATTTTGACTTTGGAGAATCTAATTATTGTGCGTCTTGGGGTTGATCTCATGGAGTATCTTACTGGGGTTCTCTGGATTTCTTGAATTTGAAAGTTGGCCTGTCTTTCTAGGTTGGGGAAGTTCTCCTGGATGATAACCTGAGGCATGTTTTCCAACTTGGTTCCATTCTCTCTGTCTCTTTCAGGTACCCCAATCAGTCATAGGTTTGCTCTTTTTACATAATCCCATAGTTCTCAGAGGTTTTATTCATTCCTTTTCATTCTTTTTTCTCTAATCTTGTCTGTCTTATTTCAGCAAGATAGTCTTCATGCTCTGAAATTCTTTCCTCAACTTGTGGTTGCATTGTGAAGTTCTCCTGCTGTGTTTTTCAGCTCCATCAGGTCATTTATATTCCTCTCTAAACTGATAATTTTGGTTAACAGCTCCTGTAATGTTTTATCATGGTTCTTAGCTTCTTTGCAGTGAGTTAGAATATGCTCCTTTAGCTCAGTGGAGTTTGTTATCACCTACCTTCTGAAGCCTACTACTGTCAATTCATCTATCTCAGCCTCCGCCAAGTTCTCAGCCCTTGCTGGAGTGGTGCAGTGATCATTTGAAGGAGAAGAGGCACTCTGACTTTTTGAGTTTTCGGCATTTTTGTGTTGATTCTTTCTCATCTTTGTGGGTTTATCTAGCTTTGATCTTTGAGGCTGCTGACCTTTGGATGGGGTTTTTGTGGGGACTCTTTTGTTGATGCTGTTGTTGTTGCTTTTTGTTTGTTTGCTTTTAACAGTCAGGCTCTCTTTCATAGGGCCGCTGCAGTTTGCTGGGGGTCTACTCCAGGCCCTATTTGCCTGGGTCCCTCCTGCACCTGGAGGTATCACCAGTGGAGGCTGCAGAACAGCAAAGACGGCTGCCTGCTCCTTCCTCTGGTAGCTCCATCCCAGAGGGGCACCAACCTGATGCCAGGGGAAATGCTCCTATATAAGATGTCTGGCAACCTCTGTTGGGGGTGTCTCACCCAGTTAGGAGGCATGAGATCAAGGACCTGCTTAACAAAGCACTCTATCCGCCCCTTGGCAGAGGGGATGTGCTGTGCTGAGGGGAATCCCACTCGGCCAGACTGCCCGGATTCCTCAGAGCCAGCAGGCGGAAAGACTTAAGTCCGCCGATCTGCGGAGGCCGCCGCCACCCCTCCCCGCAGGGGCTCAGTCTCAGGGAGATCAGAGTTCTGTCCCTAAACCTCTGGCTGGAGTTGCTGAAATTCCCACAGGGAGGCCCTGCCAGTGAGCAGGGATGGGTTAGGGTCTAGCCTAAAGAGGCAGTCTGGCCACGATCTGCCACAGCGGCTGTGCTGTGCTGTGGGGAATACCTCCCGGGTCCACACCGCCCAGCCTCCCCAACTCTGTCAGGGGAAAAATGGCAGAGCTGCGGTGATGGCAGCCGCCCCTCCCCCTGGGAACTCAGTAGTCTTAGGTTGTCTCTAGCTGAGTGGCGCAGAGAATCTGCACAGTTCTGTGCTTGGGACCCAAGACCCTGGTGGCATGGGCTCATGAGGGAGATCTCCTAATCTACCGGTTGCACAGATTGGTGGGAAAAGCATGGTTTCCTAGGCGGGGTAGCACAATCACTCACTGCCTCCCTTGGCTGGTGGTGGGAGCTCCCCTTGCCCCATGTGGCTCCCGGGTGGGCTGTTGCACCATCTTGCTTTTCCTCACTCTCCATAGGTCACATCAACCACCTAGTAAGTCCCAATGAGAGAACCTGGATACCTCAGTTGCTGGTGCAGGACTCAATCGCCATTTTCATTCTCTTGGCAGAAGCCTCCGACCACAGCTGTTTCTAGTCGACCATCTTGGCCCCTCCCCCTGGTATTTCAGTTCTTACATTTTTTAAGTGTTAGGGAAAAAACAAAGAATATGTACTAGAAACCCCATGTGACCCCCAAAGCCTAAAATATTTATCTGGCCTTTTACAGAAAAATTGCTGACCTGAGAGAACATTTTCCTTCTCTCCACACCTCTGCCTCAGCCCACCAGCATTGCCTCTCTCTTTGAGAAGTGCTTGGGAGAGGGTTTCAACCTCCTTCTCCCTCCTTTCGCTGGGAAAGGAATGGCTAAGAATTGGTAAGAAGCACCGTATGTTAGGTCCTGTCCCACATAATGAGAGTTGGCATTACTTTGCCTCAAAAGAAGGTTCAGCCACTCTCCCTCCATCTTCCTCATGCTATGCCTGGTGTGTGGGTTTACGAAGCTCCTGCTGGACTCTATTCTACAGAGTCAGCTCTCTCCATTGCTCAGGCCCCCAGTGCAGACTCCTGGGAAAGGCAGAGCATAAAGAACCACAATTTTGCCCCAGTCTGAATTCTCCATGCGAGTCTTACCCAGGACCCCCCAGGGTACCTCCTGGCCCATCAATAAAGGTGATTTCAGGACTCTAAGCTGGGGACTGATGGCTTCCTTCATGTGACAAGAACTTGGCTTGGTGGGTAGACTCCCTTCTCCAGTGGTTTTGTCTGTGTTCAAGGGCCTGTGAAGCCCTTGTATAAATTAGAGGGAAAACTGAGGAAACTCCTTTCAGGAAGGCCTTATCTTTCTCTGAGATTCACACCTTGTTACAATGAACACAGTGATTAAGTAATTAGGGCTCTAGAGTCAGACACACTTGGTCTCAAGTGCCAGTTTTAGTCATTTACTATCCACGCCAACCTTCAGCAGACTCCTTTAACCCCTTCAGGATCCAGTTTCTTCTTCTGTTAAATGGTGTTAAAAAATAGTACTTTGATAGACAGCATGCTTTTGGCTGTAATTTACAAAAAAAAAAAAAAACCTCAAACATGGTGTAAACAATGAATAATGTATTGAGTCATGTATCTAGTAGTCCAGATTTTAGGCAGACTTCAGGGGCTGTTGATTCAGCAGTGCCATCAAAGACCTCTATTATTTTCATTTTTCTGCTCCACCATCAATAATGTTGACAACTTCCCAGAGCTCATTCCCTTTTGTAGTTGCAAATCAGTAGTTGGTAGCAAATATTGCTGCTACCTTCATCTTCCTTCATCATCCTATAGAGATGGAGGTCCGTTCTAGAAACTCTGATAGGGAATAGGTACATCTGGATGGACATAAATGAGAACCTTGGCCACAGATGCTCCTGAACCCTCTGGGCTGCAAAGGTGGTGCGCAATCCCTTGCTGGAGGATAGCAGCTTCCCCTTGCCAAAAGAACGTGCAGGGGCTACACCTGAGGCAGATACCTTGTCAGATACTTGCCCTCCTCAAGACTGTCTTCCCTCATGCTCCTAGGCTAGTAGCTGGGGTCAAAGATCATCGAGGCCGGAGGAGGGATGTAAAAGAGCTGTAACACCTGGCTAATTTACACCCTCAGAGGCCTGGAGGGCATGCCTGAGGATGAATCTTGGGGATGCTGGACAAGGGCTGGAGGCAGTTCCAAATATAAGGCTGGATAAAGGAAGTTTATACTTTGGGCTCACACCTTTGGCAACATGGGGATTCTCCACAACCAGCTGACGGAAGATGAAAAAAAATCTAGATGTGGTTCACAAATGGGATGGTTCCATTGTTAGTGCTGCTCTCACACTACAGCCCTGCCTTTCAGGTGACCCTGAAAGACAGATGGGGAAAATGTTAACAGTACAACTAGTCTTTAACTTAGTGTGAAGAGGTATAAGGTTAAAACAGATGTGAACTCCTAGCAGTGGCAAATGGCATTGCTGATTGGTCATGGACCTGGAGGGAGAAAGATCCGAGACAAAGAGTTCTAAGAAGAAGCATGTGGGTAGACATATGGGAGTCAGCCCAACAAAGTGTATATCTTTGTATCTCCTGTCAGTGCCTACCAGTAAGCACTCACAATTAAGGAGGCTCTGAACAACGGGGTGAACAGAGTGGCTTTTCCAGTGAATGTTGGCCAGCTTCTGACTTCAGTCCCCCAGTGCTTATACAATAAGCTCATAAGTGGAATAGCCACGGAGGCAGGGACGAAGGCTATGCATGAGTCCAACAGACCAGGTACTCCTTGCCAGGGTGATCTAGCTAATGCTGCCACTGAATGTCCTACCTGTCAGCAACAAAGACCAGCTGAGCTCTCCATATGGCATCATCCCTCAAAGAGACCCACTAGCAACCTGAGGCTAGGTGATTACACCGGAGCCCTCTCATCCTGGAGGGGAAGTTATATGTCCTTCTTGGGATGATATGCCCTCATGGTATTCATTTTCTCGCCAACACCATCATCTAAGAACGTATCTAGTATCTAATTTACTGACATACGATACTACCTAACATCACATCAAACCAAGCGACTCACATTGTGGCAAAGGAGGTGTGAAAATGGGTCCATGATCATAGGATCCTACCATATATTGAATCACTCAGAAGCAGCAAGTCTAATAGTGTGTTGGAATGGTCTCTTACAGATACAGCTATGGCACCAGCTTAGAAGTGACACCTAAGGTTAGAAGTTCTATCTTTCAAAATGTGGTACATATTTTGAACTAAGAGCATATCTATGGTTCTTGGTAGCTGAGAGGTAAAATAATTGGATCTAAAAATTAAGGAGAAGAAGTAAGAGCAGCCCCTCTCACCACCATTCCAAATGACCCATTTGAGAAATTTGTGCTGCCACTTTAGATTCTGCTAGACTAGATGTTATGGTTCCAAGAAGTGGGATCCTTCCACTAGGGGACATAGGATTCTACTAAACATACGGCAGCCACTTGGTTATTTAGGACTTCCATTCCAGTAGTTCAACCAGCAAGATTAATATATCAGCTTGAGCAACTGACCCTGATTATCTGAAGAGTTGAGATTGCTGCTGCACAATAGGGGCTGGAAGTTATGGCCTCCTTTGCTACAGTGGGTTACCCCTTGAAGCTTGCTAGTGATTCCAGTAAGTAGGCAACTACAGCAACCACAGCCCAACAAGGGCAAAATGACCAGAGGTTCTGATCCCTCAGAGATGAAGGTCTGGGTTATCTCACTGGTCATATACCCTAGACAAGCTAGCCAAGGTGATAGAGAATGCAGAATGGACAATAGAGGAGTGAGATGATAAATATAGTTGCAGTCTCTGGACTTACATGGCAAAGGGGAGGGATGTAGATTGTCGTATGACTATTCATGTGGCAAGTCTATTTTTTTTAATTGTCGCTAACTGCCACCTTGAAGTGTCAATGATAGAATAAAGTAAACTTACTGTGGGGCACATACCAGGGAAAAGGGTGGGCTATAGCAGTCTTTGTCGGTGCCTTACCCACATCCCCTCTTACTATGTCAGGGGCAAGTGGCCCAACTTCCCTCTGCCAGCACATGTGCTTCTTTGCCCAGGAGCTTTCTCTGGCCTCCAGGGCCCCATATCAGGACAGAAGAGGTAGGGTTTTGCACATCCATCAGCCTAGGTCCCTCAAAAGGGACAACATGGAAGCATTCTACACTAGCCCTTAGAGTGTCCCAGGCAGCTTTAACACTATCACCCTTTGTGCTAGCTGGCTCAGTAACGTGTTCTGGTTGGGCTGCCTTCCCTTCCTGGTCTTACTTCTCCACTCCCCTTGTTGGTGTTTCCTGCACCTTCAGATCCCTGTTTCCAAGTCTGATTTTGCCAGAACCCTACCTAAGTCTGATTTTGCAGCACCTTCAGAGACTGCTAGGAAACCAACTTGTTACTTTTAAAAGCTATAAACAGGGAAAAAGAAACAAGTACTTATCCTGCCTCATCTACAATATTTGTCTTACCAAATATTTGACAAGAAAAAAAAATCCTTCATAGAAGTTCTCCACCTAACAGTAAAGGAAAAATGGTAGAATTAAAATATCATCATTCGCAACGACCAAATAATTATTGAATCTGGGCAATAATTATTGACTTCAAACCTTGAAGCAAAGGGACAACTGAACATCATGACATATTTCTTACTGGAAGCACACAGCACCACCTGTGAGGTAGTCTGGTCCCCCAGAATTCAGTGCTGAATCTGAATCAAACATCTAGACCTAACTACCAATTTACAGAAAATGTAAGAAACAATGTAAAACCCTCCTCCAGTATTATCAGCAAAATCCAAACTCTGAGAGCTGTATAGAGCAAACCAATCGATTTCTTCTACTAAAAATAATAACTGCAAGAAAGTAAAACGAAATGGAGAGGAAAATCAATAGGCTTAAAAGATATATTAACCGATTGCAATGAAGAACCTTTTGAACCATCCATAAAGGTGAGGGGTGAGAGGAATTGGGAAGAAAAGGAGAGGTGAGCAGAACAGAGGGAGAGAGACAAGATCTGTGTCCTGTTTTCAAAAAGCTTGTCTTTTAAAGAAAAGGCTGTTTATTCAATATGGTTTACCTACTAGTTAATTAGATGCCTAGCAAGACTTTCTTCTCATTAGAGAGGGGAAAAAATAGATGAGAAGCCTCAGTGGAGTGGGAGACAGCTTGGAAAATGAGAACGTAAACTTAAAGAGCATTTGGTATTCTGTTTTTAAGTATGTCAAACATGATTCTGGAACCCCTGGGGCTTATAAAAGTTGGGAGGGAAAAGGAGAAGGGGTGTCTAAACCCTTTATTATTAAAACTTTCTTGTCTTTGCCCTTTCCTCCGCTTTCCTTCTTCCTTCCTTCTTACAGAGAAAAGAGAATTTATACCATTTTCTGTGACTAAGCACTCATTCATCTCTGCAGAAACAGCACCTGTGCCCCACTGAACCTCATGGAGTTGAGACTTGAGGACCTCTTTTGACATCAGAGAGCTTGAATGGAAAGGTTTTCAGCATGCTTATTTGAGGAGCAGCTTATCTGAATTGCGGGCTTGTTTTTGAAAGCAAGAAAGGAGACTCAATTAGTTAGCATAAATACTTGCTTCAGCATTTCACCCATTTATTCTACCTGAGCAGGTGCACAGTCCTTTAATCATAACTATCAAGAAAGGAAAGCTTGCAATTTCCATCATTTAAAAAGAAAGAAAGATGAAATACCGGAGAGGGGAGAATGCAACAAATGAACACATACACTGAAAGACTGGGGTCAGGGAGAGGTGGGTGGAGGGGAGAGAGAAGACAGAAAAGAATGAACTTGGGATGTTATATTTTTCTCTGGGCTTTTTGTGAATAACATATAACTCTTTGATTATAGAAAGACGGTTTTAGAAGATTTGTCTTAGAGGCAGAGTGGGAAGTTAAGGACCTTTTATAATGTTCAAAAAATGTCAAGGAAAAATGTTCAGAAGAAAAGAATTAAATAAAATCACAAATTATTTACAATGCCCCCTCCTTACCTTCTGAAGAAGGTGGAAATTGTACCACCTCTCTAAGACTCTTTTGAGGGGGTGTGGAGGCTCAGCATATATAGGGATGCATATTGCAGATGCCCAGGGAGGGCTAAGCTGCTTTTACACAAGAAAAGATAGTGAGATAGAAACATCTGGAGAGGAAGACTCAGAATGAGTTACCTGGAGGAGTACAGGAAGATGTGGAGAAGGTGTGGGAGAGGAAGCAGGAAGGTAAGATGGAAAGTGACAGAAATGGAACATCTGTTGTAGGGAGAGAAACACTGAAGAAAGAGATGGGTAAAGGGAATATTTAGAGATTTTGTTGCATGATATGCCATATAAGAGTCCCTTGCATCCCCAACCCCCATCTCCTTCCTAATCTTTACTAAAATATTTATCATTCCTTGAGGTTGGCACAAATACAGAGAGAGAGAGAGAAAGAGAGAAACTAAAACCTCAAAGCAGACCTGGATAAGAGTATGGCAGGAGTGTCAGAAGCAGGTGCTTTTGGTTTACAGGAGTAAAGTACAAAAACCCAGAGAGAGAAACCATAAAAATCTATATAACTTAACCTCCAGCCAGGAAGATGTGACAAAATCATCACTTGTCTCGCCATGCAAACAACATACTTTATCAGAACAAGAGGGGAAAAAGCCATCCAGTGAGAAGTCTGATCTCTTAAAAAGTAATTGGAATTCTCTGCTATACTCACTAAAACCCTTGAGGCAGCTGACTGGTTGGTTTGTCATCTTATCTTACCAATTATCAACACCAAAATTACTAAATCGCAATGAGTCATTTAGCCAATGAGTCATCAGTGGTTTAGGCAGCTGCCGCATTCGGCTCCAGTCTTCAACTCACTTCCTGTAGTTTCACAGGAAGGGATTTCTACTTGATTCAACAACACTTGAGCTATCAGAACTGCATTCCCCATCTGACAATACAAGACACCCTCAATTTTTAAAAAAATCAATGTACGGAAAAGCAATTCTTTCTGTCATTTGTAATAGAAAGACAGTACATCATGTAACCCAAATGTTATTTACATGGCTGTCAGGACAAGTGTGCTTTATTATGGCCCAGTTGCTTCACCTGCCAAAACCCTGCATCATGCCTGGAATGCCCACTAAAATGTCCTTAATATCATTTGCTGTAATTTAAAGTACTAAGTCAAAAGGAATGAGAATATTTTTGAAGTCCTTATAACTCATCAAATAACCTGTTTGGAAATATAGTCACAAATGTTTGTCCCACCATTCAGAAGGAATCACACTACAGATAAGAGAACTCAGAAAAAGCAAATAAAACAAACATACCAAATTGCTACTAAAGTAAAATGTATTAGAAACAAATACAAATCCAGTAGAAAAATCCTTCTAGAGGACAGGGATCTGAACACAATACACATATTTATTTACTTTACTTATTTATGATCTACTTCCAAAAACTGTGTCAAGAAGTTTATAATAGGAATCATATATACCCCCAAAAACTATTGTGTAAAAAAGGAGAAAAAATAATATACTAAATATATAAGGTATTGTTAAACAACTCTATTGAACATTACATATGGTACTGGCAGCAAAGGCAAAAGAGAATAAGATGGCTTACAAGTTACTTATCTCCTAATATTAAAAAAAGATTAAATAAATACAAATATAAATCTTTACAGAAATAATATAAGTTCCTCAGGAGGGGAGAACATTTTTTTGTATAAAATTCTAAAAGATATTGACCTCAAAGTCTTCATATAGAGGGCATAAAACAACATAATATCTTCAGCATCTTTCTTATTGGATCCATAACTAGGAAGAGATTTTGTCTATCAGAATACTTACTGCTGTCCAGGCATAAAACAAATAATTGAAATATTTATAACTCTCAAACTTCAATTTTGGCAATTATACCAAGTATTCCTTTAGCAACAATATGAATTGCTCACTGATTTCAAAAATCACTGATTTCAGTTCTCCCGCCCAGTTTTCTGTACCTTTTCACAGAGGGATCCCAGTAAGCGGTGACGTGTCTCACAAACTTGGGGGCAAGGTGGTGAAAGCAACACCACCAAGCAACGGCAATGATGCCCGGAATCCAGGTATTGCAAAACTAAAATTCATGCCTGTAAAGTTAAGTTAAAAAAAAAAAAAAATGAGCCTAACATACTTAAAGGAACTTCCTAATCCTAGAAAATCAACATTATCCAAATAATGGAATCAAAGTGTTACAACTGATTTTCTAGGTGGGGGGAGCAAGTGTTCATTATCTTTTGTCATGGAAGTTCATTTGATAGAGCATGAACCACGAACACCTTTCATCTTTACCACGTCTCTACTCAGACACTGTTTAATTAGGTTAATAGAAACATTTAAGGTTTTGATAGTCTTTTAATTCACCTGCGCAAACAGGGACAGTTGGAATTCAATTTTGGAAACAATGATACAAGCCATTCGAAAAAGCTTTTTCTTTAATCTCCCTGAACACGTTTTTGGCATCTTATTAACATTTTCCAAATTGAATGAATCTGTCTCTTTGTGTTAGCAGATAACTTAAGAATAGGGATAGGCCAGCAGTCATTAGCAATTTATCGTGCTTGCTGATAAATGGGAACCTGGGCTGCCCAGAACATTAAGTTATAAGGGCAGCAGAGACTGCAGAGTCAATGATGCAGACTGAATGGTATCACGGCACACTCGGCTTCCTTCAAGTGCATCAGCTGGCGAGGACTATCTTTCCAATCACTTAACTCCGCAAAAGTTGGCAATCACGTGCATTTTTTCCCAGACAGCTCTGCTGAGCCACCATGCCTCAACATGGCTGTAGGCTTAAATCACCCAATAATAATAATAATAAGGAAGGAAAAATAGCTATGAAAAACAACAAAAGAAAGAAACAAGAGAGGAAACACTTTCTCACACACATATAAAATGCATTCAGGTGCCACAAATATGCCAGAATATACTGGACATTTGCTGGGCACAGTGGCTCACACCTGTAATCCCAGCAGTTTGGGAGGCTGAGGTGGGTGGATCACCTGAAGTCAGAAGTTCAAGACCAGCCAGACCAATATGGTGAAACCCCCTCTCTACTAAAAACACAAAAATAGCCAGGCATGGTGGCGTGCGCCTGTAGTCCCAGCTACTCAGTAGGCTGAGACAGGAGAATTGCTTGAATCCAGGAGGTGGAGGTTGCAGTGAGCCAAAATCACAGCACTGCACTCCAGCCTGAGTGACAGAGTGAGACTCCATCTCAAAAAAAAAAAAAAAAAAAGAATATATTGGATATTGGACATTTACTGATTAGAAAGAGCCTTACTATGACCGTCCTATTTCTCCAACTTCACCTTACAGCTCCCTACAGCTCCCTTCTCACTGGTCCCTGTGCTCTGGCCACACTGGGCTTCCCTCTGTTTCTCCAACATGCCAACCTCACTCTGCACAGGGCCTTTGCACCCACTGTTCCTCTGCATGGAACATTATCCCCGCAGAGCTTCAGTGTCTCCTTTTCACTACTCCAGTCTCAGGTCAAACGTCCCTTTTCAGAAAATCTAGGCCTGATCCCATCTCTCACCCTAATAACTTCATCTTAACTACCTCTGTAAAGACCTTATTTTGAAAGAAGGTCACATTCTGAGGTACTAGAAACAAAGACTACAACATATGAATTTGGGAGGACATAGTCCAACCTATAACATCAGCCCTTATGCACTTTGAAGTCAAGAATGCATCTTTTTTGTTATTGTATTTTCAACATGTAGCATAATGCAGGACTTTAAGTTTACTGATTAATAAGGCTCTGTCCTGAGGGCCAATCATCTGTTAAATAAGACCCTATGCTTTGATCTCAATTGTCAGAGCTCAGGTGCCTGGTAAAAGTTCAGACTTCTCAGAATGTGAAATTTACACATAGCCTTGTTCTAAAGGACATTGATTATTCCAGCAAAGCTGGGAAGGTTTAGTTATAACATCCGAAAGCAAAATTTAGAATTCACAGAAGTGTAACAAGGATAGTAATTAAAATATCTGACATTTCAAGGCAGTTTTCTTATATGTTATCACATCATGTTCTCAAATCTTGCCTTCATTCATCAAATAATTATCAAGCACCTATTGTTATCCAGGTGTGATATTAAGCACAGATATAACCCTGAAGAAACTTCTGTCTCCTCCCTGTAGGAGGTAATAGTCAAGGTATGTGGCAAACCAGTCAAGAAGCAATGTCAGGCCTGTGCAAAGCCAGGGCAGGTATTTTTATGCTATAAGAGAGATGAATACACTTACATCATGTGCTCTTCTGATGACAAGCATAGGGTTCCTGCATCATCCATCCTTTCTACAAATAAGGAAACCACCAAGGGGCAAAAACAGTGACTCCTTAAACATAACAAGTACATTATGTTACAAGAGTAAAACTCAGCTCTTGCCTCCCATGAGGTAATTGTGACTGTGCCAATTACAAGGAGGAAAGAAGGAACTTTCCCCCTACTAGCAACAGCAGCACAGCTCCTGTCACTCACTGACAGCAGTAGCAGTTGTTCCATACCAAAATAATACCTATCTAGAATGAAAGTTTCTTGCAGGAACAATGAAAAATTATAGTACAATAATTTTTCTGTAAGTTTTTTTTTTAACTTTTAAGTTCAGGGGTACAAGCACAGGTTTGTTACATAGGTAAACTTGTGTTAGGGGGGTTTGTTGTATGGGTTATTTCATCACACGGGTATTAAGCCTAGTACCCATCCGTTATTTTTCCTGATCCTCTCCCTTCTCCCACCATCTATCCTCTGAAAGGCTCCAGTAAGTGTTGTTCCCCTCTTTGTGTCCATGTGTTCTCATTGTTTAGCTCCCACTTATAAGTGAGAACATACAGTATTTGGTTTTCTGTTCTTGTGTGAGTTAGCAAAGGATAATGGCCTCCAGCTCCATCCATGACCCTGCAAAGGACATGATCTTATTCTTTTTTATGGCTGCATAGTATTCCATGGTGTATACGCACATTTTCTTTATCCAGTCTATCATTGATGGGCAATTTTTCTATATGTCTTTATGCCGTAAACTATCTAGAATACTAAGAAGTGGGAGGTAAGTTTTCTTTAACAGCTTTTATGGGTATCAAAACACCAGTGAACTGAAAATTCGTTCATAGGACAGCCCCTACAAATTCCCCTCAAAGCCAATTCAGTCATTTCACACACGACTCTAACAAAATTTGTGTAACATTTACAAACTATAACTTAACTCACCTCAGAGCAGTTAAGAGAAAAGATGCTATAAAAAAGAATAATTTCAAAATAACCTAAGCTTGTTTTTTAATTGAAGAGAATGCAAAGCCCTCAGGAATACTTTGTGAAATCCCCTTTCCTCTCCCATCAGCTTCTCTTATATACCACAGATGTCTCCAGAATTCACTATCTCTTCAAAATTTTTATTAAAAAGCAAAACAAAACAAACAAAAAAACCCACTCCTTTTATCCCAGCTCATAGTTATGAACGGAATCAAAAGATGAAAAGTTAGAAGCATGCCTTCCAAATCTACAAATATTTATACAGCACCTGCTATGATGACTGGGCTAGCTGATCCTCAAGGTTTCATCAGCTATTAGCTGATAAAAGTCATGCGTACCAACAGGCAGCATAGTTTGTGACAGAGGGGTGAAAACTCAGTGAGGCACCGTGTGTCATGCCTAAACTAAAGGAATTTTTAGCCTCTAAATAGCTGTCCCTTTCAGCTGTTTGAGAAAATTGCTTATCACCAAATGATAAAAAACAACAAATTTCCATTGGTTCCCGTCAATGTAAGGGATTTCACTCAACCAAAATACACTTCTAATACAGGAGTTATCGAGTTATCTACCAAAATTGTGAGGCATAACTGTTATTACCAATTCCTCCTGAAAATCCACTCATTTAAATGCCTGTAGCCTAGGTGGCATGCATCCACTGGCTCTAACTACTACCGTACATAACCTGCAATCAGAGATAATGAATGGGATCCACTAAAACTTAAAACAGTGCAAGCCTGTCCTCAACTCCTGGCAACAAAAGAACGATGGATGGAAGTTTGGAAGAGGTATGGTGGGGATAAAGTGGGCAGTGACAAATTGTTGGTGGAACTGGTGGTTTCTTGAAACAAAGCTGCATTAAATGTGATCACATTATGGAAAACACTTGGTTTAAAAAACAAATGTAGCTGGTGGTCCCTTTGTGTCTGAGACGGAATACGTTGTAGATATGGGTCAGAATTCAGAGCAGATAAGTTTCAGAACTATTTTGACCAACTAACATTTTCAATGATTTAACAAAAATTATTTTTCCAAAGCATACACTCTGCTAGGCACATTTACATAAAGTGCATGTTTAAATAAAGTGACCGTGGAAGGTGCACCAGTTATTTATCGCTACATAACAAACTCTCCCCAACTTAGTGGCTTAAAATAATTTATTATTTTATTTTCATGGCTCTGAGGATTGACTGGGCTTAGCTGGGCACTTCTTGTTTGGGATCCGTATTAATCACAGACTTGCAAAGGAACAGACCAGAGATATATCTCTGGTCTGTTCCTTTGCAAGACCATGAGTATTCTTAATAAGATTCATCTTGCAATAAGATCTTGCAATAAGACTGCAATATATAATAAGATAATATAATCTTGCAATAAGATTGCAATATATAAGATATATAGTTATATATATATTTATATATAGTACTATATATATATTTACACACACATCCTATTGGTCTTTGGTCTGTTCCTTTGCAGTTGCAGTTACAGCAACTGCAGAAAATGAATACACTTACAATTAGAAGAAATAATCCCCCAGACAAAAATATTCAGAGCTCAGAGCTAAGAGATCAGAAAATATATATATATGTAAAGAGAGAGAGATTTCTTTTTTAGGAATTGGCTCATGCAATTGTGGAGGCCTGGTAAATCCAAAATCTGAACAGCAGGTAGGCAGGCTGGAGACTCAGGGAAGAGTTGCAGTTTGCATCCAAAGGGCATCTGCTGGCAGAATTCACTCTCCCTCCTGAGGGAGGATACATCAATCATTTTCCTAAGGTTTTCAACTGATTGGATGAGGCCCACCCAGCTACATTATGAAGGGTAATCCACTTTACTCAAAATCCATTGATTTTAATGCTAATCTTACCCAAAACAAACAAACAAACAAAAAAACACCATCACAGGAACATCCAGAATAATATCTGACCAAATATCTGGGCTTTCTAGCATAATTGTGTTTCATTTGCATTTTCCTAAATACTAATGAGTTTCTGCATCTCCTTATAAGTATTTCAGCCATTTGGGGTTCATCTAGGAATTGCGTGTTGTTCATAACCTTAGTCCGTTTTTCCACTGAAAAATAATATTTTATTTTTTCTTGTTAATTTACAAAATTCTTTTATTCAGACATTAGTTTCTTGTTGGTTTTAGACATTGGAATTATCTTCTGCATATCGGTCACTTGTTATCATTGTTCATGATTTCCACCTTAGAACATAAATTTTTATTTTTTAATATAATTGAATCTATGCATTTTTCACCTTATAGATACCCTTATGGGGGTTTAAGAATTCTTTCTCCAACTGTAGGTCATAATGATATAACCTTTATTATGTTTATAGCTTTGCCCTTTACATGAAGTTAGAGAAATCCAGAGTCCAAATGTATTGTGTAAATTGGGATCACATTTTATTTTTTCTATATAATAAGTCAAGTTTCCTAACATGATTTATTAAACAATCTACACTTTTCTGTTGATTTCGCTGCGCCTAATTCTGTTACTATTTTCTATTCTGTTCTTTCTGTAGTTATTTTTCCTTATATATTCTGCATTTCAAATTTATCTGCTTTCTATTTTCTTTGATAAAATGTACCATATCCATTTACTTATTAATTCTTTCAATGCAACAATTTTTGATTTTGTTAATCTCTATTTTTATTGTTGTTGTTGTTCATTGTTATTTATTTTTATTGTTTCTTTCTTGGTTTGGGAATTTTGCTCTTTTTAAGAAAATTCTTAGTCAGGCATGGTGGCTCACGCCTGTAATCCCAACCATTTTGGAGGCCAAGGCAGGCAGATCACGAGGTCAGAAGTTCGAGACCAGTCTGGCTAACATAGTAAAACCCCATCTCTACTAAAAATACACAAAAAATAAGCCAGGCGTGTTGGTGTGTGCCTGTAATCCCAGCTACTTGGGAGGCTGAGGCAGGAGAATTGCGTGAACCCAGGAGGCGGAGGTTGCAGTGAGCCAAGATCACGCCACTGCACTCCAGCCTGGGCAACAGAACGAGACTCTCCCAAAAAAAAAAAAAAGAAAAAAAGAAAATTCTTGGATTGAATTATTACTTAATGTTTTTCTTCCTGATAAAAATATTTAGAACTATAAATTTCTCTGTAAATACCACTTCAGCCATATTCTAGAAATGTTGAAATGTAGTATTTTCGTTGTGATTCAGTTCTAACTATTCTATAATTTTTCTTATAATTTCATCTGAACCAAAGAGCTATTTGGCAGTGTGTTAGTTTCCAGTTATAGGAAATATTTCTAGTCAGATTTTTTTTACTGGTTTCTATTCTTCTTGCATTATAATCAACCTAGGCTGCATAATATTAATTCCTTGGATTTATGATTCTCTGTGGCCTAGTACATATTCAATATTTGAAAATGTTTTTTCCAAATTCAAAGAGGATGCATTTTCTCTGTTTTGTGGGTATCCAGTTCATATATATATAATCTTGGTCTCATTATTTGTATTATTCAGATGTATATTACTGCTACGTCACTCATGCAAAATGTACGATTGGATCTTCTATTTTTGTCTGGGAGATTATTTCTTCTAATTGGTAAGTGTATCCATTTTCTGCAGTTGCTGTAACAAATTACCACAAGTTTGGTGGCTTAAAACTACAAAAACTTATTATCTCACAGTTTGGAGGGCAGAAGTTCAAAATCATTTTCATGAGTCAAAATCATGGTGCCAGCAGCACCACACTCCCTCCAGTAGCTCTCGGGGAGAGCCTGTTTTTTGCGTCTTTCAGCTCCCAGTGGCTTCTAGCATTCCTTGGCTTATGGCCACAGCACTCCAGTCTTTGCCTCTGTGGTCACATCACCTTCTCTCCTTCTGTCTTATTAAATCTCCCTCTACCTCTTTCTTATGAGGACACTTAGGATTATCCTGAATGATCCAGGATAGTCTTCTCATCTCAAGATCCTTAATTTAATCACATCTGCAAAGTCTTTTTTTGTTTTGTTTTGTTTTGGTTTGTTTGTTTTGCCATATAAGTTAACATTGACAGGATCCAGGGATTAGGATGTAAAAATCTGTGGGGAGGGAGGCATTTTTCAGCTTACCACAGTAAGTATAATCCATATGAACGAATTATCATTACCATGATATTACGACTTATTTCTACCATCTCACCTCACCTCATGATTCTCATTCACTGTGCTTTCTTTACTATATTCATATTTTTCATTTACTATATTTGCTTGCTTTTTAGTGGATGGATCAAATTTTCTTTTGCCGATTTAATGATTACAAATTCTATTTATATTCTTATAATGATTGCCTTTGGGTTCTTTTACCATTTGAGTGACTAAGAATTCATAGCCTGAAGAAAAAGTTTGCCCATAAGCACCCCAGCAGCCTATACTCTCCAGAAGCAATGCCAGTCAGGAGCTTCCTCTCTCCCCCTTCCCTTCCTTTTCTAGGCACCAGGAATAAGTCCCACTTATGGAGCTTACTATGTGGCAGGCACTGTGCTAGGCCTTTAAACTTGTTACCTCATTTATCCTCATAACGACTCCCTGTAGTAGACATCTTTGTCCCACTTTTTCTTTTTTTTTTTTTTTATAGCAGTTATGTTTTATTAACATAGTATAATAATAGTATCTAAAATATCTGTGCATATATACATATATGGCAGTCATTGATGAAGAAAACTGCAGCTGCCGGCGTGCTCTGCAGTTTCAAAGCTAAACATGTAACATTATGTATATGTAATATATAATGTAAGATATAGAGTACAGGTTGTCCTAGTAAACAATAGCAAAATTTTGGCTCTTGGAGGGATCCCAGAGATTCTTTAGGTCAGTTGTTTTTCACCTGGAATCTGTGACTGCTTTTGTTTTTTTTGTTTTTTTTGTTTTAGAATTAAAACACACTTTATTACATCTTTTTATGTACTTTTTGTTACTTTGTTTTGTATATCTCCAGTAAAATTTTTTTTGTTTAAATTATAGAAACATTACATAGAGCTCTGTTTTTCTCCCTTATAAGTACTTACTCATATAAGGAATTTTCCACTTAGGTAATACGATGGGAGCTTGAATTTTTTTATCACCCAAAATATGGTTTACTTATATACAGAAAAAAGAAGAAAAATTTTAGTGTCTGCTCTTTTTACTGTTCTTTGTAGAGCTTTAATATGAGGAATTTTTCATATCAGATAGGATGTGGTGCTACTCAGCAGTATTTCTAGATTTGAACTGAAGTTCAGAAGGTACCAGCATATTCAACTGAGCATTTCTCTAGCAATACCCTACAATTACCTTTTCAAGCTGTGCAACTTATAAAGAAAAAAATACATTTTATCATCCAAGGAAATGTTATCAGTAAAAAGAATAGCTCTATTTCCAAATTAAATATTGATATCTTTGTTATCCGTCTTAAAGAAATTTTTTAAAATCCTGAGACTCAGCAAAATTAAGTCATTTAAAGTTTCACACCTTGTTACTGTTAACCTAGACCATGTTACAAAGTAGTTGATTTCTAGTCTAATTTAACTTTTTCTATTATATCTCCCCCACCAAAAACCAGAGAAGCACGCTGCTTTCATTAGTGATCCACAGATATTCTTCCCCACCAGCTTCCCTGGATCCCACTCATCCCCAAATATTCTGATCTCATAGGTTAGAGATCTGTCACTGGGTGCAAAAGAACAAGAAAAGGCACTGTAAGGTAAACATTAATGATTTCTTGAAACTACCAGTAAGTAGCTTATATTTTTTGACTTTCTTTGTCTTACTGCTGTGAAATCAACTGATTTAGTTTTAAATGTAATGAAAAGCAAAGCAATAGATTCTCCCCTAGAGCCTGCAGGTGGAATGCAACCTTGTTAACATCTTTTTTTTTTTTTTTTTTTTTTTAATTGTATATTTTTTCTTTTTTTTAATTATTATTATTATTATTATTATTATACTTTAGGCTCTATGGTACATGTGCGCAACGTGCAGGTAAGTTACATATGTATACATGTGCCATGCTGGTGCGCTGCACCCACCAACTCGTCATCTAGCATTAGGTATATCTCCCAATGCTATCCCTCCCCCCTCCCTTTTTCAAATGAGTAAACTAAGAGTTTGGAGAGGTTAAAGAACCTACCCAAAATCACAGAGCTAGTACGTGGCAGTGCTGGGGGTTTAAACCGCTAAACAGTACTGGGTCTATTTCAACTTTATGCTTTGTTGTGACAATATAAGACAAGACTGCATAGAGTCATGTTGAAGAGTTGCTTACTTCTTTCACAAATGCAGCTGATTTGCAAATGAAAACACACACTGTGTTCAAAAATGCCTGAAACAATCTTCTTGATTTTCCTATAACAATACAGTAGTACAGTGGGGATACTACGGTTTTTAGAATCAAAAGAGTTAAATTCAATTCATCTGCTTCTTGATTCTGCCTCTTGCTGGAGAACTAAATTTTAGACAAGTCATATAAACCATCTAAGCTTCATCTTCTCATCTTTAAAATGAGAATAATGACAATATCTACCTCATATAGTTTTTATGAAAGCACTTTTTATGGACATGTTTTGTAAATGTATATATCTATTTAAATCTTGACTGCTTATTAATAAGCAAAATGAAACATAAAAATATACATGGAAGTCCTTGTTATATTGAAAATATTGTTAGAGGTTTGACAATCAGGAAAATGTGGATTCCAATTTTATTTTTGCCTTGGTTTCCTCATCACTCACATGAAGAAACTCAACTAAACAATTTCTAAGGCTATTTCAGCTCTAGTCATCTTTGAGTCTATTCACACAGACTGTATAGAACTTGAGCTGGCATTGCAATTTTCGCTTTGTTTTAGTGCTACCCAGAAAGATTATTTATGGAGATGAATAACAACAGTGGTAGGTTGTGTGTTTGTCATGTTTTCCTTGCCATCAGAATAATGGCCACAGTGAGATTTTATATTCAACTTTATTGTCAGAGTGCTGCCCATTGGTCAGATAGCAACTCCTGGGAAAAGCACTGAGATTATGTGAGTTGAAATATTACCTTTTAGCTCAGCTAAACAAGCGAAATGGAAGCATCTTATTTAAGTTTTAATTGGAGCAGTCTGTCAGTGCTCCTGTTCACAGAGGCTGCAACGAAATCCAACAGTGGACAGCCCTAAATCATAATCTTTGGAACTGGCTCAAGAAGCATATGCAGTATTATAACATAATTTTAGGTCTAAAAGTTGAAAAGTATCTACTCTTTTATAAAACAAACAACAGAATCTTCTTGACTGGTGGGGAAAAGTGAAAAGGTTGAAAGTGGTCTATATCAAGTATATGTAGGAAGAAGTGAGATTTTTCGGATAATTACAGAGGAACATGCATTTAACAGGCTGAGAAACACTGCTCGAAAGAGAGAAAATAAACTAAATGTTTTCTGTTTAATTGAGTTAGGATTTTGACCAACCACAGATCTGGAACTAAAAAAGAGCACATATTTAATATGAGGATTCAAGAGAAGTGCCTCAAACTAAATAGAGATGATCCACTTTGAAAAAAACTCGTGACTCAACTCATGGCGGCCAGCACCAAGGGCTTCATTACTAACAATGCCCCCTCATATCCAGAATCCATGCATCCCTCAGCATATTTGTGATTTCCTGTGATGGAAATTTATTTTCAATGTTCCCTTTCTTTCAACGTTCAGAACAAGTCGTACTGGGTACCTGAATAAAGGCCATTTGCAAACATTAAATTTCCATTTCTCTTCTTGGATGACCATAACAGAATATTGTAAAGAGCTTGTCTCCTGATACCTGCACATTGTTTCTCAAGTTGCCACTTACCGTATTTATACTATGTAACTAGGCAGCTGACTGCTCTGTTCTTGTTGTGCCCTTTGATTACAATAATTACCCTCGAAAAGTGAGGGTAATTATTCTTAGATTAGCATTTATACCCTACTTTGGGCCATGGTAAACAGCTAGTTACTGCTCTGACAAAAGAAATAATTATGCTACTTTCGGTTTCCACTCCACGCTATGTTTTGAATCCTGAATAGAACACACTGATTTCACAGTGTTTTGGACAATACGTACAATTTTGAGGCACAGCATCTTTGTTGACCACTGTTAGCAAGCACATTTATTACACTTCCCCAAAATGAATTTCAGATTGAGATTGAGCCGAAATTCATGAAGTGCCTTCTCTAAGCTCCCACTGCCCTAAGCACTTTCACAATCATGGATCGATATATTGACAGGATGTTTGGTGATCAACTTAGTGGAGGTAGTTAGATTTGGAAACAGTACAAGTAAGTGGACCTTGTTTTCAAGTGTTGGTTCCAGTGCCTTTAAATCAACATTATCACAGGTAAAATTTAGGAAATCTGAATAAGATCAGTGGATTGTATCAATGTCAATATCCCGGTTACCATATTGTACTACAGTTTTCACATTGTTACCACTGGGGAAAACTGGGTAAAGGGCACATGAGGTTTCTCTGTATTATTCCTCTCAACTGCACATGAATTATCTAAATAAAAATTTCAACTACAGTCCACATTGCCTACATGATTATTTGCATGGCATTCATTGTGTGGAGCTTGCTAATAGACACAGACAGAATCAACCTTCACTTTCTGAACATCTGTTTCTGAGTCTCTGGATGTTTCTGTCATTAGAGAAGATTATCTCTCATTTACTCCTACCTCCAAATACCTGGTACTTTCCCAACTACCATTCCTTAAATGGAAATATCCAGGGGATAAATATATTCTTGGACATAAACTTGGTTAGATGGATTACCCATCTAAGTTTATCATGCTGGTATTGTATCATGATTTAGTTTTCTATAAGGTCAATTTTGCTTTTTGTTATTGCTTCTACTGCCATTTTAAATTCTATTAGTGGTACTGCTTTCTTAAATTATTTCCTTAGTTCTCCATAAGCTCTCTGAATCCCATAGTTTATGGATTTTTTTTTGGAGGCTTCCTCACAAAAACATGACTGGTTATTAATTCAATCTCCAGTTCCTCTCTCCTCCCCCAAAGGACGGGTGGTAGGACTGAAAGTTCCGAGCTTCTAACCATGGTTTGGTGTTTCTGGTGACCAGCCCCATTCTGAAGCTATCCAGGAGCCTACCCAGAGTCATCTCGAGAACAAAAGATGTTCCTATCACCCAGGAAACTCCAAAACATGTAGGAGCTTTCTGTAAGATGCTCTTATCACATCCATCACTCAGGAAATTTCAAAAGTTTTAGGAGCTCTGTGTCAGGAATGAGGGACAGAGACCAAATATATATTTCTTATTATGTCATGGGCAAGGGGGTATAATGTGGTCTCGCTCAAGATGTCTTCCCTACTTTGGGGCCAACTGACCATATTGCTAAAAGGTAATACCATATCCCTGAGGACTAAGAGTGTTATGTTTTATAAAGGTATGTGTTTTCTAAACATGACCATCTTAGCTGCTATTTGCCAACATCTCTATAAATAGTCCTGAATAGATTTATTACTTTCCCCTTTTCCAAGGACTACAAAATGTAAGAGAAGATTCTTAGAGAAACAATCAAATCTCTCTTAACCAAGCTAAACTCTTTGCCAACTTGGGGTCTTCCCACATGCCATTCCCTCTTCCTAAACACTAGTCCCCAACTTTTCTCCTTGCTAATTCCTGTGGGTCCTTTGGTGATCAGCTTGCATATTTTTGCCTAAGAGATGCCTTCATCATTCAGTGAAATTTAAGCTTCTTTTTGTTATTTCCTATCAAAAGGCTCTGTTCTTTTTTGTTTAGGTTTATTTGTTTAATGCCAGTCTACCCCACTAGCTCATAAGTTCCATGAGCATATGGATCGTGTCTGTTTACTTCACTACTGTCTACCTAATGCTTGTCACGATGCTAAACACTCAGTAAATATTCGTGGAATGAATGAATAGACAAGCTAAGGAGCCAGAGACTCTGTTGTGTTGACTTCTTCTACGTTTGCCTATTCCCAAATTCCCAAGGAGAACAGATACCAAGTGCTATGCAAACATTGATTATCATCACTACTATTTTATCTGAACTTTTGGAATAAAATCTTCCCCCAAATTAGGGGCAGTCTGTATTTTATAATGTTTTGATCCAGAAGCCACACAAAGCCCTGTCTTTAGATGGGAATCTTTATAATGTAGTATAAACAGCATGGAATTTATGTCCAAAAACCTAAATGCGGATTTAGACTACGAATGTGGTTGGGCAACCTATTTAAATAAACTTAGCTCTAACATGCATGACTGTAAGAAACAATATGGCCTGCTTGAATCTTTGTTACAAGGATAAAATGAAATAAAGAAAATACTAAATATCTACTACTACAATTAAAAAGGGATTTCATCTTAATTCAGACCAATTGATAGTGGTTTCCTGGAGTGCTGTGCTGAGAATCGTGAGGACTTATTGAGGTTCAGTGAAAAGAGTGCCCATGATTGATCAGCAATGGTGGCCAAGAGCAAATAAAAGAGAGCAGTGGAAAGTATGCCCTGCATATACCAACTGACTAGCAAAGTAGACATATAATGATTATTGGTTATTGTCCTTCTTTGCTGCTATAAATTCTAAGTAAGTCTGAAATAAAGATAACCATAAAACATCTTAAAACCTAAAGCAAAAAAGTAAGGGCAATTGAAGACTTGTTAAACTTAGGCCAGAAGCAAACATGACTTTTAAAAGATGGGTAGAGTTACGTATCAGTTCTAATAACATGTATTCATAAAAATCCAGGTACAATTCGGCCCGAGGTCTTTGTGTCCTGGCAGTCAGCCTCCCTCACCCTGTGTAATGGTACAAGTGACTCACAATCGTGAGTGTTCCCATCATAAGCAGCACAAATCTGAACAGCTGTCTTGTGACAAACGGAGCACAAAACTCTAGGCTTTTTAGAGGATTCTGCTTCTGTGAAGATAATTGATGGGCTTTTGTAAGTAGGTTAGTAAGTAGCACATTTGAATGTGGCACAGGTGTTTTCATGCAAGCGTAGCAATGATCAGCCAGATAACGTAAGAGGGTAAAATATCATTTAGCCCTTGCCGCAAATGACAGCTAAACATGAAACCAGCTTGAAGAGTAAAAGCAGATCATTTAGAATCGTGGGAAACATGAAATCATTGGTATAATTTTTAAAGGTATTCTGGTGGGTCCTCAAAGGACCCTGAACTAAACCAAATTTCAGTCTGTTAAAATGCCAATATTTATAATTATGCCCTGTCTCCAACTATTTCAAATAAACTTGCTATGAAAGAAGAAAACACTCATTTTTCTCTCCTAAATCTTTCTGAGTTTTTCCTAGGGTTAATTACGAAAAATTGAATATGACCTAATGAGAATAGTTTTTTGGCTGTTTTGTTCTGCCAGTGAGGACAGCCCACATCCACCAGAAGACTCAGTCAGCCCTACCTCCAGACAGACCCTATCACCTCATTCCTACTCCAACACCACCCTCTAGGAAGCTGCTTTGATGTGTGTATTTCAGTGGTCCTTGGCAGCAAACAGTTTGACCACCACAATTTAATGCTATTTGTAACAGTTTGTTACAATGCCAAGGATAAGAAGTGATTTGAGGGAGATTCAGAGAATGGCACCCCTGAAATAAGCTCCTTATCCTCATTTGGTGAATCCACGAGGTACCGATTGAGAAAGTCAAATAGGGCCCATCATCATATCAAAGGTCTTGCCAGTAGTGACCGAGTTAGAGAACCTAGATGCAAGTCTGCTGATTTTAATGCCATCCTTGTTCCTCTGCCTTCCTGCCATAATCAAGTTCAGAAAAGAAGGACAGCCTCAGGCTTACAAAGGAGCAACTACATTTCCAGGCCCAGCTCTGCCACTGTCTAGACTGTGTCAAGCAAGTCGCTTAATCTCTCTGGTTAATGAAAAGGTTAGGACAAGGTGATCTCTGATGTCCCTTCCAAATTGGACACTCTAGTCTGTAAAGATTGATCCAGGTCTCCCGTTTCCTCCTTAACACTTTTTTTTTTTTTTTTTTTTTTTTTTTGAGATGGAGTCTCACTCTGTCACCCAGGCTAGAGTGCAGTGGCGCGATCTCGGCTCACTGCAAGTTCTGCCTCCCGGGTTCACGCCATTCTCCTGCCTCAGCCTCCTAAGTAGCTGGGACTACAGGCTCCCACCACCACGCTCAGCTAATTTCTTTTGTATTTTTAGTAGAGACGAGGTTTCACTGTGTTAGCCAGGATGGTCTCCATCTCCTGACCTCGTGATCCGCCCATCTCGGCCTCCCAACCTCCTTAACATTTTAAGAGAGCTCTGTAGTTTCTAGGTGCTAGCAGTCACACACATTCTCTTCTATATATGGTCTCAAATAGGCCACCATTGAGACAGCCTTGGCTGGGTCCCTTAAAGAAACAACCCTGAATTTTGCAGCTCAGACTGACTTCCCTAGAAGAAAGTCAGCTTCATCCAGAGCCTTCAGAGAAGATCAGTAACCTCCAAGAATGCTCCACAGAATCTGATCTGCAGCACTGTTTCCTGTGTTCTCTGTCTTTTACCTGCACACTGTGGACAGCTTTTGTATTAGAAGTGTCTTTGAATTTCCACAATACATAGATATGCTGTTTTATTGAGTAGTATCATTTGGAAGGCCATCTAAAATGTCTCATTTGGTATTGCTAGAGGACTACATGAATTTTAGATAGTATCCTAAATGGCATCAATGAACTATTAATGCAGCAATTTAAATCCCAAACATTGCTTGTGATCTTGATGGCTGCATGGCACATATCCTAATTACTCATCTAAGATCTTTCTCAAATGGAGCAATAGCAATGACGGATCTTCACATGGCAAGTATCCAGGCACTGTGTATTGTCAGACTTGTAGGATGCTTGTGTCAAGTCTGCTTTAAGATAACCTCAAAGCATATGAATCACAGAAAGCAGGTTTGCTGACCTCCAACTCTTAATAGACCCCAAAGCAATTATTTATTTTTTTAAAAAACACACTGAGTGCACTACAATTCCAAGATGCAGAGAGAATGAAGGTGTTTGTCACTGGTATTTAGGAGATGATTTTCACTTTCAACTGATGTCCAGCTTTGTGGGTTGCTTAAAATGTGATGCCACTGTCATCTCCAGAAAGTCAATGCATGTAGAAATGCTTTAACACCCAACACCCACATATTCATGAGCACATTCACTTTGAATCTCAGCACCCATCTGTACACATAAGAAAGACAAAACAGAAGGAGAGAAGTAGCTCTCACCAGTTGAGCTCTCCAAGGCCTAGCCACAGAAAAGAATGAAAGACCCTTGCAAAAGCAGCAATGTTTTAACAAGACAATTGTTCCACAGAGGTGGCCTTGATCAGGGCAGGTTCAGGTGTGATGTGTAATTTACAATGTCCTCAGCATAGGCCAGGAATTATGTTGGCTGAACCATTAGTTCTGTTATCATCATGGACATGTGAATAATCATACCCCCAGCTTCTGCTGTTGGTTGTTTTTGTTTGTTTCCTCTTTTTCAAGATCTCTGTGGAAAGAGGTAGCTGCTGGCAGGAGCAAAAAGATGTACCAGCACAGCCACCATCTTGGGAAGACACTCTAGTCAACAGTTTTAAACTTGCATGTTTCATCGATCTACTCTTACACTGATGACTCCTAAATCATTCTCTCTTACCCTCAACTTTCTGCTATGCTCTAAGTTATTACTTCCATCTGTTTACTGGAATTATTATTTCCATCTGTTTATTACCTAGATGTCCTATAGTCACATCAAAATCAAAATTCCCTTCCTAAATGGGCTGTACCCTCTGTGCTCATCATCTCGGAGTATGACACCATGGCTAGAAAGCTCAACCAACTCCCCATCTCTTTTACTTTCACTTTCAGTGATCCACTCGATATGTTGAGTTTATCCCCAAAATGTCTCACCAGTCTCCTCCACCCATCCATCACTTTTGGTGCTGTGTTAATCCAAATAACATCAGCTCTTGTGTCTAACATAATCATCATGTTTCTGAGGTCACCTATATTCCAGGATGACCCTTCTGAAATGTGGATCTAATCAGGCACTCTCCTGCTGGAAACCCCTCACTGGTCATTCATTGCTAACAGGCTTACATGTTGGTTTTTCTGAGCAACATTGATCATTTTCAGTGCTGGCTCCTTGTCCCATCTCCATCTTCACAAACTGCTTTGTATCTAGAGGGCATTCAATAGATTTGATGACTTAACTTGGCCTATCTCTCACAAACAAGTGGAAAGAGCGTATCTAGAGTTATGATCCTAAGGTGAATCTAAGGGGTTGTAGGCGCTGGGTTTTAAAGCCCAGGAAGGAATGTTTTAAACCTCTTCTCCCATCACCTGTCACTGGCATGGCTCTGATTACCCTGTGAGCCAGGGGCTTTATGTTCCAATCCCAAAGGAAGTTTCCTGCTGAGGAAGAGCAGAAGTAGAGCTGGGATTGGAGGTTCCTAGACTGTGACAGTATAGAAGGCTGTTATTACTGACTGTGCTAACCAAAAATGCAAATGCTACTGCCTTGAATATTCAGCAACAAAAAAAGTATGGGGTTGCTCCTAGAAGATTATTTTCTGATGTTAACCTTACACAGCCCTCCACTCCACATGTCTTACTACGTGTTTCCTGTTTTTCTACTCCTTAATGAAAAGATATATCTGGAATATTCCAGGTTTGAAATCAACCTACATAATTACATTAAGAAATTCATTACGTAAATGTTGACATTAGAATAAGGGGTTATTGGAAAGAAGGATATACATTTCAAGACAACAGACAGACCACTCAATAGAGACATTTTTCCTCCTCTGGAAAAAGCATATCCTACAATCTGTAGCCACAGCAGTTTATCTGAATCAGAGACTCTTACCCTGCTGGTTTGGAGGTGGATCTCAGGAAATCAGGGGTGGCCTTTCAGTCTCATCCCAGTCATAGCCATGCTTATTATTAGCTCCTTTAAAAAATAAGGAGGAGACTGAGTGCTATGGTTTGAATATGTCCCCCAAAGTTCCTGCGTTGAAAACTTAATCCCAATGCAGTAGTGTTGAGAGATGGGACCTTTAAGAGGTGATTACTGTCGAGAGATGGGACCTTTAAGAGGTGATTAAGCCACAAGAGCTCTGCCCTCATGACTGGGTTAATGCCAATATTATGGGAGTGAGTTTGTTATCTTGGGAGTGGGTTCCTTACAAAAGGACAAATTTGGTCCCCTTCCCTCTCTCGTGTGCATGTGCTCTTTTGCCCTTCTGCCAAGGGATGATGCAGCAAGAAGGCCCTCACAGGGTGCCAGCACCTTGATATTGAACTTTCCAGCCTCAGGAAATGTGATAAATAAGTTTCTGTTCTGTATAGATTACCCAGTCTCAGGTGTTCTGGTATAAAAGCACAAAATGGATTAAGACACCTGCACTCAGGTTCAACCCCCGTGGACATGCACATGGCCAGACCTGACAGGGTCCATTTGTGAATTACACATAGCTACTATTCTGTTTCATCCCAATTTGAACTAAAGGACCAAAAGCCAAGCCATTAGTCATTTGAGAATATAAATGGAATTTCATGTTCCTATGACTGATTGGTCTTGATTTATGAAAAAAAGAAGGACTCCGTGAGGAAAAACAACAAGAATCAAATATACATCCTCTCCAGGACTCATAAAATGAGATGTAATTGGTCTGGGCCTCTGCTCTTTTAGTGCTCTCTGTAATCTTAATATCTTTAAGAAACTAAAAGCTTCTTTTGTACACCTGTTTGGGCTTAATTGCTTATCTCAAGGTCAAAGTCAATGTATTTATGTTTCATTTTCCCTTTTACAGACGAAACAACAGTGCAAGCTCAAGTGCTCACACATATATCAAACACCAGATATAAAAACAGCATGTAAGTAACATGCTAGTTAACTAGCAGCTGAGGGGAGGAGCAGAAGCTAGGTACTTGTATGTGCTCAGTGAAATGGGCCCAGGCTCATTTTTATATACAAAATATGTACACTTCAATTTCCTTATCCTTAAAATGGACCTTGTACAAATATACTACAGAATTACAGTGTATCTTAACTAATGTAGGGCTGGGTGGTTTTTTTTTAACATCAAGTTAACATCACTGCTAAGCAGTACCATGTGTACCAAAAAATATCAAGACAATGTATATAAAATAGAGTCATAAATCTATCTGTCTCCAAAAAAATTATAGTTCCTCTTTGTTTGGACCAAATAACCATATCACTACTTATGAAATTATTATTGAGCATCTAATATATGCTAAGCATTAGCCCAATAAATCAGTGGACAAAATAATTATGGTCTCTACTTCCATGGAACTTACATTCAAGTTAGTGCTATAATCCAAAAATTAAATAAAATAAGCAAACAAAATGATCACAAGTTATGGTAACTGCCTCAAAAGAAACAATGAAGGGGTTCAGAAATCAGAAGCAACATAAAGATCATAGAGTCCCTCTTTTGTATTCTACAGATAAGGAAAGAGATTTCCTTGTTTAAAAAAACAGGTATACTATAGTTTATTTTCAAACATAATTTTTCTCTCTCCAGTTCCCATTTTTACTAAAGACAAATTATAAGACAGACTTATTTATAAAAATAAGTGTTAGTCTTATTATACTTGGCCTGAGTATTTGCATAAAATCAACAAGAATAATTATTTGCCATATAGGCTCTTTTTTTTAGTTGGTTTTGTTGGAACTTTATTCCATAAGGAACCTTAGTTAGACTTTTCAAAGCTTTTAGCCAAGCCACAGATTTATCTGTGCCTGCAAATGCTGTTGGTGAGGTTGCAGAGAAAAGGGAACACTTACATACTGTTGGTGGGAGTGTAAATTAGTTCAACCATTGTGGAAAGCAGTGTAGCAATTCCTCAAAGACTACCATTCAACCCAGCAATCCCATTACTAGATATATACCCAAAGGAATATAAATATAAATTATAATTATTCTACATGCACACATATGCTCACTGTAGCACTATTCACAATAGCAAAGTCATGGAATCAACCTAAATGCCCATCAATGGCACAGTGGACAAAGAAAATGTGGTATATATACACTATGGAATACTATATAGCCATTAAAAATGAGATTGTGTCCTTTGTAGGAACATAGATGGAGCTGGGGAGTATTATCCTTAGCAAACTAATGCAGGAACAGAAAACCAAACAGCACATGTTCTGACTTACAAGTAGGAGCTAAAGGATTAAACATGGACACAACCAGGAGAGCAACAGACACTGGGGTCTACTTGAGGGTGGAGGTTGGGAGAAGGGAGAGGATCAGAAAAAATAACTATTGGGTACTAGGCTTAGTACCTGGGTGATGAAATAATCTGTACAAGCACCTGTGACATGAGTTTACCTAAATAACAAACATAACCCTGAACCTAACATAAAAGTTTAAAAAGATATATAAATAAAAAACATTTAATTTTTTTAATTTTAAAGAATCAAAGTTGATTTATAGAGCAAATATAAAACCCTTAGGAAAGCTACCTCATACCTTGTCTACACAGTCCCTGTGCAGCATTCCTAACCTGTAGTAAGTAAAGAATGTCACCTTCTGACAGGCTCAGGAGCCCTAAATTGTCTTGGGGCCTCAAGGTGAGGAATTCACCTAATTATACAGGAAACAGATTTCCTGGTGTGCCCAAGGTCATACAATAACCTTACAATCCCCTCATTTGACAGATGAAGTAACTATCAAAACTACATTCCATGCAAACACAGAATTTTAGCACCAACTAAATTACTCACAGTTTTGGTTCAAACACATTCACGTGGCATTCCCATGTAATTATGAGTCCAGTGCATGGAAAACAGTGTCCTGGACACTGTCACCAACCATCTGGCCATTTCTTTCAGGTCTTACATTTTGTAAGACTCTCATGCATGTCAATAAATTTGTATGCCTTTTCTCCTATTAATCTGCCTTTTGTTAGTTGATTTTTGAGTGAACCTTCAGATGCAGAAGGCAAAGTTTACCCTTGGCCTCTCTACTGCATTTTGCTTATCCATTCATGCATGAATGGACACTTGGGTTGTTTTCATATCTTGGCCACTGTGAATAATGCTGCAATGAATACGGGAGTGCAAATATCGCTTCATGATCTGATTTTAATTCTTTTGGACATATACCCAGAAGTAGAATTGCTGGATCATATTTTAGTACTATTTTAAATATTTTTAAAACCCCATACTATTTTCCATAGCTGCTGCAACAAACAGGTATATTTCATGTACTCTATCCTATACATTGTGCTTAGCACAGAGGACACAAGCAAGACCAACCCTGCCTCAGGAAATGTAAAATCTGTTTATGGAGATATATATATAAATAGGTAATAGCAATTAGAGTGGTAAGATGTTCAGTGATGTTACTTACAAGATGTTAAGGGAGCACTAAAGGAAGTTGGTAAAGGTTTCTTGTAGCTGAAGGATGCAAAGGAGCTAGCCAAGTGGAGAAGGGTATGACAGTTGTACTCGTAAGAGAAAGCAGATGAGCAGAAAGAGAGGTGTCCAGAACCATGGAGCTCCAGAGAAGACCACCCCCACAAGCACACACTGCTGATTGTCAGTTGTGCCCTTTATGCCTGATTGCATCCAGTACCACCAAGCCCAGCCAGGACACCCAACTAATCTCATGCCTTATACAGCTCTCAACAGCTCGCACTGACCTCATCTCCTGCTTCTCCCTGACTCCTGAAACACTTCACTATGGCTTCACTGACACTTTATTCATGTTCAATCATTATCAAAATCCCTTCTTGGAATATTTCCTTCACTGCTTATTTTACTAAAACATGCTCTGCCCAAGATCTGCTTCCTCCGTGGCCCTCTCAAGTGGTGGCTATTTCCTAGCTCCCCAGCTGTCCACACTGGGCATGGAGATAGGGTACAGTCCTCTTTGTTGTTTTGTTTTTTGCTGTTTCAAGATCATGCTCGTCCCTCCCTCCCCTGCTCTTAAAAAAATAATAAACAGCTTTTGCACTCACATCAACAGGTGATCCCCAACTTTCCCCTCCTTATTGCAATTAGCTACACCTTCCAGGTCATTCATTCTTAGTGTTTTAAGATTGTAGTTACCAGCTCACTGTCACTCTCACCAACACAATCTTGTTACTTTTTTTTCCATTGTTATTATCCTTGTGTGTCTTAGTTCATCCTTGCTGCTACAACAAAATACCACAGACTGGGAAATTTATAAATAATATAAATTTATTTCTTACAGTTCTGGAGGATGGAAATCCCAGATGAGGTACCAGCATGTTCAGTGTCTGGTGAGGACCTGTTCCTCATAGATGGTGCTGTCTAGGTGTCCTCATATAGGCAAGTATGGAAGAAAGTGGGAGGCAGATCTCTGAAGCCTCTTGTATAAGGTATAAACCCTATCCATGAGGGCAGAGCCCGCATGACCTACTCACCTCCTAAATGCCCACCTCTTAATCACATTGGTAATTAAGTTTCAATGCAGGAATTTTGAGGGACACATTCAGACCCTAACAATGTGAATGATGCCCTAACACCAAGTGCTTTCATGTCTAACCTCTTTAATGACCTTGTTCTCCCCCATATCAGCAACCCATTTCCGTGGTCATTGCCTCAGCCTTGTCATTACCAACAATAGAAACCTCTTCATAATCTCAGTTTCAACAATCTCCCTCTCTGGCCATCACCCACTAACTTTCTTGCTCACTAGGCAACCCTCCTCTAACAATTTTTCAATCCCACTGGCCCTTCAGGCATTGATCTTATTCTCCATGTCTTCATGTTCTCACTTGCATCCTTTCCTAGCTTACCTTTCTTAGTCCATTGTTATAATCACTTCACTTTCGGCTTTCTTGAACTCACATGGAAAAACTCCTAACTTGTTTAGATCTGAATTTCTACTTATTTCATACCCGCATCCAAGCAAACTAAGCCTTGTTGGAGAAAACCACATGATCATGCTGACTCGTCTATTAAATTGGTGACTACAAACCTTAAGTAGACCCTTAGTGTTGCCTAACACTTCTATGACATTTACTGGGTCTATTCAATCTTCCAATCTGCTACTAGATGAAAATTTTATACCTTCTCTTCTCTCCTCAAATCTCTAATATTTCTTTCCATCATCGCTCTCAGTTAACTTTGTTCCTGTTTCACTGGAGTCAGCTAAAGAGAACTTCCACATCCTCTCCCCACCACATGTACTCATCTACCTGTAGCTGTACCACATATTATATGTTTCATTGGGTTCCTAAAGGAAATGCCCCCGCTCCTATCTAAGGCCAAATCCTCCACTTATTCTCTGAATCCTACCCACTGTTGCCTACTTAAGGACATTGCCAAAGCAACTATTCCCCTCTTCTGCTGTATCACCAAATTTTCCCTCTCTACTGAGTCATTCCAAAAGGACACCTATTTTAACTTCCTCCAATCTTGATTTCATATCTACTTCAATCCACCATTCTGCTTCTCTGCTCCCATTTGCAGCCAAACAGGAAAAGTTGGCTATATGCATTGTGTCCAATTCCTCTTCTCCCATTATCTTTTTCATTGAGATAATACTATAAAATTCATAATTTCAAAGTGTACAATTATGCAGTTTTAGTATATTCACAAGATTATACAACCATCACATTAATTCCAGAACATTTTCATTGTCCCAAAAAGAAACCTCATACCCATCAGCAGTTACTTCTTATTTCCTCCTTCCTTCAGACTCTGGCAATCCCTAACCTACTTTCTGTCTGTATGGATTTGCCTAGTCTGATCATTACATATAAATGCAATCATACAGCACCTGGCCTTTTATACCTGGCTGATTTCATTTAGCATGTTTTGAGTTTTGTTCACACGGTATCACATATCAGTACCTCATTTCCCCATTTTTTTTAGCTCATTCCAATCAGGCCTGCTATGATCAGTCACCTTCTTGCTGCAAAATCTAGTGACTAAGTCTCAATCCTCATCTTATTTAACCTGTCAGCAATATTTGACACAGGTGATTCTCCTCCTTGAAACACTTTCTTTGCTTTGTTTCCAGGACCCCACATTCTTTTGATTTTCCTTCTATTTCACTGGTCATTTCTCTTTATCATTCTTCATGCAGTCCCCATTAAGTCCCTGATCTCTAAATGTTCAAGTACCTGTGGGCTTTATCCTTGGATCTCTTCTCTTCTCTATCCACACTTATTCTCTTAGGGATCACATCCAGTCTTGCAATTTTAAATTACAACTGCATTCTGACAATCCCCAAACTTCTATTTCTCACAAGAATTTCTCCCTCAACTCCAGAGATGGAACTTTCTCAAGGTGTCCATTTGAATGTCTAAAGTCATCAGACTCTGCAAATCTAAAACCCACTGCTGAAGTCACCACCAAATCATGCTCCTCCTCAGTCATAGTAACTCTATCCTTCTTACTGCTCAGGCCAAAATCTCTGACTTCACCTGAGATTTCTCTTTCTTTCACATATCCATGCAAGAAAATCTTCTTGACTCAACTTCTAAAACATATACACAGTTAAAAAAATTCTCACTACCTTCACCCCAGCTGTACTAGTCAAAAACATTATCCTGGATTATTGCAATGACCCTGTAATTGGTCTCTCTGTTTCAAACCTCTGCCGCTTCCTCCCAATACTATTTTCAACATAGCAACCCAAACAATCCTTTTAAAAAATAAGTTGGATCATATCACACTTCTGCTCAAAATCCTCCAAATGACTTTGCATCTCAGAGTAGAACCACAGTTCCTTACAATGGCTGACAAGGTCCAAAACAAAATGACTTTCGTTACCTCTGTGACCTCATCTCCTGCTCTTAGCCACCTCTCACGCCATTCCAAAGTTGCTACTCTTCAAATATTTCAGGCATTCCCCTGCCTCAAGACCACTGCATTTAATGTTCCCCTTGCCTGTTCTCTTCCTCCAGATTACCTGCATAGTGTACTCCCCTTTTCAAGTCTTCACTCAACTCCTCCTCAGTGAACCATCTTTGAAATTTCTATTTATTCTCCAGCCCTCCCTGTACCCTTTCCCACCCCACTCTTCCCATGCCATGTTCACCATCTTATATACTGTATATTTTACTTTTTTGTTTATTGTATATCTGTCCCCTCTAGAATATGAACCCACAAAGGCAGGAGTTCTTGTGTGGTTTGTTCACCAACATATCATAGTGTCTAGCTCAGTGCCTGACACAGTCAACACTCAGTATATGCTCATTAAATGAGCAAGCAAATGAGGTTCTCAGCCCCCAGCTCAAACTGGAAACCTTAAATTTACACTCTCATGCTTTCTCCTCAGTCTAGGGAGACAGTGAAGGTGGATTGTAGAATGGATCGAAGTAGTTGCTGGACAAGCACGTTAGAAAGGGGAAATATACGCGAGTTGTGGTTATTAGTGATAAAGTCATTCATGGGATCACCATGGGAACCAGTCTTGGTAAGGAAAAAAAACGAACGCACAAAACGGGATGACAGACCAGGTGAAAATACTATATTTTAGGGTACAAAGAGTTCTGTGAGGTTGAAGATTAAAGACTTAGAAAGATACAAAGTCGTGGTCACAGAGTGAGATTCAGAGTTCAAATATCGGAGGTATGTCCATTATTGATGTTGACAAGGTACAATGTATCCAGACATGAGTGACTGAGGGGTGTGGGGTGGGGCATCTCTGTAGACAATGAAGTAGCTCAGGTTCCTGGAAGAAGCCTTCATCTCTTTACTTGTCTTCTTTTCCCTCTGGAAAATCAGTCATTCCTGGGCCATAACTGCTGTTTGTGGCCTGAAATTCCCAAATCTGCACCACAATGAACTCCAATTCCATATTTCCAATTGCCCCCTTATAGATGAGAAGTTTCCTTACTGGTCCATAAGCTCCCTGAGGAAATAAATGGTAACTCATTCACTAACATTTACACTCCAGCACCTAATCTACTG